>NC_132989.1:25139756-25439756 GCF_048564905.1 Vicugna pacos | reverse complement strand
TGGATTGATTTTTGGATGTTGTAACTTTGTATCCCTAGAATAAATCCCACCATAGTGTATGATTCTGTTACTGCGTTATTGAATTTGTTTTGTTAATACTATGTTGAGGGTTTCTGCAGCTACCTTACATCAGGGATATTAGCCTGTAATTTTTCTTTCTTGTGGCATCCTTTTCTAGTTTTGGTATCAGGGTAATACTGGCCTCATAGACTGAGTTTGGAGGTGTTCCCTTCTCTTCTATTTTTTGAAAGAATTTGTGAAGGATTGATAGTCTTTTTTGAATATCTGGTCCTGGACATTTGTTTTTTGAGAGATTTTTAGTTACTGATTAAATCTCCCTACTGGTAATTGCTCTGTTCAGATTTTCTCTTTCTTCGTGATTCAGTCTTGGAAGGTTGTATATTTCTGGGAATTTATCCATTTCTTTTCGGTTATTCATAGAGATAATAGCTTAATCTAAAAGCATCATGGTAACCAAAGGGAAGATTGCCTAGGGGTTCCTGAACTAGCTTTAAATAGGTAACTGCTAACAATAACGTTCTCTGGCATTTGTTGAATTGTGATGCCCCATCCACTACCTCCAGTACTCGACTGAGTTCTCCCAATAGGGTCAGGAGGAGTCAATAGGTCTCAGATGGCAGTGTGTAGCAAAAGCCTGACTTGCCAGCAATGCCTGCTTCTGCCCAATAAGATAGGAAGGATTTCAAGGAGCCTTTTAGAAGCTCCATGTCTCCCAGCCTGTTATCACGGATTATCACTGGCAGGTATAGACAAAGCATATTCACATCCACACGTGAGTCTTGACTGCAGAGGAGGAGAAATGATTGAGATTGTAAGTAACTCTAGGAAATAAAGATGGAAAGTCAAACTATGAGCCATGAACTCTCAGGACCTTTGTGACACAGAGCAGCAGGAAATGAGGACTTTAAAATACAGTGTCTGTTTATGGTGAAAAGAATCTGCGAACTTAACAGACAATTAAAAATCTCAAAACCAAATGAGTGTTCTTCATAGCATCCTCTTTGGCAGACTTGATACTTAATCTAAAAATGCTTCTTTGCTCAAAATGTTTGGCCAACTCCAGCTTCAAAATTACTTCCCAAGCTCATGACACATTCTTTTGATATCTGCTTAATGATGCCTAGTCTTTGTCTTTGGAGGATGGATAAATTTTTTAAAACAGACAAAGGTCATTAAGAGTCTAACCTGATGGATAAGTTGAATTATACCATCCTCCTGATCCTCTGCAAAGTGATTAGGAGGTAATGAAGCTAAATTTCTTGTACAGTTTGTAAAGTGACCCTGAAGACTATTTTAAAAGAAGCTATTAGAGTTACTGAAAGGTGTGTTTGGAGCAACCAAAGCATCTTTGAAATAAGTATACAGTCTTTCAGAGTGATTACTTTGAAAAGGGTAGCACTCCCTAGGGTGCATAGATCTGGGCAAGAATCCTTAAAAAACTACAGTGTCCTTCGGTCAGAGCCACAGGCAAATCGAGCCAGTAGCAAAAACACATAGTATGTTGCCCTTTCTCCATTTCTGAAAACTTGAGTGAGAGAAACAAGCTCCTTAAGCTTCCAGAACCTTCCAGAAACCCCTCCTTTCTTTACCTCCTACCACATCCATGGGAGACAGCAAGAGACTGAGAAAAAGCATGAGATCATGTGAGCATGAGAGAGAAACAGTGAATTTTGTTAGTGGCACATGATGATTTCCTTTTCTTCCAATGGAAACTATTTGTTCACTTGATAATTCACTAATTCATTATAGGAAGGCTGAGGGCTGAGTATGGGATCTCTTGTCTCTAAGCTCTTTACCCCCAGAGTGTAAGTTGTAGCAATGTGTTCACTTAAATTATAAATACAGAATATAATTTGTAAAACACACGCATACACACAGATCAAGTTTGTGGGAAAAGAAATCACATTTAGCATTCACAAAGCCCACGTTACTGATTTTAGAAGCCAGGTGCCAAGGGAGTAGAGATGTTGCATACTACAGCCCTACTGTTCTGAACTGAGCAGAGGTAAATTTATGTGAGTAGTTTGATTAGATCTTTTTGAGTCTATTTTGCGTATAAGTAGAGCACAGCCAGTCCTGGGAGGCCTGACACACTGCTAGATGTCCCACTTACCAGAGGTTGGCATTTGGATCAATTGAAAACCTCCTCATCAGAATGCCACCTTGCCAAAAGAAGAAGCAGAAGTGTGTTGGCCATGGATGGTGCTCACTGTGCTAAGGCTGAGGCGATGTGGTCTAATGGAAGTCTGGAAGCTTGGCTCCCCTTCAGTCTTCCTTGGTGTGACTGCCTGCAGTGTCTCCCATCCACCATGGGATCCAGACTCAGAACCAGGAGCCTTGGGAAGAACCTACCTTGCTGGGCATGTGTCCAGCTCCCTGGACAAAGTGTGCTTCCTGAAGCCAGTAATGGTGTCCCTCAGTTCCCATCCCTGACATTACAAGTCCAAGCAGAGCCAGACTCCCTTCCAACTTCTCTCAAGACTGCTCTGAGCTTATGGGCAGAGGGGCCAACTGTCATCAAGGAGGGGAAGACCTAAGAAAGAAGGTGGAGCCAAGATCAAACCCTGAAAGTCAGAATTGCCTCATTACCTGAACAGCAACTCCAGATCCCAAGAGTGCCCCTGGAGGGCCCTGGGAGTCCCCCCACTCCCGTTCCCGCCCAGGACACTCCTCTCTCCCAGCCCTTCTGACCTTTGAGGGAATTAAGAGCCCTAGCCCTTAGCTTTCAACTGAGGCTGGATGATGTCTGTAGTGCAGCAGAGGCCAGGAAGGCACAGGCCCTCTCCTCTACCTGCAGAAGAACCAGGATGATGATGGTAATGGTGATGCTGATGATGATGGCAGAATTTCAGAGAGCAAACACCACGTGCTAGCCATTTTACAGACTTTATTGTGTTAATTATCCAAAGACACTCTATGAAGAGGCAGTGGGAAAACACGGCTTGGACTCGATGAGTCAGCTGACTCTGAGTCTTCAGTCTTTCTGTCTGCTTTTCTTTTGGGGCATGGCCTGAAAATGCCTTCCCTGCCCTCGCTTCCTCACCACAGACTGAGTGTCTTCCCCTGCACACCCACAGCTCCCTGGGCTTCTCTCTTTCAGACCACTTGCCCTCCCCCCACCAGCTGTGTTTGTCTGTTCAATGTGCCTGTCCCCCTGTTAGGCAGTGAGTCACCAGAGACTGGCTTTACATCTCTCTGTAAGTTCAACCCAGCCCAGCTCTAAGGATGCACTTAGCAAATGGTTACCAGATACATGGATGGATGGATAAAAGTCTACACGCAGTGCTTGGATTCAACAGAAACTGAAGACCGTTTATGTGCCACGCATTTTCTTACGTGCCAGAAATTTACCAGTCACCAGACAGTCATGGTTCCTGCCTTTCGGAAGCTTCAGGTTGGGTTTCTAAATTTATGAGCTCCAATGCCTCCTCTTCTCCCCACCTGAGAGCCTCTTTCTCAGGCTTTGGGATCCACAGCCCACCTCCCCTGTATGTAAGGATCCATCAGGGGTCTGGGCCCCATTCCCATTCCCACCTGGAGAGAGGATAAGGTAAATGTGGGAAAGAAACATAACTTTCTGTCTTCCACTTCACTCTCCAGAGGCTCCTACTGCCTGAGACAGTTCCTCTCAGGCTACACTGCAGCTATTCACATTTCCAGGCACCTGCTGACCTCTTCAGTCCTAATCTAGTGCAGCAGATGCCAGAATGTTCTGCTCCACGCTGAGTGCACATCACATAGCATCATGTAAGACAGACACCAGCACCGCTTACCTTTGTTCCTTCCCCTTGTTAAAGGGAGATGGTAACTGCCTGATTGGAGCACGTGCTCTGTCTCAGACCATTACTTCTCTAAGCCCTCAACCAACGCGCGAGGTCGGCATCACAGAGAAGGGGGTGGGAGCTCTCAGAAGTGGTGCCGACTTGCTCCAGACCACACAGGACTGAAATCAGGTCTGGCTGGATCCATAGCAGGTGCTGATCCCATGGCATCAGACTTAACAGAGCAAAATGAAGGGCCGCATTTTGCAAAACCAGGGGGCAATTTGATGCAAGGAACAAAGCTAGATTCTTTACAGTCTCACTGAAGCCTGTGGTATTCCTCTGGAGCTATACATATACAGTCTTTCCTCCTACAACCTAAAGAAAAAAACCAGTATCTGCCGGTAGAAGAGAGCTGACAGGAGGGAGCCCAGGAGGGCTCAGAGGGGTAATGTTAAATCTTCTGTGAACCAGTGAGCTCTGGCCAATGTTTCACTTACGACCAACTTTATAATCCCAGCCCGGGGCGGCACGCTGCCTGTCATGCAGATGAGGTTCCAGAAAGGTGGGCTGAGCCCAGGGCAAACTGGGCCTTCCTTATTCCCAGAGATGTCATGAGCTGACTGTTGGGGTGCTTTTGAGTCCCCAGTGGGTCAGGGAAGGTTTCAGTCATGGCAGCCAGTGTGTGGCGGGCACCTGCTCTGTGTCAGACTGTGGGCTGGGCTGCACTCTCTGCTGTGATCCTGCCGGTGCCCGCGGGTGGGGGAGGTGGCAGTCAGACGATAAACCGCAGGCAGTGTGAGAAGTGCTGAAGTAGGGGGAGCTCCCTTGCACACCTCTGCAAGTGTGAGTAACAGCTCCTCGCTGCCCTGCAGAGCTTCTAGCTGCTTCTGCCTGCCTAGGAGAAGGGCACAGATACCTCACAGCAAGTGGTACTCCTCCCTTCAGTGAACACCTACAGCCCAATGGGAAGACGGGGCCAGTTAGACATAGCTCTTAATCGCAGGCTGCTCTTCTTTTCAGCATCATTCCACATGTTTTACAATAAGAAGGAAAATTACTGCCAGAAGGCTTGTTAACTTGCCTGGGGTCACGGAGCTTGTGTGTGGCAGCAGATGCAGGATTGGAACACTCTACGCTCTGACCGCAAAGCCTCTATCTTTCCATGGCATAACAGATGCTGAAATGATTCTGAAATGGTCCCCTGAGTGAATTTCACATTATCGACCTCCATCTGTAAGCATTTTCTAGTGTTGAAAAAGATGCTTTGATACAAGGCCGGTGGCTTCTTCATGAGCCCAGTCAGGCCAGTTAGCTCAGAGGCCCAGATAGAACCAAGCTGTTGCAGAAGCTCTTCTTGGAAGCCAGTTCCTATCATGCAGAGAGGGACTGTAGGCTCATCTGAGCAGCCCACGACAATTAGGTGCTCTCCATGGAAGACACAGAGATGCACCACCCAGATCCCTTCAAAGAAGGACTTGTTCTTCAACTGGGGCTGTGTAAACAGCAGATACCTCCTGCTGTCAGCTCCTTTAGAATCTGCCTACACTGCAGAGCGTGGGCTCACCTGGGGCCACACTCTTCTTGGGCAGCCTGTATTCAGTGGTGCCGGTCTAGGCCATTGGCTCAACACAGGATGGGTGATGCTGGCTCCCAAGCTTCCCACCAGGTGGGCTAAGGCTTTGTGGGGTCTCTGTCATTCGAATTCTCCCTCTGCCCAACGCTGCTTCCTCCCTTTCCTTTCTTAGGGGTTTGTCCCTCAGGAACATCTTGTACTTCACAGTCTGTCTCAGCATCAGTTCTGGGAGACTCTAGTTCGCAGCAATGTTGAAGCCTTTAGGGGTATGCACATGTGAGTGGTGGGTGAGGGCAAGTGACACCAAGAAACAGCACAGCCCTTGCTCTTAAGATGCTGGTCATTGGGCACAAAAGAAGCGTAGGTAGCTCTGCTCAAACTCCCATCTGCAGATGAGCTCAGGGTAGAATTCTTCTGCCTCTGCCTGAGAACTCGCACAGAGGAGCCATCCTTGGTGCTCAGCCTGCTGAGGGCCATTCACAGAAGGCTGGGGCCACACGAGGCATCCTTCTGGCCCTGGACACCAACTTCTTCCCAGCTGATATGCCAACTACTTCTCACAGCTTTCTCATCCTATCCACTGAAACCACCCTGGTCCAAGCCCCCAGCCTCTTTCCTGGGCTATTCCACCAGCTCCATCTCTTGGCCCCGGCTTCTGGTCATTCTCCACAGCCACAGTAAATGTAAGGCAGGTCCCTTCCTCCACTGCTCAAAGCTTTCCAGTGGCTTCTTACTACTTTTAGAATAAAATCTATACCACTTAAAGTGTTCTGTGTATTCTCCATGGTCTGGCCCTGTCTGATATTTCTGACCTGAACACATAGGTTTTTTTTTTTAATTTTACCTTTTTATTTATTTATTTTTTTGTTGGGGGTGGGGTTAGGTTTATTTATCTTTTTTTAAAAAAATTGAAGTACAGTCAGTTACAATGTGTCAATTTCTATTGTACAGCCCAATGTCCCAGTCAGACATATACAGCATATACATACATATATTTGTTTTCATATTCTTTTTCATTTAAAGGTTATTACAAGATATTGAATATAGTTCCCTGTGCTATATAGAAGAACCTCGTTTTTTTCCCCATCTATTTTTATATATAGTGGCGAACGTTTGCAAATCTCAAACTCCCAAATTTATCCCTTCCTACGTACTTTCCTAGTAACCATAGGATTGTTTAGTATGTCTGCAAGTCTGTTTCTGTTTTGTAAATGAGTTCATAGTATCCTTTTTTCCTTTTCTTTTGATTCCGCATATGAGTGATGTCATATGGTATTTTTCTTTCTCTTTCTGGGTTACTTCACTTAGAATGACAGTCTCTAGGTCGGTCCATCCATGTTGCTGCAAATGGCATTTTATTTTTCTGGCTGTGTACTATTCCATAGTATATTTACCACATCTTTATGCAGTCATCTGTCAGTGGATACTTAGGTTGTTTCCATGTCTTGGCTATTGTATATAGTACTGCTGTGAACTCTGGGGTGTATGTATCTTTTCAAATTTGAGTTTCCTTCATATACATACCCAGGAGTGGGATTGCTGGATCATATGATAAATCTATTTTTAGTTTTTTGAGGAATTTCCGTACTGTTTTCCATAATGGCTGCACCAAACTACATTCCCACCAGCAGTGTAGGAGGGTTCCCTTTTCTCCACACACTCTCCAGCATTTATTGTTTGTGGACTTCTGAATGATGGCCATTCTGACGGGTGTGAGGTGATACCTAATTGTAGTTTTGATTTGCATTTCTCTGATAATTAGTGATACTGAGCATTTTTTCATGTGCTTATTGGCCATTTGTATGTCTTCACTGGAGAATTGCTTGTTTAGGTCTTCTGCCCATTTTTGGATTGGATTGTTTGTTTTTTGTTATTAAGTTATATGAGCTGTTTGTATATTCTTAAAATTAAGCCTTTGTCAGTCCCATCATTTGCAAATATTTTCTCCCATTCTGTAGGTTGTCATTTGTTTTGCTCATGATTTCCTTTGCTGTTCCAAAGATTCTAAGTTTAATTAGGTTCCATTTGTTAATTTTTGCTCTTATTTCTATTGCCTGGGTAGGCTGCCCTAGGAGAACATTGCTAAGATTTATGTCAGAGAATGTTTTGCCTATGTTTTCTTCAAGGAGCTTTTTTGTGTCTTGTCTTATATTTAAGTCTTTAAGCCATTTTGAGTTTATTTTTGTGTACAGTGTGTTGGAGTGTTCTAAGTTCATCGATTTACATGCTGCTGTCCAGTTTTCCTAGCATCACTTGCTGAAGAGACTGTCTTTTCTCCCTTGTATATTCTTGTCTCCTTTGTTGAAGATTAATACTATAGGTCTGTGGGTTTATTTCTGGGCGCTCTATTCTGTTTCATTGATCCGTATGTCTGTTTTTATGCCAATACCATGCTGTTTTGATTACTGTAGCTCTGTAGTATTGCCTGAAGTCTGGGAGGGTTATGCCTCCAGCTTTGTTCTTTTTCTTCAGTATTTCTTTGGCAATTCTGGATCTTTTGTGATTCCATATAAATTTTTTGATTATTTGTTCCAGTTCTGTGAAAAAGGTCCTGGTTAATTTGATAGGGATAGTATTAAATCTGTAGATTTACCTTGGGCAGTATGGCCATTTTAACAATATTGATTGCTCCAATCCAAGAGCATGGGCTATCTTTCCATTTCTTTAAATAATCTTTAATTTCCTTAATCAATGTTTTGTAGCTCTCCATGTGTAAGTCTTTCACCTCCTTGGTCAGATTTATTCCCAAGTATTTTATTGTTTTGGATGCAGTTTTAAAAGGGATTGTTTCTTTACTTTCTTTTCCTGCTAATTCATTGTTAGTGTAAAGAAATGCAACTGGTTTTTGTATGTGAATCTTGTATCCTGCTACTGTGCCGAATTCTTTTATCAGCTCTAGTAGTTTTTATGTGGAGCTTTTAGGGTTTTCTGTATATAGTATCATGTCATCCACATATAGTGACAGTTTTACCTCTTCTCTTGCAACTTGGATCCCTTTTATTTCTTTTTCTTGCCTGATTGCTGTGGCTAGGACTTCCAAGACTATGTTGAATAGAAGTGATGAGAGTGGGCATTCTTGTCTTGTTCCAGATTTTAGTGGGAAGACTTTCAGTTTTTCACTGTTGTGTATTATGCTGGCTGCGGGTTTATCTATTTATTTTTAATGGAGGTACTGGGGATTGAACCCAGGATCTAATGCACGCTAGGCCCGCACTCAGTTTTTGAGGATCTGCCACATGCCAAAGACTGCTCAGTGCTAGAAATACAGCAGTGAGCAAAGCAGTTTCTTCCTCTGATGAGACTCCATCATGATGGGAAGAGACAACAAGTAAGCAAACAAATAACAAATGTGTCAGATAACACTAACTGTCATGGAGGGCAAAATAGAAAGTGCCCAAAGTGGGTGAAGAGCGGCAGCAAGGAGGGGAAGGAGACAGAAGGTCTCTAAAAAGTTGGCATTTTAGCAGAGATAGATTGACTTTAAGAGATGGAGCCATGTGGATATCTGGTGTGCGTGGGAGTGGGGCAGGGCAGGCCAGCAGAGGAAGGAGTAAGTACAAAGACCCTGAGGTGAGTGTGTGCTTGGAATGTTTCAAGAAAGCATGGTGAAAAGAAATATTGAAAGGGCTATTCTAAATAGAAAAGCAGCAGGATGCTACAGAAATGAGAAACGTATAACTGGAAAGGTGATAACTCATGAATTACAAATAAAGAAAACACGAAATTATAAAAGAAGACATACAAATCACTGAGAGTGGGAGAGGGAGGCAGGGAAATATAGAATTTTTTTTTCTTTCTTTTTAAAATTTTTTTAACAGTAGGATGGATTTGAGATCATGTTATTATCAGTTTAATAAAAACAGGTATAGGTTAATAGATTTACAAAAAAGGGTAACCACAAGTCAAAAATTTACAAGGGAGTCACAAAAATTAAATAAAATCCATGATAGTACAAAGGAAAATTACCAAACCACAAAAGAAAGAAGAAAGGAACAAAGAGGATATACCAATTCAACTGCAAAGATAAGTTCAAAATGGCAATAAACACACATCTATCAGTAATTACTGTAAATGTTAATGGACTAAATGCTCCAGTCAAAAGACATAGAGTGGCAGAGTGGATAATAAAGCAAGAACCTTCAATATGCTGCATACAAGAGACCCACTTTAGGGAGAAGGACACATATAGATTGAGAGTGAAAGGATGGAAAAGGATATTCCATGCAAATGGAAAAGCCAAAAAAGCAGGTGTTGCAGTACTGATTTCAGACAAAATAGACTTTAAAACAAAGGCCATAAAGAAAGATAAAGAAGGACATTTTATAATGATTAAAGGAGTGATACAAGATGAAGATATTACACTCGTTAATATATATGCACCCAATATAGGAGCACCTAAGTACATACAAGAATTACTAACAGAGAT
The DNA here is from genome assembly GCF_048564905.1 of Vicugna pacos. Taxonomy (NCBI): domain Eukaryota; kingdom Metazoa; phylum Chordata; class Mammalia; order Artiodactyla; family Camelidae; genus Vicugna; species Vicugna pacos. The sequence continues at coordinate 25,429,972 of NC_132989.1, read as the reverse complement.
AAAGGGGGATATTGATGGGAATACAATCATAGTTGGAGATTTTAACACTGCATTAACATCACTAGACAGATCTTCCAGACAGAAAATAAACAAGGCAACAGAGAAATTAAATACTACAATAGAAAAACTAGATTTGGTGGATATTTTCAGAGCTTTACACCCCCAAAAGATAGAATATACATTCTTTTCAAGTGCACATGGAACATTTTCCAGGATCGATCATGTACTTGGACACAAAAGAAACCTCAACAAATTTAAGAAGAAATTATCTCAAGCATCTTTACTGACCACAATGCCGTGAAACTGGAAATCAACAACAGAGAAACAAAGGAGAAAAAAAGAAAAGCATGGAGATTAAACAATATGTTATTGAAAAAACAATGGATCAATGAGGAAATCAAAGCTGAAATTAAAAAATACCTTGAGACAAATGATAATGAAAGCACAACCACTCAAAACCTATGGGACACAGCAAAGGCAGTGCTAAGAGGGAAGTTTATAGCGATACAGGCCTTCCTCAAAAAAGAAGAACAATCTCAAATAAACAAGTTAACCCACCACCTGAATCAGTTAGAAAAAGAAGAACAAAAAGCCCCAAAAAGCAGCAGGAGGAAGGAAATAATAAAGATCAGAGAGGAATTAAATACAATAGAGATTAACAAGACCATAGAAAAAATCAACCAAACCAAAAGCTGATTTTTTTGAAAAAGTAAATAAAATCGACAAACCTCTGGCCAAACTCACAAAGAAGAAAAAAGAGAGAGCACAAATTAGCAAAATAAGAAAGGAAAATGGAGAAATTATAACAAACAAAATAGAAATACAGAATATCATACGAGAATATTATGAAAAACTATATGGAACCAAATTGGATAACCTAGAGGAGATGGACAAGTTTCTGGAAACATACTGTCCACCAAAACTGAATCAAGAAGAAACTGAACACTTGAACAATCCGATCACTAGAAAGGAAATAGAAATAGCAATTAAAAACCTCCCTACAAATAAAAGTCCAGGACCGGATGGCTTCACCGGGGAATTCTACCAAACATAAAAAGAAGAACTCATACCAGTCCTTCTCAAACTCTTCCAGACGATTGGAAAGGAGGGAATACTCCCAAACTCATTCTATGAAGCCACCATCACCCTGATACCAAAACCGGGCAAAGACACTACAAAAAAAGAGAATTATAGGCCAATATCACTGATGAACATAGACGCCAAAATCCTCACCAAAATTTTAGCAAATAGAATCCAACAACACATAAAAAAGATTATTCATCATGACCAAGTGGGGTTCATCCCAGGGACACAAGGCTGGTTCAACATACGCAAATCAATCAATGTAATACATCACATCAACAAGAGAAAGGACAAAAACCACATGATCATCTCAATCGATGCAGAAAAAGCATTTGATAAAATTCAACACCCATTTATGATAAAAAACTCTCGCCAAAGTGGGTATAGAGGGACCATATCTCAACATAATAAAAGCTATATATGACAAACCTATAGCCAGCATAGTTCTCAATGGTGAAAAACTCAAAAGCTTCCCACTAAAATCTGGGACAAGACAAGGATGCCCGCTATCACCACTCCTATGCAATATAGTCCTGGAAGTCCTAGCCACAGCAATCAGGCAAGAGAAAGAAATAAAAGGGATCCAAATTGGAAAAGAAGAGGTAAAAGTGTCATTATATGCTGACGACATGTTACTATATATAGAAAACCCCAAAAGGTCCACAAAAAAGCTACTAGAGGTGATTGAAGAATTCAGCAAGGTAGCAGGTTACAAAATTAACATTCAAAAATCAGTTGCATTTCTTTACACTAACGATAAATCAACAGAAAAAGAAAGTAAAGAAACAATCCCCTTTAAAATAGCACCCAAAGTAATAAAATATCTGGGAATCAATCTAACCAAGGAGGCGAAAGAATTATACACAGAAAACTATAAACCATTGATGAAGGAAATTAAAGAAGACTTTAAAAAATGGAAAGATATTCCATGCTCTTGGATTGGAAGCATCAATATTGTTAAAATGGTCACACTGCCCAAGGCAATTTACAGATTTAATGCAATCCCTATCAAATGACCCAGGACATATTTCACAGAACTAGAACAAATCATAATAATAAAATTTATATGGAACCATCAAAGACCTACAATTGCTAAAGCATTACTGAAGAGAAAGAAAGAGGCTGGAGGAATAACTCTCCCAGACATCAGACAATACTATAGAGCTACAGTCATCAAGACAGCATGGTATTGGTACCAAAACAGACATATAGACCAATGGAACAGAATAGAGAGCCCAGAAATGAACCCACAAACTTTTGGTCAACTCATCTTCAACAAAGGAGGCAAGAATATACAATGGAATAAAGACAGTCTCTTCAGCAAATGGTGTTGGGAAAACTGGACAGCCACATGTAAAACAATGAAGCTAGAACACACCCTTACACCATATACAAAAATCAACTCAAAATGGATTAAAGACTTAAACATAAGACAAGATACAATAAACCTCCTAGAGGAAAACATAGGCAAAACATTATCTGACATACATTTCAAAAATTTTCTCCTAGAAGAAATAAAAGCAAGAATAAACAAATGGGACCTAATGAAACTTACAAGCTTCTGCACAGCAAAGGAAACCAGAAATAAAACAAGGAGAAAACCTACGGAATGGGAGAAAATTTTTGCAAGTGAAACCGACAAAGGCTTGATCTCCAAAATATATAAGCAGCTCATACGACTCAATAAGAAAAAAATAAACAACCCAATCCAAAAATGGGCAGAAGACCTAAACAAGCAACTCTCCAAGGAAGACATACAAATGATCAAAAAGCACATGAAAAAATCTTCAATATCACTAATTATCAGAGAAATGCAAATCAAAACTACAATGAGATATCACCTCACACCAGTCAGAATGGCCGTCATTCAAAAATCCAAAAATGACAAATGCTGGAGAGGCTGTGGAGAAAGGGGAACCCTCCTACACTGCTGGTGGGAATGCAGTTTGGTGCAGCCACTATGGAAAACAGTGTGGAGATTCCTCAAAAGACTAGGAATAGATTTACCATATGACCCAGGAATCCCACTCCTGGGCTTGTACCCAGAAGGAAATCTACTTCAGGATGACACCTGCACCCCAATGTTCATAGCAGCACTATTTACAATAGCCAAAACATGGAAACAACCTAAATGTCCATGAACAGGTGACTGGATAAAGAAGAGGTGGTATATTTATACAATGGAATACTACTCAGCCATAAAAACCGACAACATGATGCCATTTGCAGCAACATGGATGCTCCTGGAGAATGTCATTCTAAGTGAAGTAAGCCAGAAAGAGAAAGAAAAATACCATATATGTGGAATCTAAAAAACAAAAACAAACAAAGAAACAAAAACAAAGCATAAATACAGGACAGAAATAGACTCATGGACAGAGAATACAGACTTGTGGTTACCGGGGGGGGGGCGGGGTAGAGGGTGGGAAGGGATAGACTGGGATTTCAAAATTGTAGAATAGATAAACAAGATTACACTGTATAGCACAGGGAAATATACACAAAATGTTATGATAAATCACAGAGGGAAAAAAAAAAGCATGGTGGGCGCTGGAGCAGATTAAAGGAGGAGGAAAGGTAGCTGAAGAGTTCTGGAGCATGTAGTTCTCATGGTCACCATACAAGCTTTAAATTACACTCTGGGTGAGATGGGAACTGTGAGAGGGTTGAAGCAGAGCAGTGCCATGACTGACATTTTAAAAGGGTGTCCCTAGCTGCTGGGAGGTAGGGAGTGAGAGGGGAAGCAGGAGACCAGGCAGGCACACTCCAGGTAGGCGGGGACTTGGATGGCAACAGTGGAGGTGGGTCTTCCTGCCCTCCTGGTGGTCAAAGTGTAAGTGTACAGTGGGGCTGCCTGGACTCGCCCAGAGTTGCCTGTAGGGTGTGAGAGATCAAGGACCAGAGACAAGGTTTGGGGCCCAGCAGTATAAGCATAGCTTTTCTTTTTACTGTGATGGGGAAGACGATGAGAGGGGTGGGTTGTGTAGGGAAATCAGCAGTTCCGTTTGGACACATCAAGTTCAACATTTCATCTCCTACCACACCCCCTGAACTCACTGTACTTTCACCCTGGTCACTCGGCAGTTTCTAGACAGTCAAGCTTGTTTTATCTCATGGCGTTGCACTTGCTGCTCCCTGACTGTAGGCAGTTGGGGGCAGCTGTCTGCTAGACGGTGCTCCGACCTTCAGGGCCCTTCCTCCTTCAGATCTCAACACCGCTGTCCCTTCCTGCCCATGTGTTGAAAGTAGCTCCCACCCCCTCCCAATCACATAAACTGAGGGTTTTTTTGGCTTCTTTGTTGTTTTGCTTTTTTTGGAGGTGGGTAGCATTGATCACTGTCTATTATCTTTCTGTTCCTTTGTTTATCTCTAGTCTTCTAACTCCACGACAGTTGGGACCCTGGCTCTCCTGCTCCATCACACTTCACTCAGTGCCTGGCACATAGTGGTTGCTTAGTTAACATTTGTTAATATAATTTAACAAGGAGCAGAAATCATTGCCCTGTACTCCAGGGGCTCACAGCCCAGGAGAGGAACAGATGTCACTGAATATTAGTCACATATGAGACAGAACCACTGCAGACAGGGCCAAAGGGACACGTAGCAGCAAAAGGGCAGAGATGGGGTCTGGCTGGGAGCACCTGGGCAAGGCTGGCTCAAGGAGGGAGCTGAGGCAGGTGGAGAGCTGTAGCTGCAGGCGGGAGGGGCGGTTTTGGACTTCTAGGCCCTGCAGGAGGGGCCCAGAGGCAGGCAGGGGAGGCCCAGCTGGGCGCAGCCAGCAGGGGCAGGGTGCACAGCTCTCTGCCAAGACCAGGGCAGGGAGCACCAGAACGGAACTACCAGCATCATCTGCCACCGAGCCATTCCAAAGGCTCCTTCTCCAGGCAGCAGAGGGACGTGCAGTGGCCATAAATCAGAATTGACCATAGCTGTCCTGCAGAGGATAGTTCCCCGGCATGTCGTTACAGACATCGGAGGAAAGGAACCCCAATGGGTCCAGGTACCAGGGCCCATCCCCTTGTGTGGTCTAACCCCACCAAACCCTGCCGGACCCCTGCAACTGCAGTCAGATTTCTCTGCTGACAAGTCCTGTCCTCAAATACTCTTGCCTTGAACACAGTTGGAAAGTAGACTTCCCGCCAAGGTCAAGGCTGAAAGGAAACACAGCTGCTGAAAAATACTGAAACACTCCTTGCTTCACCTCCCACCCACCCTGTGGACCCTCCCTTCCCAAGCCGGAGGTTTCTCTGAGGTTGTATGTGGGTGAGGCCGTGGGGAGCAACTTTTCCACATCAGCAGCAGAAGGAGGCGGGTTGTGTCAGCTCAGAGCAGAGTCAGGGCCGGTGGTGGGACAGGAGAGCTATGCTAGGCACACCAGCAGGGATAAAGCCAGTCTAGCATGCTTCCTGGGAACTATTGGTGCTGGCTGTGTTCAGCAGCAGCCTTCAGAGCAAAGCTTGGTTAAGCCCTTGGATTTCTCTGTTCTGGGGTGTTTTTCTTGGCTTCCTAAGGTCTTAACACAGTGTGGTCTCTCCTCCCTGTGACTCTGGCTGGAGTCTGTGCCAGGGTTAAGCCATCCGCTCTGAAGGACAGGGCCCCACTGTGTCTGGCACAAAGGGGACATGCTCGCATGGATGGGTTTCTGGACACCCCAGGGGCAGTCCCAGGCATTTCTAGGGTCTTAGGGGGCATACCTACAAGTGTGGGGAGATTGGAAGGACCTGGTTCTGGGTCATTTCCTCTCCTGGTTTTTAGCCCTCCTCAGACTCTTGGCTGGAGACTCTTCCTGGGTTATCCTCTCTGGCTGTGCTGTGAGGCAGCCACTGCTACCCGAATACCCACCCGAGTTCCTGTCCAGAGTCCCCAGACCTGCTCTCAGTCTGGTCCTCCACTGCCCCCGAGTGGCTGTCTCGCTCACTGCACTCTGACTGCTGAGCCTTCCCATTAATTCTCTTAAACAAGGTAGATCCTGCATTTCTTCCATGTGCATAACCCTCTCCCTAGGGCTGTAAGAGACCCAGTGTTTGCCCTAAAAAAGAATACATTCTCCCTAGGAGGTGAAGGCATAACCACAAAGGGACAATGAAACCAAATAAGGCAGCATGTGCTCTCAGGGAAAGTCTGAGATTGTGATTTACAATAAGCAATATATATATTTGGTCTTTGTCCACTATTTGTGGCACAGAGCTCCTAAAAAAACCCTGGAATTTCTGAAGTGATGAGAGTGATTAAGGTGTCTTTTGTTAGGTTATGTGGTGACTTTTCAAATATCCTAGAGGTTTGGTAATGATTTCTAGGAGAACCAATCAAGGATTGGAGGGATGGAACTTTCAGTCCCATCTTCACCCCCATCCCTGGCCTCTGGGGTGAGAAGAGGGGCTGGAGGTTGAATTAATCGGCAGTGACAAATGATTTGATCAGTTGTGACTGTGTATTAAAGCCTCCATAAAACCCTAAAAGGACTGGTTGGAGAGCTTCCAGGTTAATGAACATGTGGAGGTTTGAGGAGAGTGGTGCACTCGGAGAGGGGCACAGAAACTCCTCACCTTTTCCCCATTCATACCTGGCCCTATGCATCTGGCTGTTCCTGAGTTATACCCTTTCATAATAAACCAGTCATCTAGTAAGTAAAATGTTTCTATGAATTCTGGGAGCTGCTCTAGCCAATTAATTGAACCCAAAGAGGGGGTCATTGTAACCTCCCATCTATAGTCAGTCAGTCAGAAACACAGGTAACCTGGGCTTATGACTGACATCTGAAGAGTGGGCAGAGGAAATTCTGGTAGGACTGAGGCCTTAACATATGTGGTTTGATGCTATGTCTAGGTGGATAGTTCAGAATTGAGTTGAATTGTAGGACTTCAAGAATTGCTTGATGGTGTAGAGGAAACCACTTCCATCCCCCCAACACACACATTGAGGTTGGGTCCCAGAACCCTTTCAGCTGGTGTCAGAAGTGGAATTTGCTAGACTGGCCCTGGCTTGCAGAAACATGGTTTGGGAAGAACGGGTGAAAGGGGTGGAGGATGTAGAACCGTTGATTCCTGGGCGACAGCATGATCACCCGTTGTATGGAGCAGCAGCTGTGCAGCTGTCAGTTACTAACATAAAAGTTACCGATGAAATTTAGAGATGGATACAGCTCCTGGGGAGTTGAATCACTGACTATATAGGGAAATTCAAAATAATAAGCATGCTAAACATACAATCATTTGATTTTTGTTATCTGTAATAGCTAAAATAAATTAAAACAAAATACTGGGTCAGACCTTGGTGCTAAACTAAGCTCAGATTTAGGTCCATCTGAGCTTTGGCCACCAACCTTAAAGCTGCCCACACAGGGGAAAATTATGCAGGGACAACAGAAGGTATCTCCAAGACCTCTGGTTACCAAGAAAGTAGTCAGTGTAGGGGGAAGGCAAAACCAAGAAACTATTGAAGTTGGAAATATAATTTGAAGGAACTGTCTCATTTTGTGGGTCAGTATCATTGGCTTCCTGAGGAACCTTTATTGAAATTGATTGTGAGAGTAACTAATTTAGAAACTGTCTTTGGTTTTGAATGCTGCAGAGTGGGAGAGCATGTTTGGGTGGACACAGGCCCCACAGCTCACTGTGGAACAATCACAGATGTCTGTATGTGATCTAGACACATAGGAGGTTATTTCCAAAGGAAACACTGTAAGGTCTGTTTACCCTGAGAAGGGGGACTGTCCATCTCCCTCTCTGAATGCCCAGTGGAAATCCTAGGTGTTTCAGCTGATAAGCTTTGCATGTAAGTGATGTGGGACTGGCTTTAGGATGACTGGGATATTCACCTGCTGAAAAATGCCCATTACCCAGGTCATGGTAAATCCTGTGGTTTTCTTTCACATGGGCAGCCCCATATAACCTTATGTTTGCAAAACCAAAGGATAGTTTGGATGACTAAGTGATAGGAACACAATAGGCAGTGTAAAGCCAGAGTTCAAGCAACTCAGGAACAAAACCAGGGCTAGTGTTTATTGGAATTTTGCTTGCTAAGCAGTGGACATGCTCCACTCCATATAACATCAGTACAACCCAGTGAGGGCAGAATTTTCATATTCCCATTTTACAGATGAGAAAAGGGAGGCTCAGTAATCTTAGGTAATTTGCTCAAGTGTTCATACGCCGGTCAGTGTGATTCCCTCCTCTTTGCATAATCACTTTGATATGGTACCCCAGAGCAGTGGCCCTCAGAATCACCCGGAAGGTCCCATCCACAGAATTTCTGATTTAATAGGTATAGGGTAGGCCTGAGATTTTGCATTAATGGGTTCCCAGGTGACCAGGAACTTTGAGAACCACGGCTCTAGAGACTGGATGGCTAATGAAGAGTTTGCTCAAAACCAACCCATGTGCGTGGCAAAGGGGACTTGTTTCCTTCAGTATATATCAATCTGGTGATACCATTGGGCCTCTTGAGCTGTGCAGTAGCCAGCACTGAACCTGATCCTCACCCTGGTGGCTGGCGCCTGTGGAGAGGGCAGGGAGATGGGCTCTGCGCTGTGGAGCCTTAAAGGAGCCCACGCGGGGAACTCCAGTGGGCTAACCCATCAGGCGAGGGCAGCACCCAAGCTGGTGACTTCAGGGTCTCTGTCCAGCCAATGAGTTCTGAGCCTAGGGAGACCCCGCCAACCACAAGCATGACTAGGGGCAGCTAAACTCTATCCTTCATTTTGTCCAAACCACAAAAATCTGAATCCCTGGGGTTTTGGTTTCACTGTCTCAGGATCAAGGAGCAGATGTACTTGCTCTGCCTGCAGCTTTGAGGGCGTGTGGCCTCCTTCCCACCCCTGCTCCATGCACAGCCCATCAGGACACAGTGACACTGGGGGAAGAAGAGGAGGAGGAGACAGCTGGGTTGGGAGAAGTGTTGAATGTGGGAGCTTAGAAGACCTCACTTCGTCTTGTCCTGGACACTGCTGAGGTCTGGCCAAGGTCAAGTTGCAGGTGGTGACAAGAGATTTAAATTCACCGTAAAAGAACAGTAAATATCCTTTCCTATGTGGCTGGTTCTCTGTGCTCTTCTTCAGGTCAGGTTGACCCTGAGCTCTTCCTGTGGACAGACAGTCGAGGTGCGGATATACTGTGTGCAGGAAGGTGTCCAGCTGGCAAACATACTTTCTAATGGCTTCACACTCTTGATCTTCTTTAATGGAGCAGTGCAAAGTCAAGGAGTAAGATAATTTGTAAGAGCTCTGTCTAAAAGCCTGTGTTGAAAATTCATTGGTCTGCAGCTGCCACATGGCACTGTTCTGGGTGCCTGAGTGTTGAATGTCAGCACAGGGATTGGGGGGTGCATTTATGGGTCATGTGACAATATCCAATAGGAAGATATCAGCGTTATTCAAAAAAAGGTTTTTGTATGTGAAATATGATCTTACAGGGATCCAACGATACAGACTGGGAAGCAGAAGTCACAGTTTCATTTGTTTTATGTCGGTTTAAGATTCATAGAATTTTAAAATTAAGGTAAATACAAAGCAAAACAAAACAAAAAAGAATGAAAAGCAAAGGAAAAGAAGAAAAACTTTGTGTATCTGTGGAGTTGCACCACCAACTGCTCAGATCGTGTGCAGCCTGTGATTGCCCAGATGAAGGAAGAACACTTGTGAGCGAGGACAAAGACAAAGTTGTAAATCTGCAGAAAGCAAAAGAGGGGAAGAGGAGGTGCCAGGGGCCCTGCGAGGAGAGACATCACCGTCCACACCAAGGTCTCCCTGTCCGGCTTGACTCAGGCCCAGGGGGAAATCTAGTTCCTAGATTTCCTAAGCTTACAAGAGATTCTGAAGGGACCAAAAGATAGTAACGGTTCACTGTTCTGATCAGCTTCTTAGATTAATAGTTCTCAGTCTTGACTGAATATCAGAATTTTCAGAGGCATTTAAAAATCTTAATGTCAGGCCATAACCCAGACCAGTTAATGTTGCTAAGAACTTCGCATCGAAGATTTTAAAAACTGAGTGATTCAATGGGCAGTCAGGCTGAGAATCCCTGCTCTAGAATACTCTTGTGACTTTGAATTTCCTAGATTATTGGCAGATTTTGATAATCCACTGTATGCTCATCATCCATGAAGCCAGTTAAGGCCTGGCTCCAAATCCTTCTCCTTGTCCATCTTTGATACTCTGTATCCTTATTTACGTGCATTGATTTCCTTAAAACAAACATGAACTGGAGGCAAATAATGACTTTTAAAGAAGAATGAACAGAATTGTGAAAGTATTTCCCAGTCCTCCCACATCCAACCTAACTTCTCCAGCCACAAATGCCTTTGGAAAATAAACTTCAGTCCTAAAATAACCAGCGAGCTTCATGTTTCTTCTTCTATTTACAATCAGTTCCTTGATTTTATCTCTAGCCTTAAAAAAAAAAAAACCTTTAAGAAGATCTGCCACCTGTTTAGATAACCACTTTTTTTTTCTTTTTGGTCCCTGTGATAATGTGGTATTCTGATTTTTTTTTCTAAGAAAAAATTATACCAGACAGACAGGTCTTAGATAATTTTTCCCTCTTCACCGACATTCCCTTGTCCTATTTTTTAAAATGTTCTTTTAGAAGTGCCTCTTCCAATCAGAGGAAGGCCATTTATTTCAAGATCTATAAATAGCTGTGGGTCTTTAAGATTCTTCTAGCACATTGTATTCCTGTGCTTTCTGCAGTGTTCATTTTCTTCCCAGGTTTTTTTTTTTTTTATTCCTACACAGCCTGAAAAATATTTCCCTGTGGGGAAAGTTATGACAAATGCCCTAAAATAAAAGGGACTGTGCCAAGTCTCCAGAGGGTGCTTAATAATTACTTAATAAATGAATGGAAAAATAGCAAAGTGTCTTTCCAGCCCAGGTATAGATTTTACCAGTATGAGTCTCCACACATTCTTGTGTAAGTACGTACGTCACAATTCTGGAGGAACACCTAGAGAAAACTGTGCTACTAGAAATTTTGCCAGTGGCCACTATTTTAAGCCCATAGATAAAATGACTATCCAGTCTCTGCTTTCACCTCTGCTCTGAATCTCTAATGCATCGTGGGGAAAACCTGTTGGGATTCAGAACTAAAAGAAAAGAATTGCAGTTATTTGATGTCTTAGGGACTTTGTGCATTGCAACCTGAGATAATGAAATTATTTTTGTTTTTGACCTCAATCAATTCATCTTATTTCTGCATTCATGTTTTTGTCTCTTTCCTGTCTTTGAAACAGTGCGTATTTTAGTGTGACGCACTTAGCCATGCTTCCATGTTGTCAACCACCTAGTCTTTAGGAGTAGCTAATGAGTGAGCAAAATATTCTGTTTCAGGATTAAAATCAAATAAGTCTAAAAGATGTGTTTAGTGTGTCTAAAAGAAAGTCCACCTCCAGAAACGCTGCTCAGATCTTCAGCTGACCCGTCTTGTCTCCTTCCAAGCCTAGGCTTTGATGGTCCCGGGGTAGAAGCCCTTAAATTTGGGAAGACCCGTGTTTCAATCTGTCCTTTGCTCTTTCAAAATGTGTTACTACTTTTTCAAGAGTAGTAAGAGTGCCTTGTTGGGAAATTGAGTTCTCATTTTGGGTAATAAAGTGGGGTTTGTTGTTTATCTGATTGTATTAATTGTTGAGCTGCCCCACGATGGCCGGGCTGACGGGGACTGTCAGTTCGGAGAGAACACAGATGGAAACAGGCGCGAGAGTCATGAGCCGCCTCTCAGCCAGGCCGTCAGCGTGTCAGTCTGTCACAGGCCCTGTGTTTCCAGACCAGAATTCCTTCATGGCGTTTCCTGGGGAATCTGCAGTTTTCTGAATTCCCAGTTCTGAGGAAAAACGGACCAAGAAGTCAGGAAAATGGGAAACAAGTGTTACAAACCTCCTTTGGGAATTAAAGCTTGACAAGTAACAGAGACTTGACTGGTTGGAAGGAATCCACTGACCTCGAGTTGAAAGCAAGAGCAGAAGGTGCTAAGGAGAAGGAGAGGCTAAGGAGCATTTCTGGGAGCCTAGTCATGGACAGTCTGATCTCTTCCCCTTGTAGCTCTTGCCATGCTTGTCTGTAGGTGCCCCTGTACCTGTCTCCTGCTAATGGTGAGTCACTTTTGCAAATAAAATAAATATTAATAAGCTTATACACATAGTATGCTCTATGCAAATCCTATGAGTGATGTGCTAAGAAATAAAAAGTTTTGCAAACAAATGAAGTCCTTAAATTGGCAGTTTTGACCTGTGATTCTGCATCGTGTCATTGATCTAAATGCTACACTATTGGAATACTACCTTACAACGTTTATTGGTGTTAATCCAGAATGTGAATATTACTATAAGCTACAGTTCTTTGTAATGACATGAAATTTAAAATTTCTTATTCATCCTATGTATTCTTCTAAATCAGACACATTTTCAGATAACCGTAATAATGATGGAGTATAGAGAATGTTGGAAATATTTTGAGAAAAACTTATAATTTCAGAAATTCCCAGGAATTCCTGAGAATTCTGATTTCTTATTGCCTTTATCGCCTAAATTTCTCTTAGAGCCTGGTGCCTTGTCTCTGTCCCCGATCTGAGCTGCCACCCCCTTTGAATTGGACTGCTGAAGCAGCCTGCTAACAGGCTCCCTTAGATCAGTTCTCCATACCAGAGCCAGAGAGACCTTACAGAAAGACAAGTGTGTTCATTACATCCCCTTACATAAGACATTTTAATGGCTTCCCACATTAAAAGGTGCTCAACCTCCTTAGCAACTTGGGAAATGAAAATTAATACCACAATTAGAGATCGGTACATACCTGTCATCTTGGCACAAAAGGAAAAGTCCCAGCTCCACGAGGCAGAAACTATTCATTTTTGCTCACCATTTTGTTTATGCTTAGTGCAATGCCAGACATGTATGGTTAGCTCAGTGTCCATCTTTAGACAGATGGGTGGGTAGATAAAGGAATGAGAGGGAGACAGGCTAGAGCCTTCATGCCATGTATTGCATGTGGTATCACCCAGACACCTGGCAAAATAGAGGGTCCTTTGGGTATTGCCCAAAGTGGCTTTTCTCTCTGAGGCTGACAGTCAAAGATCTCTTCATTTATCCACAATGGCATCTCCTACTGCAGCAGAGAAATTGGTTATTTTGAGTCCAAGTTTTCCCATCTTGAATGCAGGAAGGCTGGGCAATAGGCTTGGTATTTACTTCCTTCTGAAAATGTATCAAACTGTACCAAATTATGTAAAAATCCACCACGTATAACCTAACATTAGCAGCACCATTTCCTCCTGTTTTGTAGAACTGTGGTGAGAAACAAATGAAATAATGCACATAGAAGTTCATCACAAGGCATCACGCAGAAGTCATATCAAACATGGTTAAGTCAGCATACCCCCACTTTATAATCACTGAGATTATACACAGGGCCTGGGCCAGCCTTGAGCCAACCCAGAGAGATCATCCCCCTATCTGGAACCCCCTTCTTTTCTCGTCTCTCTAACCTGCTTTTGGTACCTCATATTCTGGAACCTGACTTCCTTAATGAAAGCCCTCATTTTCTCTGGATGAAAATGTATGGTAGAATCAAACCCATCATGTTTTTAATTTTGGCTTTGGGGCTTAGATTTTCTTTGACCCTTGACCAGTTTCTTAGCATTTTTGAACCTCAGTTTATGCATCTGTAAAATGGGAATGATGATCTCTCCCTAACAAGGGTGTTTTTGAGAATTGAATAAAGTTATGTGCTAGAAGGAGCATTCTTACTATCTGGTTCATAATGCATGTAAGATATGCATAAGTTCCCCTCCCTTGCCCTCTGAATGATCTCAACTAATTGAAAAGCTCATCTTCACTAATAGGAGAGGGCAGAAGTGCAGGGTTTGATAAGACAAAGGTGGGAATATCAGGTTGTCTAAGATAGCCTTCGGTCCCTTAATAAAGCCAAGGTGATAGATTTGGTCACACAGAAACCTACCAGCCCCTCAGTGACCTTGAACCTTGTGGGTGATAGAAGGATTAGAGTACACGAGAAAAGATGCTGACCTGCTAAGTAAAGACCCTTGTCTGAAAGTGTATGTTCTAGAGGCACAGTGGTTTTCCACATCTCAGAATCGTGGCCGGCTGGAGCTTACTCATCCTGGGTTTGCGAGGACCACTTCAGTACATTCTGGGAACCATGTGAGCAAGAACTCTATACCAGCTGGTCGCCCCCTAATCACTTTTTCCCTAAACCTTGACTTTCAGTTTCAGGAGTTATTATCTTGGACCAAGACTTGAAGTCAGTATATCATAGACCTTCATAGGCTTGCTGTGAGAGTTCACTTAAACCACCCCTTGGTAGGCCATAATCTACCATCCACACACTGAGTAGGTGGGGCCTTGCACTCTCTTGATGGGTGATGTAAACCTCTGCCCATGGTACCTGAGGCCTCAGAATAAGGGAATGTTTCCCTTGGTTTTGAATCAAAATAATCCCTGCTGTATTTGAACTTTTTAAAAAATTTTTTTAACAGAGAAGGAACATTTTCACTGTTACCAGCTCCCAGAACCATCCTTTCTCTGATTTCTGATTTTGCTGCACACTCACCGATGAGGTTCCTGGCCTCGGCTTTGTGACCACCGGGTGCTGGCTGTCAGCATGATGGATATCAGGTCATCCCTAAAATGCTTTTATTTTGGCCCTCTCTCTGTCACTTTCACACAAATGAGGATTTGATGCACAGTATGTTAAGTTTGTTATTTCCACTCTGACTCAATACATGAGTTGAACCAGAAGGGGCTGCAATCAGACCCAAGACGCTCTTAGATCTAACAACATTATGTCAGGGATTTCATAGCATAGTTCCAATTTCAAATGCTCTGCTCTGCTTCTAAATCAGGAGTTCTAAATATCTGTTGTGAAAACAGTCACTGCAATGAAGAATAAGAGTGGGAAAATGGTTATGAAATTGACCTGTCAGAGATACAAAGTCCATTTGTGGTAGTCAGGGCAGTCAGCCTAGGCAGGAAGAAAGCATGCGTTTTAGCAAGAGCCTTTTTTTGCTGTTGGAATCCACAGCCACAGGATGTTCATTCTTTAAATGAGTGTGGTTTTACTGCCCTCCAGTGTCTCAGAGCGTTAAGAACTTACTGAACCTAAAAATGCCTTCTCACCACTAGCCCTAGATTTTATAGTCATGGAAAACAAAAAATTTCAGAACTGAATTACCATTAGAGATAATTTAGTGAACTTCATCAACCCTTATATAGGTAGGAAACTGGAGGCCAGAGAGGAAAGGCAGGCTCAGCCCACCGCAGTGAGAGACAGCATCGCAAAGATTAATCATCTTGTTCATTTATTTATTGATTCACTTGTAGCAGATGTTCATTTTCTTGTATAATATTGGGAAAAAAATAAATTGTATTTTTTTTGTTCTCTACAGTATATCATTATCTTTCAAGTCCCTGAGGGCAGGAAGTTACTTCTTTGTGACTCCACAGCCAGAGTCCTTAATTCAAACTTTGCCCCTTGATCCCTTTATATCCCTTAGGATCCTTTAGGAGAGAGGAAAGACTGGGTTCTTGTCACTCACAACTTTGTTCCAAGGACTTGACAGAGTTTGGCTCATGTTAGGTGTTAAATCATATTTATTGAATCAACCAACTTATCAGTGAATGGAAGGATAATTTGTTGCAATATTAATTGTGATTTTTTTTGTTCTCATTGCTACGGGTATGCAAGCAATTTGTTGAAAGAGCAGAATTTGACAGGATACAATCATAAAACAACTCTCTCCCAAATCTTGCCCTTTCATACCTGCTTGGTGAGCTAGTTTTTGGTTTTTTTGGTCCCCTTCCCAACACATACACATTGCTTAAACCTAGGTTGGGTCTTATAACTTATGTAGTCACTTTCAGATGTAAAAATGACCTCTGGTCACTTTTAAACACAGTGGTTTAGTTTCCCAGCCACTTGAAGGTGGACTTCTGCACTGTTTTAGTGCTAGTGTTAGACACGAGGAGAGGACAGTGATGAGCTAATCACTTATGCTGTCACACTGACCAAGATAAAAGCATCTGGTAGTGAAATTCTGCTTCTGGAAATATCAGGCTAGCATATTTCAGGCCAACCTTTCCCCCACAGTTAAAAAGGCTGAAAAAATATTTGAAAAATATCTGCTGAAGATGTTAGAAGAGAGAGAGAAAAATGGGCTTGATTTCTTTCATCAATTTTGGAAAATTTTTAGCCATTAACTCTTCAAATGCTGCTTCTGGTCCATTCTTTACCATCTCAGTTTCTGGGACTCAAATTGTATGTATATATGTTTCCTATACTCTCTTCTGTATTTGGCATTTTTTCTCTCTGTGCTTCAGTCTTGATATGTTCTTCTGATCTATGTTCTGGTTTATTAACTCTCTTTAACTATATCAGATCTTTATTTCAGTTATTATATTTTTCAGTTCTTGAATTTCTGTTTTATTCTTTCTGTGTTTTATAGCTTCCTTCTGTAAGTCTCCATCTGATTTTTTAATGCTTTGAGCACATGAATGATGGCCCTATTAAAGTTCCTATCTGACAACTCCAATATCTGGATCTCCCATGAGTTTGTTTCTGTTGTCCAGTTGATTTTATTTGGGGTCATATCTCATGTTCTGTTATGTCTGGTTGATTCTGACTGAGTTGAGGCTTGGCATTTAAACAACTGGAGCAATCATGTGAGGCTCTGGATAACGTTATCCTCCTCCAGAGAGGATTTGCTGTGACTTCTAGCAGGCAGCTAGCCTGAGGGCAAATCATCTTAATGCAGGTGTGGACTGAGCTTCATTCTTTATGGAGTTAGCTTAATCCAGTGTGAAGTCTTTGGGGGCAAAGGGGTCAAGACTGAAATTCTGGGATTATTTACCAAGGCCCCCTCTATTTGGCAAGCCCCACAATCCTGTGAGACAGATAAAATCTCTGCTCAGATTCTCAGCTTGTCACCTACTGCATTCTGCTTATCTTTTCCTTCTTTGTCACAGCTTTCTGATTTCTAAATGTTTCAGGGAGAAAGCCTTTACAAACATTAGACTCACCTCTCTGGGTTTCCTGTCTCTTAGAAATCTTGGATCTCTCAAGGTTCACTTGTTTTTATATCCCAGCAGCTCTGCAAACCCAAAGTAAGAAAGTATACAGAAAACCACACCTAAGTACATCATAATAGTTTCCATTTAAAAAAAAATCAAAAGATCTGGGTACAGTGTCAAAAAAAAAAAGTGTGGACAAAGAGATTGTGATAGAGTCACACTGTGGAATATTATACAGCTGTAGGATGAGCAATTTATAATTATTACAAGAACATTTTTCATCTCTAAGCATAACACTGAGCAAAAGAAGCCAGACACAAAAAGGGCATATATTTTTGAGTCCATAAAGTCATAAAATACAAAAAAAGAAACAAAATCATCATAGATTTATAGTGAATGGAATCAGAACAGAGGTTAACTTTAGGAGGGATAGTAGTAGTTGGATAATGAGAAGTAAAATGTAGTTAAATCTTAAAAAGTTTTCATTAAATAATAATCATAATACTGTCTTGTGAACCTTAAGTATCTGTGCCTGTAAACACTTTCATATATGTATACATATTTATTAAAATATTTTAATTGTGTAAAACATAAAATTATAATACATGCATAATAAATAACAAAAATATCCAATAGGCAAGACAGAGTTAAAATGTTGCAGTTAAACTGGAGATTAAATATTTTAAGGTCTTTGTGTTGTCCAAGGAGTATAAAAAATATATATATATATAATATATATAATATAGTATTTCATATATATATGAAAATACTAACCAATATTTTAATATTTAGGATGATAAATAAAAGGATAGTAAAAAAGGTAAGAGAAAAATAAAACAATAAAAAGGAATTACCCTAAAGAGAAACTAAAACAATAGAGAGAAAAAAGATTGTAGAATAGATGAAATAAATAGAAAACACATAGATATATAGTAGATTAAATCCACATATGCCAGCAATCACCTTAAATATGACCAAACTAAATATGTCAATTAAATGACAAAGATTGTCAGACTAGGTGAAATTTTTTTCAAAAACTATTTGTCACTTACATGAGACACTTTAATACATAAGGATAAAGAAAGATTAAAAGTAAAAATATGAAAAAATATAGACTATGTAAGGAGTATTGCTATGGTCTGAATATTTGTGGCCCTCAAAATTGATCGACTGAAATCCTAACTCAGGAAGGTGATGGTATTTGGAGGTGAGAGCCCTGGGAGGTGATTAGGTCATGAGGGTGGAGCCCTCATAAATGAGATTAGTGCCCTTACAAATGAGGCTCCAGAGAGATCCTTCAGCCCTTGAACCACATGAGGATGCAGTGAGAAGTCTGTGACCTGGAAGAGGGCCTTCCTTCAACCATGCTGACCCTCCAGTCTCAGATTTTAGCCTGCAGAATTGTGAGCGGTAAAATTGCTGCTGTGTTTAAGCCATCCAGTCTGTGGCATTTTGTTACAGAAGCCTGAATGGACTAAGGCAGCTGTGCAAAAGAAAAGCTGTATACCAGTACTGTTATCAGACAAAGGAGATTTTAAGGCAAAAAGGCATTACTGAAGATCAAGAGAGACACATCATAGTGATGAAAGTTTCAATCAGCTAGGAAGATTGTGATGGTTAATTTATGTGACAACTTGACTGAACCACGGTACCCAGATATTTAGCCAAACATTATTCTAGATGTTTCTGGGAAGGTATTTTTCAGATGATAGTAACAAATTAGTAGTTTTGAGTAAAGCACATTACCCCTCTGAATGTGAGTGGGCCTTATCCAATCAGAGGGCGGCCTTATTAGAAGACTGGCCTCCCCAGAAGAAGAGGGGATTTCTGCCGGCAGACAGCCTTTGAACTCAAATCACAGCTCTTCCCTGGGCCTCCAGCCTACCCTGCAGGACTTGCCAGTTTCCACAGTCCTGTGTGTATATCAGAGATGATCTAGTATATATGTATATAAAACTGCCTACTGAGTTTGTACCTTGATCAGGCCCCAGGATATCCTTTTAATAAGTGAGGTCAGTAGTTACTGACATTCCCATTTATAGACACAAACCAGTACTAAATGGTTGCATAACTTGCTCAAGGACACACAGCTACTAGTTATTAGGATCAGATCAGAACTCACATCCTTCTGGCACCAAACTCATTGTCTCTTTCCACTGGTTTGTCTCACTCTTTCAATAATCTTACTTAGTCTGGCCTGTCCCACCATTTCATAGATGGAGATAATGGACTTGCTTTTCAGCCTGATAGACCCACAGCCCAGCACCCCGTGTAGCCCAGTGGTGGCCCTGTCTTTCCACACAGGGGCCCTGCCTGCCGACTCCCTGCCCTTGCTCACAGCCCCCTTTGCCTAGTGCACATTGGATACTTTCAGGGCACTATCACTCTCCAAGTGACAGATCTTAATACTCCTAATTGTCACCCATTATATCATTATTACTTTTTCTGTGGAATTAAAATCCGTTTCATGAAAGGGCAAAAAAAGTTCGTCTGCCTATAGCATGTCCCAGACTTCTCTATTGGGAGTAGTTGGTTCTTTAAGATTTCCTGTTCCGACTCCAGAGTGACTTTGCTTATCTTTCCCCCTGGTGGTTTGTGGAAGGATATTGAAGTCACACAGTAACCTCTGTGGTAGGTGTATTCCTTTTCAATGAAAACTGCTAAACAGTGAGTCCTTGAGGGCAAGGGCACTATCTTACTGGCCTCTGTGTGCCTGGCACCATGCCTGACACATCATAGGTAGTCATTAAACACATTCCAAATGGGGAGTGGGTTTCAGTGGTAGAGTGCATGCTTGACATGCACAAAGTCCTGGGTTCAACCTCTGATACCTCCGTGTAAAAAAAAAAAGAATGTAAATACTTACCAAATAAATTAATGGGCCTTCACCATTCCTTTTTTCAAGCACATGTGAATCCTCTGCCTTTGCCTCTATGAGGTGGTCCTCAAGCTTGATAGAATTAGAGTAAAACATACTTAGAAAGATATAAGAAAAAATTTTATGTCCCATTTTACAGGTGAGGAAACTGAGGCAGAAGGCCTAGAGATGCTGAAGCCACAAACAACACAGAAGAATCACAGCAGAGGCAAAGCTAGTGGGAGATGATCAAGTACCCTTCCTCTCTGCATTCTTCTGCCTGGACCCTCCCTGTCTCTTAGGTTGGTTCACCCTTTCTTCTCTGCTGATTTTACCATTGCAGAAATTCCTCTTTGCTTAAGCCAGTGTACAAGTTACTGGCAGCACAGAGTCAGTGAGGTTTAAGCCCTTCTTCATCTACATCACAGCAGGGACCAAAGTCAAGCACCGTGACCTTCTTTCTCATCTAAGCTTCCAAGGCAGCATCTTTGACCCATGAGTCAAAAAAGAGTGGCTAGTGTCACATTTTGTGGCCATTGTTGCTAGACTGTTTGTCTCCCATGGGGTGGCTGGAGACCCCTGGAGAGACAGTGAGCAGTCGCCACAGGGAGAGTTCAGACTCAGGAATCACAGCCCAGCTCTGGGCCTCGGCTGTGCTGTCATTTAGTCAGCACTGCCTGCCAGGCACCATGCTGCCACTGGGGGCTGTTGTGGTATCAAGACAAGCATGGTCCCTGCTTCATGGAGCCTTCAGGGTTACATCTAGGAGATGGGCATTTGATGAATGAATAAAACATAGCTAATACTTACAGGTGCTTGCTATGTGCTAGACACTGCAATTTCATGCCTTATTTGAAGATGAGCTGGTAGGTGGCAAAGCTAAAGCTTCAAACCACATCCATTTCTGTCTGACTCTAAAGCCCATACTGATGAAAAGAGAATGTATAAAAAATACCAAGTAAACTGTCTAGCACTTCATGAGCATCATGGGAGAATGGAACGAATCTGGGTTTGAGTCAGAGGCTAGGACTGAGTCCTGCCTCTGCCCACTCTGTGATGATGGGCTGCAGGGGTGAGGCCACATCAAGGGGGAGGAAGCCACATGAGGCAGGGCCAATAGGCTCACTGCCTTGCCCTTAGCATCGGCACAAAGAAGTTGCTACAATTCAGTTACATTGGCCTGACTTAAAGCATCCTAGGATGCTACAATGTGGATGAACCTTGAAAACATGCTAAATAAAATAAAGCAGACACAGGAGGACAAATATTCCATGATGCCACTTAGATGAGAGACCTAGAATAGTCACATACATAGAAAAAGCAAGCAGCGCAGAGATCGCTGAGGGAGAGGGAGGAGGGGAGAATGAAGAGTTATTTTTTAACAGTTGCAGAGTTTCTGTTTGGGATGATTAAACAATTCCAGGGATAGATGGTGGTGATGGTTGCACAGCATTGTGGCTGTGCTTGATGCCAGTGAATTGTTCCCTTTAAAAAATGGTTTATATTGGTAAGCTTTATGTTATATATATTTACTATAATAAAAATACTATTTTTTAGATTAAAAAAGTAAATATCCTAGGAAACCAAGCACTGTCACAAGAGCTTAGAAGATGGAGGGGACAGACCTGCAGGATGCAAATAGGGAAATCACTTCTTGATGAAATGCTGTGGCTCATTACTTACTGACACTGATTCTCAGCACTGATAATAATGTCTTCCCATATTTTGAGGCACTAAATACTCTAGGTACTTTACTGCCACCAGAATAGAAGCTATTACTTCTCTTTGGCACAGAAGAGGAGAGCTTAAGTGGTTTTCTGTCAGCTCCACACTGAGAAAGTCTGGACTTGAACTCAGGTCCCAGATGGAACCATCTCAGCAGGCGCCTCCTTGGGAAAGCACTCTCAGTCCAAGCAGACCCTGATTTGGGGGGACTAATAACTGTCATTGGAAGATGAGCTTTGATGAGATTCCAAGGTCTCCTGGACCCTGAAGACTGTGTTTAGTTTGAAAGCAGTCACAGTTAAGGTAACAGGAAAGCTGTAACCAAATCCGTAAGCTCTCTGGGCCAATCAGATCTTCTGCTAATAAGAACTCTATACAAATAAAGATGCACACCATATGAGATTTCTTTTGTGCTAAAGAGGAAGGTTAGTTTTTCACAAATGGCCTAGTCCTAAGTGGTACCTTCTCCCATACCAGAGGAGCAGGCAGGTGCATGAGATTAGGCCCTGTCTTGGGCAGCTGCTGTCCCAGATGTTTCTTGGCTCAGCTGGCCACATGGTGGAGTGCCTTGGCTGTGGAAAGTGGACTTTGCAAACTCCCACACTGGGGATGCACTGGTCTCTCCTTGTGGGGGGGTATACATGAGAGTCACCTTGTGTCAGAAAGCTGCCCTCCCTACCACCATGAGAACAGGCTGGTGGAGCTGTTAGCAGTGGGTCACAAGCAAGTCACACACAGGGAAGAAGACAGCCTTCCGTGAATGCTAGTCATAACTTTCCTTCTCGATATTACAAGAGATGCAGTGCGTTCTCTGCCAGATAAGAAAGGACCTACTCCCTGTTAGTCACAGTCTCATCAAACAAAGGTCAGCAGTTTCTGAACAAACTCGATTTTAGAGTAACCTTTTCTGTTTACTGGTTTTGTGCATTTTAGACTGTTTTAAAATGAACAAAGTCATATTTATTAGAGAAGAAGTAACTAAAGAGAAGTGCAATGGCATAGAAAAGAATTCACAACTAATCCTCCTGCTAAAGAGAGTACAGCAGACAATTTTGACATTTTTATCATAATTCTGTCATTGGTTTTTTTCTCCTGTGATTTTTATTTTGTAGGTTTTTCATTTTAGAAGTAACGTGTGGTATTACTCACAGCCCCAGCAAAAAACGAGTGATACACTTCTGTTGAGAAATTTGAAGAGAGAGTAGTAAGGTTACTGCTAATACGCAAGTGGTAGGGTGTAAGGGAACCACCTGGGGTCTAGTGACAGTGAGATGCCACCACCACCCTCAGCCTAAAGAGGAGGGTGGAGACAGTGATCCAACCCAAGTCAGAGAGAGGACTGAGTGGTGGAGGACCCCTGACAAGATGAGGGGTGATGGGACATCATGGGAAGGGAGTAAACACCTTGTCCTCCATCTTCTCTCTACCTGCCTGTGGCCCCTGAAACCAGCGAGCATGGTTGCCCACTGGCATGGTCAGCCTCCCCAGCATGGGGCAGAGTGGACAAGGGTAGAGAGCTGATCTGGAAGAGCAGACGTCCAGCCTAAACAGGAGCATGTTCCTGTGGTCTGATATTCAAACATTATGGATAATGCTACCCCTCTCTGCAAAGATGTGACTGTTGGTTTAAGTTTGGTCCATATCCTTCAGACATTTTTCTAGGCAGTTACCTATATGTATATGCTGTCATCAAATGTGCAGTTTTTTTCTGTGTATGTGTGTGTTGGGGGGTTATAAATGGTATGATGCAGTGTGTATGGTGAACCTGCTTCTTCACTCAGTCATATGTCTTGGACTCTTTCTGTGTCAGCTCATGTGGAGCTGATACCGTTTTAACCCCCTGCAAGGTGTTCCCTGGTGCGGTCCATGGGAAGGCTGTTTCCTGATACCCTACTTCTTGCTCTCCTTCTGGGGCCCTGACAGGATTGCAGTTCCTCACTGAGTTTAATAAACTCTGGTGTGCCAGTGCACTTTCCTTCAGGCAAGGACATGTAAACCAAAGTCACATGTGTCACTTCCAGGGAAGAGCTTTAAGAGCCAACAAGAACTTCTCCATCTCTCTCTTTTCCTCTGCCTTTGGGACTAGGGAAGTTTTAGACTAGTGTTTTCCAGTAAAAATGTAACACTAGCTACTCTGTAATTTGAAATGTTCTAAAAGCCACATTTTAAAAAGAACTTTAAAACAGATCAAATTAATTTTGTTAATATATGTTATTTATCCAGTACATTTAAACTGTTAGCACTTCATCATGTAATCAAGATTAAACATTATTGAGATACCTTACATTTTTCATACGATGCCTTTGAAATCCAGTGCATATTTTAACTTACATTGTATATCAGTGCCAATCAGCCACATCCCAAGGGCCCAGCAGCCCTGTCTTAGTCTCAGTGGATAGCGGCTACCATCTGGGACAGCACAGCCCCACCTGGATCTCAGGTGACACAGAGCTGAGTCCACAGCCTAAGAGTGATAGGCAGACAGTGTGAGTGAGAAATAAGCTTTTTTTTGTTTTCTTAAGGCATCGAGATTTGGATGTTCTTTGCACCCACAGTATCTCCTGGTCTATCCAGACAGACCCACGTATCCTAATTCATGCAATTATTTCCTTATGGATGCACATGCAAGTTGTTTCTGGTTTTTCCCATCGTAAAAATGTGTTGATAAGCATCCTTATGTGCATTTCTGATGCTCATTTTTCTCTGGAGTAATTACCCAAGAATAAAGCCATATGTATACTTTTTATTTTAACAAATGTGTCTAAAAAGCTGTCCAGATTGGCATTACAAATTTTCACTTCTCTCAGCGATATCTGAAGGTAACTATTTTTCTGTATCCCATTTTAAAATGTTTTCCTATTTTTTGTATTTACAACTTTGATGTTACACTTGACAAAATATACAGCCTGTTCTTCTTAACATCATAAATATTTAAACTAATTAACAAATTTTTATAAACCTTGATTTTAAAGGGCAGCATGAAAACATGGTATGGATATGCCGAGTTTACCTGGCTGTTTCCTTAGTTTTTTGGCCTTTGGGTTATTTATAACTCGGATTATGTATAACACCATAATGAACATCTTTGTACATTCATTTTTTTCCACAGTGTATTTTTCCTTAGGAAAAATTCTAAAAATATAACTTTTGATTCAAAAGATCCATACATTTTAAGGTTCATGATACTTGCTAGCCATTTTTTTCCCAGAAGAATTGCATCAATTATACCCTTTTAGGGAAATTTCAGATTTTTATATAACATATATTGAGCATTTACTATGTGCAGATGCTTTCAGAAGCATGTTGTGTCTAATGCTCATGAGGGTCCTGTGAGGGTAGCAAAGGGAAAATGACCTGTCCAGGGTCATGGTGGATAAGGGGCGATGCTGACCCATGAACCCAACTCTGGAGCACACATTTAGGCTTTTTGTTTGGTTAATACTTCAGCTGTCCCCGTTACCCTACCCATTGAAAAATAGCCTTCTCCTTGATCTCTATTCCAGCCACAACTCTTGTTCCCCGATAATTAAGTAGTTAATTTCAGTCTCTGGGTAGAGAGAAGTAATATTAACAGTGGCTTCTTCCTATAGAAAAACCTCCTTGGTCTTTGGAAAAGGGAATGTTGAGCTATAACTTCAAGATGCCAGGAGAGGGCGCTGCTGGCACATAATCTGCTTCAGAAATAAACAGAAAAGCTCTCAAGAGGAGGCTGACAGTTTTTGAGATGGTTTCCCTAGGAGAGAGAGAGAGAGAGAGACCGTCTACTGAAGGAGTATTAAACTGTTGTTTGGCATACAGAGCTGTTTTCCAATGAGACTCACTGGGGTTCTTTATTTAGGCAACTTATCCACGCAAACAAACCACCTTGTTTTAAAATGAAAGGGGAGTCATGATCAGGTGGTGAATGGTTGTAAGTGGAAACCATCACAGATACTTCTTAGAATAGTTCTCACTATCTCAGACAACAGTGAAATGCAAATGGGGAAATAGGACCAAATGCAAAATTTCCTTTTAGACTGCATAGGAGTTGAGTGTGTCAGGACAGAGCAGAAACCATCTCTGGACCTTCTCCCATTTTGTTCCCTTGGACAACTGTTGATGTTCTGTATATGTTAGCTAAAGCGGAAGGTTTGTGCTCTCTGAGGGTGCACAGAGACATCCCTTCCCTGCTGTGATCTGAGCTCCTTTCTTGCTGGGAGCATGGCCATAGCATTCCTGGTTGGTTTTCTTTACCCTGTTGCCACATCTCCAACCCCGCTCCTGTCCTACACCGCAGCCTGAATGAACTCTAAGAATTGGATCCCGTCACTCCTCTCTTGAGAACCCTGTAGTGGTTGCCCACCATCTCTAAGGTAAAAGTCTTCGCATGTTTTACACTACCTTCAGAGTCAAGACTCCACCTGCTTCCCCAACCCCGTTTTACACCGCTCTTCCTGCACACCCCCCCACTACTGTGTTCCCACCATGCTGAACTTCTTGCCTTCTGCATAACATACTTTGCTCTTTAATATCTCCATGCTTTGCTCCTACTATTTTTCAGCCTATTGAATTCCTGTTCAGTCTTCAAAACCCAGCTAACAAGTCACCTCTTCCTGATATCCTCTCCAAATCTCCAGATAGTCACTTCTCTGTTGCTACTCCCATGGGTGATCTTAGGTCTACACTTTGCTGCTGTTTCTCATCTTGTTTGTCTATCAGTATCTCTGTACAGAGAGCTCCTACAGGAAAGGGACCATGTATCATTCAGCTTTTTATCTAAGCTTATGCCTGACATGTATTAGACCCTCCGTGAACTACTATTTGCATTTGGATAGAAAGGCTATTCAGGAACTTCAGTGATCTGGCAACGTGCCATACATATCATTCAAAAAATTTTGGAGGTTCTAAGCTGTCATTATTTGTAATTTTACAGTTGATACTTGTGGTGAGAACTTTTGTTTATGCTTGCTTTTATTCATTTTTTTCTGGATGGTTTTATTTAGAAAGAGGATATCTGAGGCTGGAATTTGGACCAAGACCAGTGTTAAGTCTCTCAACAGGGATGTAATTTCAGTGAAAGGAGAGAGTTTCCAATGGGTAAGAAGCGAAGCCTGCTGCAATTATTTGACAATGAAAACAAAGATTAAAGTGGTGAGGGAAGCAAGGATTGTTGAGAGCTGGTTTGTCCCACTCTAGGGAAGGAGAGATGGTAGACAACCAGAGTGAGTGAGGAAGGAGGAAGAGGAGTGAGGGTGGGCATTTATTCCTCCTTCTGCAGCTTCTATTTCTTTTCCCCATGGCAAGAATTAACATTGGTGAAAGACATTTGCCCAGTTTCTGAGGAACTCCCTGTGTTCTTTCAGATGGTAATGAGTTCTGAATGATCATTGCATCTTGAAATGTAGAAAGTCACTAAAGGGAACATTATTCACTCAGAGATCTACGGAGCTTGTCACTTCACAATGGACACTATTTTAATGAGTCTTGAAACTCTTTATACTGGTCCTCTCTGCACACAGAAAGTTATAACTAACAGCCTGTTTAACCACATGCCTGCACATGCACGCACACACACAAACATGGGGTTTCACACACCCACTCTCCCACGGAGAGGTGACTCCGTTTCCTGTTGATGGATGGAGCACGTAGGTTGAGATGAACCATCTGTCTACCAAATGGCATTTCTAGTGCTTCAATCACATCTCCAATAATCACTTCCCCTAAACACATTAGTGGGAAATGATGTAAAAAATAATTAAGTGTAACTATCCATTCCATTAGAAATGGATGATATCTATGTTCTATAAACTAGAGACATGTAGGAGGAAATGACTATTCCCACAACTCGTTGTGACAGGAATGTCTCTTCATTGTTGCATAAAGTTTATCCTGGCAAGAGGAATATTTGAAAGCTTTGTAGTTCAAGGGGAAAAAGTAGAGGCTTACTTTAAATGAAAGAGAGAACTACTTATAAAAATGGAGGAGGCAGAGATACTAGGAAGTTGATGATGAAGGTGAGTAGAAAAAAGGGGTTATGCCAGTAAAACTTGCTTGTAAGAGGAATCAGATACAGTCTAGAATGGATTAGCCTGGCCTCTATGACTCATCAAAGTCAGGTTTGACATTTTGGTTCCTAATGTTGGCTTCTGACTTAGCATGCAGCATTTCTCAAATTTCCATTAACTCACCTATGAAAAAGCCCTTCTCATCCTAAAGTAAGTGGACAGTACCTTTGTTCACCACTATCCACATGGTTCAAAACACAGTGAAGAAAAGGGGGCAGTCTCTCAATTGCTCAGATACTGCTTTTTGCACAGACGAAAAATTGCCCCTTCATTTCTTCAGTGCGCTATACACATAAACACACACATTTTTGAGCAAATTTTATACTATTCTGGGACATAAACTAAGACAACTAAAGAAAATGTGTGGGAGGAGGGGAGTGTGCATGGTCTCTATCAGTGTGTACAAGCATTTTTTTTTCCTCGAGAGGTTTTTTTCGGTTTTGGTTTTGTGTTTTTTTTTTCCAATCATAAGTAAAATAATTCAGATACACATGAAAGAGGTATTCTGATAATAAGACATATTTGGAGTCACTGCCTGTGGCATTCTCCATTCGTTCAGAATAAAGAAGTCCAGGAAGGCCAGTAGATGCCTTCCCAGGCTCGATAAGGGTGCTGGCTGGGTACCTCATGGAAACAAGTAATTGGACTGGCAGCTCTGCTTATCATTTTGCTCTTTGGTTATAAAATAAGAAAACAAGGAAAAGTTGACTAGTGTTCAAAGGGACCAAAGATGGGTAACACTTATACCAACAGTTGGCTCTGGATAAAGCTCCCTTATTCAAGCTCATGAGAGAAAAAACATGAGATCCATGAGAATAGATGGGTAAAAGTTACATTATTTTGTAGATGCAGAAGAATAGCAGATCTTTGAAGATACAATACTACAGGAATCAGAAAAAAAGTTTAGGAAATTATTTGGATACTAAAAAGCTGCCAGGAAATATAGCCTCTGTGGAAAAAAAGCAGAAATCCTCAAGGATAGAATAAGCTAAAATGAAAATACAAGATAAAAAAAATAAGGATTTCAGGGACGATAAAGAAAATAAAGATAGACAAAGATTTCAGGTAAACTAAAAATACAGAATTAAATCTACATTAGAAACATTAACAATCAGAAGTTGCAAAAAGTTCAGTTTAGTGATGCAGATAATAACTTTAAAATATATTTGATGATTAGAGGAATGGAACAAATATTAAAATGGGAGTGATAACATATAGAGAAAAAGCAGTGAATAGTAATTACACTTAACAGTTATAAGAAACTGAGGAAAAATCCAGAATCATTGCTATTGAATCAATAATCAAGAACATAATTGAAGGAAATTTTGCAGAGTTTTTTTTTTTTTTAAGGAGGTACTTTAATAGCAAGATATTGTGGAGGCAGAGAAGCAGATCTTACTACATTCCCAGATAGAATCAATTAAAATGACCTACATCTAAATATAAATCTGAAATCAAATATTTTACTTACTTTCTTTATAAATAAAATAATTCTATAAGCATCCTTTCAGATGGCCCCTAAATGACCCACAAATAAATAGTACTTGGCTGGCCCCAAACATTTCTTGTTTTTCTGATACTAAATAACAGAGGATAAGAGAACAAAGTTGTTGAGAAGGTAGTAAGATACAGTAATTCATATATGAAAGCAATAGGAAAATACTCTCAAATATCCTGACGTTAAATAAGTATACCACTCACAAAGCTATCCTAATAAAAAAAAACAAACTTGAAGATGTAGCTTCAGCTGGTTAAAAAAATCAGGAATGAGGATGACATGTATAAAAGCACTGGAATTTCTGCTGCCATTTGAAGTTTCTGTTCTGAGGAAATAATTTTATATGCTATGTTTATTGTTCAGAGATATGAATTGAAGTGTTATTTCTTTTAACCAAAAGTTGTAAACAAGCTAAATGTTCAACATCAAAGAAATCTTCAAGTGTTGGATCATTATTCACTGATTTAAAGTGATATTTAGAAGAATTTTAAGGTTGTGAGAAAATATTTATGATACAAAGTTAAATTAAGAAAACATGGTAGACATTTGTGTAGAATAACCTTTATTTTTTAATGTTTTTTATTGATTTATAATCATTTTACAATGTTGTGTCAAATTCCAGTGTTCAGCACAATTTTTCAGTCATTCATGGACATATACACACTCATTGTCGCATTTTTTTCTCTGTGAGTTATCATAATAGAATAACCTTTAATAATATAAAAAACACCTAAGAAAACAGAGTGGAAGGAAATACAGTGAATGTCAACTGTGGATGCCCCTCAGGAGAGGGACTAGGATTGAGCTGTATATTTTTATGCAGTTTGTAAATTTTCTAAGAAAACCTTGAAGGTCAGGATGGAGAAGGCAGAAACAATTACAGAATTTTAGAACCTGAAAGGACTTTACTGATTGTCTACTATTGTAATTCCCAATTAGGAAGACATTTCTGCAACTCCTCAAGCAAGTTTAATGCTTCAGATAATAACAAACTGCATTTATTATACACTAGTTGTGGACTAGCTACTATGATAATTTCTTTGCATATAATCCCTCCAAGTTTAAAAAGTGTTATACATTTATTTACTCATCAAAAGGTTGAGAAACTGCATCTGAGTTCTAACAGCTGTTCTCATTGCCCTTCTTGCTCCCCACGCTTAGCGTGACCTGGTGTGTTCTTGTACTGCTAACAGCTGGCACACCTTGTTTTCACTGCAGCAGATCATACTCTACTCTGGAGAAGAGGATATGTGGAATATTTTTGCAGAAGGAGACTAGTCATGCAACACGCTTAGAGCCTGAAGCTTGAATTGGCTTTCAAATATGACTGAACAACTTAAAAGGTGGATGATTTTAGGTAAGTCAGTTAACCTTTCTGAACCTATATCCTCATAGAAGTGTTCTAAGAATTTAATTAGGTGATACATGTGGGGTGCCTGGCACATTGCCTGGCATGTAGACCTCGCTTATGTCTACTGATTCTTTCTACCCCTTCCCAGTCTTCAACACCCATACTGATGATTCATGTGATACGTTCACCTCATAATCTGAACTGAGGAGCACCCTCTGCCCCATTTTCAGACGTAATGGAACCGTTTTCCTCTGCCCTGTAACTTGCTTCAAGTGCCCCCTTTATTATGCTTTCTAATTGAACACTGAGTGCTGCAGTTCCTCTCGGCAAGAGCCCTAAGTGGCTTCCTGCTTCCTTGCAAATCTGCCTCAGATTCAACCTATTTTCTTTGCCTCTCACAATGGCAGCACTCGCCCCTGTGGAGACCTCCAGCAAGGCTGGCTAAACCATGGGGAGCAGGCAGCAGGCAGCTGCCTCACTTGCAGGACTGACATCTTTGTTCAGCTGAATGGACAGACCTCAGGGAAACAGAGGAGGAAGGTTGAGTTTGAGCTGTATTTGGCCGCAGACTGCTCCTTCAACCCTGTCTGTCTCCCGTCTTCTCACTGACTGGCATAGACCACTGAAGCCTTCAGCAATCTTCTGCTCACCCCGCCCTCCATTCTGGAACATTCTTACATCCCCGTTGTAGCTCTCCAGATGGTAGCCATCCTTTAGCCCTCCATTTCCATCCCACTCCCCCCAGGAATCACGCTCTCACTGCCCCAGCCTACCTCATTCCCTGCCTCCCGTCAGCAGCCGTGGCACTAGGGTATTTCCATTACCCAGTTGTGGTTGAGAATGAAGACTCTGGAGTCAGGCAGAGTGGATCTGAATCTTAGTTCTTTCTCTTGCTGGCTGTGCGATCTTGAGAAAGAGTAATCTTTTCTAAGAGTTTCCTCATTTGTAAAATAAGGATACTAATAATACATGTCTCATAGAAGTGTTATGAAGATTAAATTAAAAAACACTTAGAAACGTGCCTTGCACATAGTTTAGTGTCCAGTAAACATTTTTAAGTGACTTGCGATTTTCAAAATGAGCTCCTGTAGGACAACATTGATCATCTATCCATCCATTCATCTATCTCTCCAACACTTGGGACCCAGAGGCAAACCAGACCCAGTCCACTAGGAGCTGGCAGGCTTACCAGGGAGACAGACATGCAAGCACGTTTATTATGATATGATATATCTGAAAGGCTTAGGACTTGCCAGCTTGGAACCTGTCAGTCTTCCCCATTGATGTGACAGCTGAGACAGGGTGTCCTCATTTGGCTGCAGTGTGCTGTCTGTCCATTGCTCCTGGCTGCTCACTGAAGCCTCTTGGTCCCAGAGAAAAGCCTCGAAGTCTTGACTACACAGAAGTCTGGAGGGACCCATGCTATATCCTGATTTCAGTGCCACAGTAACCTCCTCTTTTGGTGTATAGGAAATGGAAGAACTTTTAAGCACAGTCTGCTGGAGCTTCTAGGACCTTTGCCAGGATTTTAATCCATCCGAACCAATTATTCCAAGTTGAGGGTCAGTGGACCAACTCAGGACTTGATCCTCGAATCAGACAGCAAAGGTTACAGGTCACTGTGATACCCTGTCAACACCTTCCACCTACCAGATCTGTCTAAACCATCCCCAACAAGAAGTAAATCCTACCTTTGGAAGATTTTCAGGGAAGTCAGTTCCTGGATGCCCCTTCCGATGTGAGATTAATCATAAAACCTCTGAATCATGATACAAAGATGTGAGAGCACACAAATACAGAAATCCTGTCCAATTAGCTCAGAGGCTTACAAGAGCCTGTGAGCATGGCCTTAGTCAGGGCTGTGATTCCCACATAAGCCAGCTGGCCTCCCTCTGATGCCTGCAGACCTAATGCAGATCAGACAACATGTGGTCTTCAGGGAACAGGGGAGAGCGTGGGCAGCTCTACATAGTCCCCATGACCAAAAATCAAAGGCTGTATCCTGAATTACTTCTGTGCCTTTGCCCAGAACACTCTTTCCAATTGGCACTCTACCTGGCAAGATTCCTGGTGTTCTGGAAAAACATAGCTTATATGTCCTCTCTTCTGTGAGGGTTTCCCTAGTACACCATCCGTCACCTGATGCTTCCAGTTCTGTTCAACAGACATTTATGAGGTTCTCTTTTTATGACAATGTGGACATGTCACTGCATTTTATGAGGTGTGTATATGTCTCCATGAGACTTGAACTATCTAGGGTCAGTGCCGTGTCCTTCCTGTTCTGGTGCTAAGCACGGAGTTGGAAGTAGGTGTGAATAGATAGGACTAGATGAATAGATGAGAGATCATAATTCCAGCCACACTAGTGGGGAAGGCACAGAGCTGCCATCAGCAAACAGCAAGAGGAATAGTGCCTCTGCTGGTCTCCAGGTGAGAGCTGTTGAAATGGGCAGTTTCTGACCTGAGGTGGAAGATACACTTTCAACCCCTTACTGGCTGTTTTCTCATAGAGCTTAGCAACTCTTTTACCTCCTGGCCATATGACTTTGCTTTTTCCCTCACTATCTTGCTACATTTTACAATATTTAAGCTCTCAAGCTTATCTAGCATGTCTGTAGGTGAAAATAATATATAATGGTACCATAGGGACAACAGAGATGCTGTAGATGTAAATAGGCTTAAGAGCAAAGATGATAGTAAAAAGTAGCAAAACATAAAGTGATACATTTTGAATACATAGTACCTTTGTTTTAATAAAATTTATTTAATCATAAGTTGATATAATTTGATGTTTAAAATAGCTGTGTTTAACAGCTAGCTTGGAAAATTCCTAAAAATGTAATGGTCAGCACCTGGGAGCTGGCGTGGGCGGGCTTCAGCCCCATTGTCAGCTGACTAACCCTGATCACTGCCCCCACCATCCCTCCAGGACTCCGCCCAGCAACGGGAATGCTGGGCAGGAGAACCACACTCCCGGGGCTAGAGACTTGAGCCTCAGACTTGCTCAGAAGTACCAAAAAGCAAAGAAAGTCTGGCCGTTAGAACTGCCACTCTGCCATCAGAGAGATTGGATACTCCAGAGGCTGCGAACAGGTCTGTCCTTTATTCCCCTTGCTATAGGTCGGTTGCCGGCATTGTGGTGGGGGTTGGGCAGTCGGAGGGGCCAGGGTGACTCTGAAATGGGGATGTGTGTTCATTAGGGACGCTGTTGGAAACAACTTTTGGGAGGGAATGATGGCCGAAGACTGGACAGAGGGAGGGGTTAAACTGTGATGTAGGTGCCATGAGGGCCCCAGCTGATCCCCTGGGGAGCCCCAGCACTGTGTGGGCTCTCCATCGCTGTTCTGCTTTGAGGCAGAGGGCCAGGTCTTTGTATGCCACAATGCCCGGTCATGGGATGTGCTGTCCCTGGAGTGGAGGTGGTCTGTAGGACAGGCAGCTCTTTCTGCCCAGGGCAATGCCCGAGGAGGGGCTCAGCTGTAAGCCATCTAGCAGGCAACACTCGTGGCAGCTGGGATGGGAAATGAATTCCTTGGTCTTGCCGGGGTCTGGTCTGTGCTCCAAGCAGCCTTTACCAGAGTGGGCCCCAGAGCAGCATCGGCTGGGAACTTGTTAGATCTGCACAAGTTTTTAGGCCCCACTGCAGACCTACTGAATCAGAAACTTAAGGGGTGGGGCGAAGCATTGGTTTAACAAGCTCCCCAGGTGAGGCAGATGCTGGCTGGAGTCAGAGTAACTGCCTCTCACTGGCAATTCTCAAACTCTGGTCTTAGAACCCCTAACCTCTTAAAACTTACCTCAGACCCCAAAGAACTTTTGTTTATCTATATTTACCAGAAATTAAAACTAAGAGATTAAAAAAATAATCTATTGGTTTGTTAAAATAACAATAAAAGCCTATAATTCTATGAAAAAAATTGGTTTCAAAATTAGAAAAAATTAGTAAGAAAACGGGCATTGTTCCATGTTTTTGTGAAATTCTTCAATGTCTGGCTTAGTAGAAGACAGGTGGATTCTCATATCTACTTTTACATTCAGTCAGTCTTGACATCACACATCATGTAGCTTCTGGAAAACTCTATCGTACCCTTGTACACTTGAAAGAGAATGAGAAGGAAAAAAGCCAGATAGCATCTTAGCAT
This sequence comes from Vicugna pacos, assembly GCF_048564905.1. Lineage (NCBI taxonomy): Eukaryota > Metazoa > Chordata > Mammalia > Artiodactyla > Camelidae > Vicugna > Vicugna pacos. Next base: position 25,395,261 of record NC_132989.1, on the reverse strand, counting down.
TGTAAAAATAGTTTTGACCTCGTAGACCTTTAAAGTGTCCCAGGGCCCCTCACTTTGAGAACTGTTGCACCTCACCATCTCTCCTGGACCAGGTCTGATGCTATTAAATTTCCACATGTGAAGTAGTTTCGGATTGTGTCTTGGACCTTGTGAATGTCACTTGCAGAGACTCTGGATTATGTTATATCTGAAGAAGAATGTTCTTTGCTTCAGTTTTTGTTCCCTAGCAGACAGTGCACTGGGTTGGGCTCAGAAGGCAAGCTCTGTCTGTTGGGCAGCAGCTTATTAATCCGTTCCTGCTGTTCCAGTCTGTTGTCTGTGTACATGGTTCAGGGCTCAACCAGAGACCTGGGCAGCATTTAAACACAGGATTTGGGGCTCTGTCCTTTCTGAGTGCCTCCCTCACTTTCCAGCAGCCATGGTTGTCCCACCTCAGTTCTCTGGTTTCCGCTGGAGTTTTAGCTGCATGGAGTGTTGATTTCAGCTTGCCCTCAGGCTAAAACTCCCCACAAAAATCTCGACCTCCTGATGCCTTTTTTGTTAGAACTGACATCTCCCCTTGAGAATCTGCCTGATCTTTGTCACCTACTGATGCCTTTGGATCATTGTTTTGTGGTGTTTTTTTAGGTCTGGGTGTTATTTGCAGGAGGGTAGCATGGTCAGGAGCTACCTGGTCACAGGGGAGAGTAAGGGGCACGGGACATTGCGGGGGACATTCTCAAGCCTCCTCCTTCCCTACTCAGAGGGAAGAGTACTTAAAGTAGCTTCTAGGACCCTGTGAGTAGAATTGCTGTGAGATGACACTCGGTACATGGGCATGATTCACTTTCTAGCTGCTTCCCTTCCTGTGGCAAAGGGCCAGGCAGACACAGGTCTGCTCCGTCCTGTGGATTCAGCCAATCACTGTTTCTCTCTGGATGCTCTTCTTTCTCCAGCTTGGCCCCGGGCCCAGGACAATCTGCATCAGCTGAGGTCCAGGCTGGCTCCGGGCTGAGGGCTGGGACCCTCTCTGGTGCTGTCACTTCTCTCTGGTTGCATTCTTCGTGTTGATGGGTTTTATACTGGATCAGCCTTTGGGCTGTAGCTGTTTAGACATAACTGGCTTAGGAGAAAGATACCTACCAGGTTACCAGAGTTCTCTGTTTTGGGGTCTGAGGCAAAAACCACTGCTGATAATACATCATTTTGTTGTGTTTGCTGTGTTTTCTTTTTGCCAGGCATTTCCCCACATTTGTCTCTCTCTCTGAGACCTCAGAGGGAGGAAAGTTGACTGGCAGGGTAGGATTAAGGAGTCCCCAAGTGCTTAGCAAAAATAGTATCTAACAGTACCCCAAAGTCACCCTCAGTGCCACCTGCAGACACCATTGAAATTTGTCAGGCTTGTGCTTTCTCTCATGACACAGCCCAGAGTCACAGAATCTGAAGGACTGAAGCAGAGTCCAGAGTCTATAGACATGGAAGACCTTACTCAGGACTTGAGGCTTACCCCAGCCTCATGTGTCAGGGCACTTACCAGGTGTTACAGTGCGTGACGTCCTGGGCTGTAGGTGTCTCCTTTCACACCTGGCTCCTCTGCTGGACTAGGAGAACCTCAGCTTCCAGGAGCACATCTTTCTTCCCTTTTACCATCTTGGTGCACATTGTTCTGTTTCTGTTCTTGAACTCAACATGCCCAGGAATCAGGCAGATTAGTTCTATTTCAAATCCTTGCCACAGAAGCTGAAAGAGCCTGGCAGCACCGTTCAGTGTGATCCCTATTCCAGTCTAGGTGACCCTCCTCCCCCAGCCCCGCAGCACCTCTCTACACCTTCCTTCCCTGCCAGGGACCCCGCTGCCACCCTCGGCCCCCTCTCTCAGGGATGATCGCAGGCCTCCTTCCCTAACAGCCTCTCCTCTTCCCTGCCTAAAGCTTGTGTTCTCTGTACCAGTCAGGGTCCTAGTAGTGAAAAAATGGCATATTCAAGCCGGATAACTTAGGGAGAATTTGATAAGGGGATGTTTGACAAAGGTACAGTCAAGGTTTAAAGAAAAATTGAGGGAGAATGCAGTCTCCAGGACTGGAGAGGGAGCTCTGTGGTGTGGATAGGAACTGGTATGGGGAAAAGGGACACAGCCAACCTGCGGGCCACCCAACAGAGAGAGAAGTGAGGCAAGACATCCCAGCATCTCTCTCCTCCTGTCTTCTGATCTGCAGTTGGCTTCACTGCAAAAGATAACTACAGACATCTTCCACTGCAGGCGTAACTCAACCAGAGCCAGCAGGCAAGAGAGCATGTTGAAGCAACATACAGGGGGGCAGGGTGCTGAAGAGGGATGGGAGATGGGCCTGGAGGAGCAAAGAGAGCATCACCCAAGACACTCTTCATCTCATTCTACTTTCTTTCCTGCTAACTCAGGAAAAGGAATAGAGGGACTGCTTTATTCCATTGACAGTAGCACAGCATAATGGATGGACATTTTTGTTTTTGTCTTACCTGCTTCATGATGTTGAGCAAACCACTTAATCTGTATGCATCTCGGTTTCCACCTCTGCAAAATGATAATAATACAGGTTTTTTTTATGAGGCTGCTGTGGTGAGTATAAAGCTCATAGGCTGAGGCCTATCACATAGGAAGCCTCAATAAATGGCAAATATCCTTTCCAGGACAACCTTTTCTTGTGTGCCCTTAATCATATCCATACTCCCTCTTGCTTTTGCAGCTTCGTTCTCTCCAAGGATTTCTTCCCTTTTGTCTGCAAATATGTCTGGATAGCCCTTTTCCTAATTCAACTTCAGTTCAGTTCACAAAAATTAGTGCATTGATGGGTCTTATCGAAGAGCTGGGTACTCCTGGAGGGACAGAAGGCTGGTATGGTGCACAGCCTTCGACCAGCAACATGCCCTTCATTTGTGGTCAACACAGGGGCCACAAGCAGCAGGTTATCTCAGGTATCTGATTGGCTTTGACTGCAGGAACCCAGGTGGAGGGTGATGTTTGTTAGCCGAGGCAGTACCAAAATTGGGCATCCCATCCGGTCAGCAATGATTGTGTTGAGTTTTCCAGCAGAGAGGGAGCAAAAGAGAAATCTGAAAAAGGCTGCCTGTCTTTGGGTGTGATTAGTTGTGAAGTGTGTGTTCATGGTTTATTGGCCTTTTCCATTTATGTACTGAGTGTAAACAGTCCTTAGGCCCTGAGAGCCAGGAGAGGCCCCTTATTGGCGATGTGATAAGAAAGTCATAGCCCTTAAGTAGACATCTAGTCACCGTCTGGGTTAGTAGCCAGTAAATGATGTAAACAGACAGCGCCCAGATGCCCTCTCTGTGAGTTTGCTGGGGCTGCTGTAACAGCACTACAGGTGGGATGGCTTACATGGCAGAAATGGACTGTCTCACAGTTCTGGGGCTGGATGTCCAAAATCAGTGTGTCAGCAGGGTTGCTCCTTCTGAGGGCTGTGAAGGGAGGCCCTGGTCCAGGCCTCTCTCCTTGGCTTGAAGATGGCCGTCTTCTCTCTGTATCTCTCCACGTCGTCCTCCCTCTGTGTGTATCTCTGGTCCACATTTCCCCTTTTTATGAGGACACAGGTCGTATTGGATTAGTCACCCTCATGACCTCATTTAATTGGATTACTTCTGCAAAGACCCTTTCTCAAAATAAGGTCACTGTTTTAGGTCCTAGGGGTTTGGCTTTCAATATATGAATTTTTTAGGTGGGACACAGTTCAACCCATAACACCCTCTAATGGCTCTTGAGTCAATGGAATAAATATATCTAGAAGATTCTCAGGTTGGTCACATCTCCATAGTTAATTTTCTAACCCATTTTCCTGCAAAGGGCAAACACCTTTTCCATTCTCCTTTGTGATTTTTTTGGGTAGTGCCTGTGCATGCCAGATGGATTAAAGAATTCACACGCAGTGCGGGCATGTTGACCACACTGGCCTTTTCCCTTTGCACAAATCAGAGCAGGTCCCTTGGTATCCTCAAATGAACTAACTGGCAGAGAAATCAGAGTTTCAGCCTGAACCTGTCTGTTTACCTGAGTCTGCTTCTGTCACATCCTTGGGTAATACTGTCTGAGAGCCATTATTTGTCTTGTCAGCACAGACTGGAAAGAGAACAGTATAACTGAGCTCTGTCAACCTTGTCTTTTCCACATCTTGTCCTCTGTGTCGTGTCCAGAATCCGAGGGTATACCTGGCACCTCCCCTCAGGGCAACATGAAGTAGAGCCTTTTTCTCTCCAGGGCTTTAAATGTTCAGATTGATTCCTTTAGCTCCAGGCTGCTGAGTCCATATGTGTTCTGCTGCAGAAAGCTAATGTTTGTCCGGGGCTCAGAGACAGTAGTGAGACAGTGCATTTTCAGCTCCCACAACCAGTGTCTCCAGAGATCTGTGTGCTGGGAGTGGGGCAAGGCATATGGGAGAGGGGAGCTCTGCCCTCAAGGGTCTTGGAGCTTGTCTGAGAGACTTAAGTGGGCAGCGAGGAGATTCAAGCTGGAGGGGATGGGCTGGAAAGTGTTGACCTGGGTTCAGGGCCCTGCCTGGACTGGACTGTTTGTCTTGAGACCGAATAACCCAAACTCTGGAATGTATGGATGTTGGTCTCTGGTATGGTGTTAGGCCCTTAGGGTCGGACTAGTGATGGAGGGAATCCTGAATGGATAGAAAACAAGTACCACTCGTCATCTGGGACAGGAGGTGACTGGGCTGGCAGACTGTAGATTGAGGTAAGGCACAGCCTTCCCCCCTCCCAGGGTCCATCTGACCCCAACTCTGAGACATGGGGAGGTCCTGATTTAGGGGCAGGTAGGGGGGAGATGAGCTTAACCTGCCAAAAGGAAGCCACTCACTTAAGAGTTAAAGAGACAGTGGGATGAGAAACCCCAAAGATGGAGCTTGCTGCCAGCAGTTGAATGTTGTTCCTTTGTGTTACACATCTCTGTCATAGTTCTTGAAACTTTGGTAAAATTTCAGAGTTACACCTGGCCCATGCCCTCCTGCAGGCAGTGGAGGGGAGGGCAGGTCCCCTCTCATGGAGAGGTAGACAGGACTGGGGCTGAGAGTCCTCTGAGGCCAGTGGTGATGGAAGCAGGGGTAAGAGAAACGAAGGCCCTGTGTGCTCAGACTTGAGGCCCTGTGAGGGGCCCCTCGGGACATCAGCCAGGGGACAGGTGGAAGGGGCCATTTCCTGATAGAAGAGCTGCTGGAATGCATGTCACTGTGATTTGAGTTACACACGCAAGCAGTCCGCTGAAATTTGGCCTGATAAATCCTGTGCGACAGGTTAGCACAGATGTGAGAAGCTCAAAACCGTGTGGACAGGGCTCGGAGACTGACTGCATAGTTGGAGAGGCACAGAGCTTGGGTTCTGGAATCAGACAGCTTGGTTTCAGAGCCGTTGGCTCTATTTGCTGGCCGTTTGATTGTCAGTAAGTTAATTTAGCTAAGCCTTGTTTTCCTTGTATAACATGGGGATGATAAGAGTACCTTATGGGACTCCTGTAGGAGTCAGCAAGATAGATAGTCCATGTAAAGTACTTAGCGTCATTCATTCGTTCGTTCATAATTCAGGTGTTTTATTGATCACGTGCGTTGTGCCAGGCCTGTTCTAGATACATCAGGAAATAGAGGGTGGTGCTCCCCTCTGCACCACCAGTGAGTTTATATCTATGTGGTGTTTAGAGTGAGCACCCCCAAAAGATAACAATATAATCTTTCTTGTATAAGAAATCTGTATGTGAATGAATGAATGAAATCAAGCTCATAGATACAAAGAATAGATTGGTGGTTGCCAGAGACGAGTGCTGAGGGGTGGAAGAAATGGGTGAACTTTTTTTAAGTTTATTTATTTTTATCCAATTTATTTAAAATTTATGAACCAAGCCAATAAGCTGCCAAGTAAAATGTCTTTCTGCCTTACAAATATACTTTTATAAGGGAAAAAAACATGTCTTAATAAATGTCTGTTTCTCTTAGGTTAGTGAATAATACACTGAAATATTGCTAACTATGTTGCAATATTAAAAATTCAGCTCAGTATTCAGTAATTTTTTTTATTCTTAATCATGAAAAATAATACAAATCTAAGGTGAAAGTGAACTGGAAAATTAGAAAGGCACTTGTAACTTTGCGTAAATATCATTGGCTACTTTATAACCAGGTATAGAGTGAGAAAGTGAAATGGTTGTGGTATGAGTTATAGAAAATGCATACTCCTGTGGAAAACAAAAACAAGTCTGTAATCAGAGAAGCTAAGGGGCTATGGAAAAAAATGGTAAAGAAGAAAGAATTTTTACATCTTGAGCAAGTAATCAAAATTGAAAACTCCAATTTTTTATTGTCCTAGAGAAATGTATATAATTACTCAACAATGTAAAGGTATCACTTGTGTGAAAAGCTAAATGGAAAAGTACCATTTCCTTGTAGTTTGAATATGTGCCAAGGTGGAAAGATGGGGCTACTTCAAGGTGTGCCAATGTTCTTTTCCAGCTGTGAACCATTAGAGTCTAAAGATGTCAATTAGAATCAACTTTTCAGAAGCTGATTGTCTAGTTCATCTGTTTCCATGTCCTTTTTTTTTCCTTCCCAGTATTTGTTTTTTTCTCTTGCATTGATAGCAAAAAGGACAGACAAATGGTTTTAGAAGTGAAATTAGTCGATTTTGTGTAAAACACTAACCTAAATTTTAGGTATAATTGGGGGTTAAGAAAATATCTTAAAGATTGAATATCCCTTGAAGATTTCACATACTAATGTGTATTATTCCTGAACAGAGTATTTTCAATCTGTGTAGATATATACCTTATAATGAGATGCTGTCAAATAATGCCAGAAATACGTTGAAAAAATGAATTTTCTGTTCAATCAGTATGTGAGTTTGCAATGATGGACAAATGATTTTAATGATACTTTGCACATTACATTCTTGATTATTTCTACAGTTAAATTGTAAAGTGAGGTATTTCCAATTCCAATCAACAAATTGTTACCTGATAAGGGACTTTGGGCTTGGTTTTGTTTTTCTCAGAGGTGTTTATTGTGTATAATCCATGCCATAGCTGCCTCATTTTCTTGCTCTATATCTGACTATGGATTAGTTAATTAATACTATTTGAACAGGGATTAAAATGTTCTCCCTGGTTTGCTCCGCATTTTCCAATATACTGTGTAGGTAAAATTCCGTTATACTTTAAAATATTTTTATATTGATGATAAGAGTTTGACAGTATTCGCATCAATAAAAGATAACTTTGAAAGTAATGGAAAAAATAAAGATAGATAGCAAGGCTTATTATTCCTGAGGTAGCATTTGGAAAAGAGTAAAAGGGTAGTTGAGGAAACGGGAAAGCAGAAAGGAGATGAGGTCAAGTCATTCCAGGGGAGCCATCAGCAGAACCAAAACTGAGGGTAACGTAAGGTCCATGCAAATTGGGATTTAAGTGGCCATTAGGCAGTGAAATCCTCTGTGTGCGTCCCTGTGACCAGCAGTCAAGGCAGCCTTTTGAGTTGGAGAGCATGTCGCCAGCTTTGTAGCTGAGATGTCCCATGTTGAATCCCAGGGATTCCTATAACTCATTGAGCGCACTTTCATATGGCCACACCACACCATCTGGCTGACTGGAATGAATTCTATAATGAAAGAATCTTGCCTCACTTCAAATTCTGGTAGCACAGTGGCAACTTTCCAATTATTTTACAGGGTCAAATGAGAAGAGCAATTAGAGAATGAGAAAATTATACAGGACTTTAGCCTGAGAGAGCAGAGAAATTAGCAATTCATTTTTGAAATGGAAAATGTGACAAAGGGATTTTGAGAGCGGTGATACCCTAGCTGAGACAGCCAGCCAGATAAAGATTCTGGCAACACTGTAATAAACTGCCTCCTAGTTCACCTGATCTGAAGGCTCCCACAGCTTAGAAAACTGTGCAGCATCCTTTCCCTCTCATCGCAGGCTCCCTGCCATTCCAAGTGAGCAAATGTGGATGTGATATTTGTGGGGCTCATTCGCAGAGAATCTCCAGTTGTATTTGGTTTAATCTGTCCTCTCAGTGCCGTAAACCAGTCACTACCTGTGATCTGTGGGGGCAGTGTGCAGTGTGTATTGTACAGGAGTATTTAAGGGGATCCTAACACCTACTGGGATCACAATACAGTCTTAACAAAAAACCAGGCACCATTACATTCTGGGAGTCCAACTCGAGTCTTGTGACCTGTCCAGAAGTGATAATTGTGGAAGAAGAATAGCTAACATTAACTATGGAATAATAACCACTAACCTGAGTTCTTGCTGTGAATAAGGTAGTACCATTCTAAGCATTCTGCATAGATTATGTTAATCTTCACAAAACCTCTGTGAGATAGGTACAATGATTAATTCCATTTTACAGATGAGGAAACTGAGACCATGGGAGTTTAATTAATTTGCCCCGATGAACTCAGCTTGTAAAGGGTGGACCCAGGGCATGAACTCAGCAGTCCATCTCAGGGTCCTTGTTCCTAACTACTATGTTGTACATCATCTGGTTTCTCCTCCTGGTGAGCGCAACAGGTTCTGTCTGGTTCCATAAGTTGTATTCATCTAAGGTGCTATGTGGAATCTGACTCCCACCCAATTTTAAGGGCCATTAATCTAAAGCCATATCTTCATGTGAGGTCTGATTCCTTACCCTGATATATGTGATTTTATTACTCACTCCTTGAAATAAAATTGGGATGATCTGGAGCTAACTCAAAATCATTGTTCAATGGTTTAAACTGAATTGATCCTTTATCTGGAGTCTTTGCATCGACTCTTACATGAGTCAGTCCAGTGACTTGAGGAACTCTGGGTCAAAATACTGCATGACAGACCAGGATTCCTGTCTTTTTGGCTATGGACTTTATCTTCTTTATTTTATGCATAGATGAGTAGTTTTGTTCAACTAGGCTGCACTGCCTTATTATAGAAAAATTGTAAATCTGTGTTCTTAGTTATAGTATTCCACATATGCTTCTAAAATTTAGCCAGTTAAAAAATTATATAACACATGCACACACCCACCCTCATATTCTGTTATATTGTTAGACTGAAGTGGACAGAGGTAGGGTGTTATGAAGACCTGATACATATAAGAGAAGAGAGTTGGCTGAGGAAAGAGATTCTATGAGCATCTCAGAAGGGGCCAGAGAACAGTTTATGGGAGAGAGCAAGTTCTTACAAATTCCTGCAAACCCTCCTTCCTCATAAACAGATAAACAGCCAAAGGAACTAGGCCAAGATCAAACTGGCAAATAGGGAGGGAAGTGCAAGCATTTTATTACGAATTGAGTTAAACATCCACAGGGTACCGCTCTCCTTAGTGAATCTGTGAAGCAGTGGTCATCCTCTCAAGTTGTCAGACATGGAGAGACTAAAGTGTAGCGTCTCCAGCAGCCCCTGCCACCTTGGATGAGCTCCAGAGACGTGCACAGGAGGTGTTTTGCCACCCTGGCTTCAGTCTAAGTGGGTAACTCTTTGCTGTCTCTTCCCCAGGGAGAGGGGATGACTTCCATCAGGCTGGAAGATGTTCCTCTTTCTCTACTTTAGAGAGCAGAAGAATTCTGAGTCTTGGGGGACAAGGCAGTCACCCAAGGTGCAGACTAAGCATATTCCCCTTAGAGAACCAGAGCTGCCTCCTTCTCGGGGTTAAAGAGACAAGACTAAGACACATAGTAACCCTGGATAGAAAGATCCAGGGTTGCTAAGGTGTCAACACTCCATAACTTCTTCAAAAAAATCAGTGAATTCCAAATCAAAATGCCAACAAGATATTTCATAGAAGCTGTCAAACTGTTTATAAAGTTTACATGGAAGAGAAGCTGTTTTAGAAAAAAAAAAATAAAGAACAATCGAAAGAAAACAGTGAGGGATGTGCTTGACCTAACATATCAAAATATACCATAAAGACAGAGTAATTACAACAGGGAAATTAATGAGTAGATCACCGGAATAAAACAAAATATAGAAATGGTTCCATGTACATACAGGAATTTGGCTTGTGGGAAAGATGGAATTTCACAGGGATAGAAAGAGAATGAACTGTTTCCTCTCAAACTGAGAGCTGGTTGTCCCAAAATCATTAATTGAGTGAAGCTAGACCTTCCCCAAGTCTCCACCCCCACTGCCAAAATACAACTAAGATGAGGTAAAAAGCTCTGTATTCAAAACAATGATAATATTAGGTTAAAATGAATGAGAACATTTTGATAACCGTAGAGTAAGTTAGATCTAGATAGGATGCAAAATACCACAAGTTAAAAGAAAAGTCAACAGATGGGTGAAATAAGCTTCAACTCTGTATATAGAAAAACATCGTAAGGGAAGTTGAAAATAAGTAACATTGTTTCAACTTGCTGAATGTTTGAAAATTTTTGTAATAAAATTTTGAAAAACAAATAAGCAACAGACTAGGAGAAAATGTTCATGACACAAATTACAAGCAGGATTAATATTCAGAATACATAAAAAGTACCAATAAATGCCAAAAAATGAAAACTTGAAAAAGAATAAAGATAGGCAATTAAGAAGAAATACCAGCAGATTATAAACATAGGAAAAATTGTTCACATTGACTAGTAATCAGGGAAATGAAAATTAAATCACAATTAGCTAACATTTCTTATCCATTAGATTGGGAGTAAACAGATTGATGATATTCTGTGTTGTTAAGGAAACAGATACTCTCATCCTCTCTTGCTTGGAGTATTCAAATCTGAGCCTTTGCAGGGGCAACCTGGCAGTATTATTAACATTTTAAATGTGCATACCCCTTAATCTGGAAATTCTGCATCTCAAAATTTATTCTAAAGAAAGACACATTTTCTTCAAGATTCATGTGAAAACATTGGGAAAAATGCCCATTGTTAGAGGAAGAGTTAAACTGTTGATACACATAAACTATAGTTATTAGAAAGAATGTGGTAAATTTATACTTTCTGACACAAATTTTTTCCAAGGCATTTTTCTTTGTCAATGAGAAAGGCCAGTCAGTAAACAACTCATAGAACATGATTCCCATTATGTAAAGGGAAAACAGAACTACTTGTTTTTCATGGAACCATGACTGGAAGGATGGTCATCACAGTGGCCCATTTCCCTCTTTCTCTCTCAAAGCGAGCAATTCCCCCATTTCTCCCTAACCTCTTCTCTCTCACACACACACACACACGTGCATGCACACCACTTACAGAACTACATCTTAGTTAGGTTCTAAGCTGCTTCCCCTGCTCTGTGTTCTCATAGTGCCCCGTACTGCACTTCCCTCATCTATATCATAATTGATCATTGTTGATTCAAACCCTCTTTTTTTCCACTAGCTTCCAGAAAAGAGGGACAGTGTGTTATATGTGGTGTGTTACAGTTTGGGGACTAACTACACACTAGCCCCAAGGCCCCACACTCTGCTTGACACACAGCAGGAACTCAGTAAATACTTGGTGGAGGGTAAATAAACTCCTTTGTACAAGGCAACGTTGAAATAGATTAATACATTGCTAATTAATAAATAAAATGATCAATAAATTCACATTCTCGATATTACATGCCTGATTAGAGGAGAATGAGAAATCTTCAGGTGACAAAGGGTGGAGCAGTTTCTCAAGCACTCCTCAAAGGGATTACACTCAGCATTGTTTTCTCTGACTTTTAATGAGCAGGGCATCACCTGGTGTCCTCTCCCTGCCTCTGATATGTGACATCTCAGAGAAGCTTTTTTACTTGTTTGTTTTACAGTTTATTGAGGTGAATACTGGCACCTCAATTTTTATTAAAGAAAAAGAAAAAAAAAGCAAACAAAGATAATGTGGAATTTCAGTTCCAAAACCTAGATAAAGGATAGTGGGAATGCGCTCTCCTGTAAACACAGATAATGCATTATGACCAAAGAAACCCTGTATCTCAGAGGTGGAATGGATCTGAGAGGTTATCCATTCCAGTGAAATTATATTTGTTATAACATAGAAGCCTTCAGCAGATAAGTTATCGCTCCAGGTAAGTTTTCAGAGAGGGATAAAGCCGTACGTGGGTATTGGGAGGAAGACTGCCATGTGGTAAGGACAGATGGAACTTGTGCAGAAAACTGGGGAAAATGAGCTCTCTTGTCTTCGTCTTAATCTCCAAGCCTGCCTGTGGTCACGTTTGAATGTATTTCTAGCAGGCAGTGCAACCATGGGCTTTTTGAAAGCCCTGTGAGGAACGAGGCGAAATCACCAGGCACATGTGTATTATCATGATTGCTGATTGAGCTAGAATTCCCTGTGCACCCTGTCTGTCTCACCAGTCCACAGGAGCCTGTTAATTGTCTCATTCTCCAGTGTCAGGCATTGCCAGGATGTAGTAGGCAATCTAAAGAAGTTTATTTAATTGATAATGTTTTTTTTTCCACATGGAAATACAGGGGTGGTTCTTTACTTGAAAATGATACATGGCTTCGGAAGATGAAAAAAAAGACAAAAAGTTTGAATATCTCTATCTCTGGAATGTCCGTTGGGATTTGGTATGTGGTTTTTGTCCTATTTGAGAAATAAGATTGGAGAGCTAGAGACTCAATAGGAAGGAAGTCTTAGGCTCATTATTGCTCCATTCTTACAGGATTGTTGCCTTGCCCATCAGTAGTTTCCCCTTTGGAGAGGATGGGTAGACCAGAAGGTAGGGAAGCAAAAAAGTGGTTCCAAGTTTTTCTCTTGTGCATGCTGTATTTTTTCCAATAGCTTTCTTTTTCCTTATTTATTTGTTTGTTTGTTTGTTTATTTTTAGGTTCCATGATTTATGTTCTGTCTAGAAAATAGCCCTTTATTCTCTCACAAGGGCTTAACCCACTCTGATGAGATTTGTTTGTTCGTATTTTTCAATGTATATATATTTTTATTGAAGTATAGTCCGTTCGCAATGTGTCAGTTTCTGGTGTACAGCACAATGCTTCAGTCATACATAAACATACATATATTCATTTTCATATTTTTTCACCAAAAGTTATTACAAGATATTGAATATAGTTACTTATGCTATACAGTATGGATTTATTATTTATCTGTTTTATATATATTAGTTAGTATCTGCAAATCTCAAACTCCCAATTAATCCCTTCCCATACCACCCTTAGCCATAAGTTTGTTTACTATGTCTGTTAATTTGTTTGTAAGCTTTCTTGAATTGTGTGCTTCTGCCTGCAGCCCTATTCTCTGGGAATTCCCTCCATCCTAGATAGTATTTTGAAAGAGCAGACCTGAGCAGCAAGCATAGGCAGCCAGGCTGGGTGAGAGTTCATGGAGTGTGAGGAATAAGGAAAAAAAATTCCAGATACCCAAATGCACAGACTCCACAGCTATAGACAGCGACTTGCCAATGGGCACCTGGGAGATTACCTCCTTAGTATGAATGCCCTTAAAGGGGTCCTAATTTAGTTGGGGAGCTGTTCTTTGCTATCAGTAGTCTCTGACTAAGACATTTTTGTTTGATGAAAGTAGTCCATCTTTGGATTAATACTTATGGGTGCGGGTGGTTTTTGTGCATGTGCGTGCGCACGCTCCTGCTCTTCCTTCTGCCCCTAAGAGTTGAGCTCTTAATAGTGCGGCTTCTGTGTATCCCCCACTTGAAAAGACACATGCCTATTACCAAATGGTAACAGTTCTGAGTGGAGGAGTTGGTTTTTAGAACTGAGCCCTCTAAGTTTATGATTAATCGGGTTATTAATGCACAGAATTTCAGTGATATTCTATCTAAAACAAGGTCCCTGTGAATACAGATTCCCTTTTCACCTATCTGTCTCTGGCCAGCTGCATCGTTACCTTTGCCTTGAGTGTGTTTACACTATAGGGACCTAGACTGTTAAATCCAGTCCTCTTCTTCACAGATGAAGAAACTGAGGCCCGGTGAGGTCGTGTGACCTACTTATCCAGGGTCACAAAGTGATCTAGGACAAAGCTAGACTGGACCTCAGGTGTCCTGAAATGTCAAGCCCCATGTCACTCCCCTTTCCTCAAGTCGTCTCCTTATCAGGCCAATACTCACTTCATCCCTGGATGCCACTGGCCCCTCCTGGCTGGCTGGATCTAAACTTAGACATTCTTTCTTTCTTTCCCAGTGGAGTTTTTCCATATGGTTCTTTATATAATTGGTCCTCAGCTAGAAGAGAAAATGTATGCTGGTGTCAGGAGGTAAACCCTCTAACTGTTCCAAAGTTAGTTTTCTGCCCGCTACCCTTTTCAGCTACAGAGCCAAGCAAATCTAGGACAGGTGCCCTTGTGAATCACTGATGGGGTCTGTAAAGGAGGCTGTTCCCAGGCCCTCAGAGGCCTGGCTTAAGAAATGCAAGTAGTTTTAGAAAAAGAGGAAGGCTGCCGCTTTTCAAATCACTCCTTTGTCCACCCCCTGAGTCTCTGACCTGCCAGCACAATATTAGCTCAAACAAACATGATCCCCTCAGCCTCACCTGGCTTGTCATCTCAAATCCCCAACTGCGTTTGTGGAGCATCAGTGCTGGGCGGCAGAAGACAAGACTACAAAAGAATGAGAATAACAAGCCCGGGAGAAGCCGGCGAGTCAGGAGAGAGACTCAGTTGGCAATGGCCAGGATCACTGGAGCTACTGGGCAAGAAGTTCAAGAGCATCAGGAAATCTCATTTTCCTGCCACGTGCCTGCCCACAGCACAGGCGTTTGCTTCTGCCAGTGTATGTAGGTGGGAAGGGCCAAAAGGAAGGGAACGAAGGCAGCTTGTAAATCCTCAGGATGAAGGAAGCAGGGCCTCAGAAACAGAAACTAATCAGCCATGCCTTTAAGCCTGTGCTTTGATCCTGTGCCGGGTCCTTCTAAGGGAAGCAAGTACTTCTGGGTAGGGGCAGGGGTCACCCAAAACCCTCCCAGCCCTGGTGCACACTGCTGGGTACAAATAGTGTAAAACCCCATGGACTTGGCATTTCCCCTAGTGCCATACTTGGCACTCTTTCCACGTATTAGGCATTCATTTAATCTCTCCTCACAGTCTGTTATTTTCCCCATTTTCCAAAGGATGAAGCAGACCTCTGCAAAGTTCAAAATCTTCCCCAGTTTACACATTTGTAATGGGGAAAAGCAGAGATTCAAGCCAAAGTCTCTCTGACCCTGGAACCCACAGTCTAAATCATTGGACTAATTATCTCTTGTAACGTGCTTGTTACACACGAACTTGCTGACCTTCTTGGTAACTCTGCTTAGATGCCGCCAGAGCTATTCAGAGGGCCCAGGCTTTCCAGTCAGCTTGAAAAACATTGATGATGTTCTGGACTACCCTGCTTTCTGTCCCCCTTGCCTCTTTCTCTTCTCTTCGTTCTTCTCTTTTTTTCTTTCCTTCTACATGTCTACTGAAGGGCTCCTGGCCCCAAACAATATTGTTAAAACCAGTATTTGGTTCTCTGTGTCAAAAAGTTTTCTTTTGGGGGCCAAAGGTCATACTCTTTCTTTTCCATTTGTAATTTCCAACTTTTTGCTTAGCAAAGCTTACTTTCAAGGATCTGACATGCACAGTAAAATGTAAGTGGTTGATGAGTCTCATAACAGAGCTGCCAAGACCTACGCATGAAGAAATATCACCCAGAGGCCAAGAACTGCGAAAGAAATCATATCAGAATGGAGATTAAGTCACCTAGGAAAGAGACCAGTCACCTAGAAGAAATAAGGGTGTCATCAAGGCCAAGAGGAGGGTGGAAAGAAGAGAAGGTTAGCAGATTGAATATACGAACCTCCTTAGTTGACTTTTAACCACTAGCTGACAATGCTTTTCCTTGTCCTAAGGCTGCCTCCCTGCAGCCAGGTCCAGGAAATGCCAGGTTGGCTTCTCTCCATCAGCCTCCTGCTGTTCTTCTCTAGCGGACCCAGGACCCTGATGCATGTCCTACCCAGCTTGTCTCTTCTGGCAGCCCATTTCCTCCTGTTCTGTAACGTGGCTGATTCATGCAAGTCCTGGACAAGGAGCCTTCGTGGACACCCTGCCTCCCTCCACCTTCCAAATCACAAGAAGGAGGAATTGCACTTAGAAAAGAACATTCTCAGAGGTATTCTCAAAATGTGCAACTTGTCACTGCTGGGGTGAGCAGCAAGGCTAAGGGAACTGTTATTCTAATCTGTGGAATTGCAGAAACAGCCAACATCACTGAGGACCATCTCTCCCCATTCCTGTGTTTTGTTAGTTCAGCATCAACTGACTTAACTAGAACAGACAAAGGCTCATTAAAATATCATGTTGGACGAGATGTAATTCTCAGAATAATGTTAACATCAAACAAGCAATTGGGAGGCAGCATTGCTCTGGCCCTGCAAGGGAGGGGATATTTTGCAGGGTAAGCACTCTTCTCGCCAGTGGGGCTTGGATGCTGGGTGGAGGGAAATGATTGTGGATGAAGAGGCCACTGCTGCGAGGGTAGTAACTCTGTGTTGACTAAACCAAACTCTATTCTCTGAATATTTGGTTTCTCAAAACGTAATTCTTTTTTAAACCTAAACCCACTAATTACATCTCTGAATTGACTCTTCAGCCATTCTTCCATAAAAATCAACCACCAGTCCACTTTTAAGAGAAGCTGCCAGAATAACTTTAAAGTTTGCCAGAGTCATCTTGCCCATAGAAAGGACCCGTCAGGTGTGAGGCATCACGGGAAAAACACTAGGGCAAAGGAATTCCAGAGGTAGCTAGTTGGATGTAGTGTGAAGATCATTGCCTCAAATTAGATCTAAGTTTTAGTTCTAGCTCAGTCACTGTAGTGGATTGAGGGGTGTACCTTCCAAATTTATGTCGCCTCAGAACGTGACCATATTTGGAAATAGGGTTTTTGCATGTGTGATTAATTCAGTTTAGATGTGGTCCTACTGGATTTGAGGGGCCATACTAAAGACTGGAATCCTTGTAAGAAGAGGAGAGATGCAGAGGAAAGGAGGCCATTTGAAGACAGGCAGAGATTGGAATAACGCAGCGACAAACGAAGGAATGCTCAGGGTTGCCAGGAGCCTCCAGAAGTTAGAAAGAAGCCAGAAAGATTCAGAGTGAGCAAGACCCTACTCACACCTTGTTTTTGGACTTTTAGTTCCCAGAACTCTGAGGGGATAAATTTCTGTTGTTTTAAGCCACTGAGCTTGTGGTAACTGATTGTGGCAGTTTTAGGAAATGAATATAGTCACTAATCAGCTAAGTAAACATGAGTTAGCTAGTTATTCTCT
Organism: Vicugna pacos; assembly: GCF_048564905.1. Taxonomy (NCBI): domain Eukaryota; kingdom Metazoa; phylum Chordata; class Mammalia; order Artiodactyla; family Camelidae; genus Vicugna; species Vicugna pacos. The sequence goes on along the minus strand of NC_132989.1, from coordinate 25,378,076 downwards.
CTGGGCCACAGTTTCTTTGTCTTGACCAGAGTTGGCATCTCTGACTTTGGATAAGTTATATAATCACTCTTTTTTCTCATCTTAAGATGAGGTACTATAACTTGCTTTTTGGTAAGGAGAATTAGAATTAACCCTTGTTGAGCATTTTAGTAATTGTGAGCATTAATAGGCGTCTCACTAAATATTTATTACCACTTCTATATCCTGCCTCGATCTGAAAAGAAATTGAGATGGCTTAACAAATTCTTGCCGTAAATCATGATACACTTGCACAGAAGTTGATTCTAAGCTTTCCAACATCCAGTGCAAAAAGGAAACATGACATTTTATGTCACTCACATAACCACAGGGCAAATTATCACAATTTTATCATGGCAATCTTAGGGAAGACAGTAGTGGGCCAGGCTGTACACTCCCATGGGCTGCAAGTTTTCCTAAACATGTTTACAGATTTGATTTAGCCTCCTATGGTACTAAGTTTCTACTGTGTGTATAAGACTTTATAGTAGCAGAAATAAGGAGAGACCTGATTTCCATACAGAAACAACTTCTAGTCCAGTAGTAGGGTAGTGAGTGGAGGGCAGTCAGATAAGCCTTCAAGAAACTGCTGTGAGGTGGAAGAGGCAGAACTGTCCTCAGTTCTTTTGAGGGTTGAAGAGATGGGTTAATCAGTAACATTATGAAACAACACAAAGCCACGTCTCATCCTGCAGCCAAGGAACATGTTTCTTGCCAAATAGTGGTAATGTCATTTCACCTCCTGTCCCCAGCCTAGTGCCCCAGAAGGGCAGTTTGGAGGATAAGGGACTTCATTTTCTTGAAACACCTACTGTGAGGATTGCCATTTCTATGAAAATTAAAGTCTAGAAGTTGAAAGCAAAAAACAGTGTGCTTAGTGCTGGGAACATACCAGTGAGAAAAACAGACACAATCCTTGCCCTGATAGAGTTTATACTCTCACAGGGAGAGAGACATCAGGTGATTATCACCATATTGAAGGTAAAAATGTCCTGTACTATGAGAGTGGATAATGGAGAGAGTTGTTCTAGTTAGGGGGAGCAGAAAGGTTGTCCTGAAGAAGTGTGTCTGAGCTGAGATCTGCATTTATCTAGGTGAATAGGGGAGAAAAAGCATTCCAGACAGAATAGGCAGCATGTGCAAAGGCCCTGAGATGAACAGCAGTTGACTAGTAGAAAGGATGGAATCAAGCCCAATGTCAGTGCTTTGGAACAACAAGGCAGGGTGTGGAAGGAGGAGGAGGCTGTTGAGTGAGATGGCATCAAGACCATGCAGAACCTTGTCAGTCATGTTAAGTTTCATCTTTATCCCAAGAAAAATGTAAAGCTATTTGCGAGTTTAGAAGTTTGTAGCAGAGTCTGGTTCATGGGTCAGCAGCATGGGCATTGTGGGGCAACATGTTGGAAAGGTAGAACTCAGGCCCAGCCCACACCTGCTGCTGAAACATGTTGGAAAGGTAGAACTCAGGCCCAGCCCACACCTGCTGCTGAAACAGTGTCTGTTCCCCACTTGATTGACATTCATATTAAAATTGGAAAAACACTGGCTTAGAACATTTTCAGGCAGTGTAGGAACTGCACAGTGTGGAACATCTACTCGAAACATCTGTGTTACTGAGTATGCATGCGTGCTTGAGTGTGTGTGTTAGGGAGGGACAATAACACGTCACGTCACGTTCTGTGTACAGTCTCCTTGGGATCAATAACTGCATCTTCTGCCGTGCCAGAGCTCCTCCGTGCACTTGAGACGGTGCTGAGTGTGTTCAGTATGCCTCATAATCATTGCATGGCCCAAAGAAGTCTCTGTCCATGGTGGCACATCACACAGACACAGTGCCTCTGTGGGGCTGGCTTCTACTCCTGGCAGACATCTCTAATTGATCAGGCTCCTTTTTACCCTGAGTTTAGACATGGCCTGAGACTCTCTCCACACAGTTCACCAGTGCATAGCAATTGATCTCAATCAACACACAAGATAAAATCAATTCGCCATCCCCAGTTTCTTTGAGCAAGGCATGAAAATGAATTTCAGCAACAATCGACATTTTTGAAGCTTCAAATGTATTTGCGCAGGATCCTTTAGGTTTGCAGGCCTAATTTCTGGAAATACTTCTCTGAGTGGTGAGCAGAATCACACCGCCTTGGAGCCTGGCCCCGAGGGGCAGTGACAGTCACACAGCAGGCTCCCTGACCAGAAGTGGAGGGAGAAATCTCAGCTCAGAGAGCCTGCTTCTCACAAGGGCACTGACAGCTCAGGGAGGAGCAGCAGAGACTCCTTCAAGTAGTTGTGTTTTTGAAGCATCAGAGCTGCCTCTGAATCTGCAAAGAAGGATGACTGGAAGCTGTTCGGAAAGACACTTAGCAGCTGGGCAGCTTCAGCTACTGCAAGCTTAGACAGAGGTGGATGGGCTGTCAAACCCCACACAATTAATCCTGACTCTCTGAACCAAGCAAGTTCCCAGCAGTATGACTATCCCCCTTCATATGCCCCTCAAATTGTTTATAATAGAAGAAACTAATCTTTCTCTTCCCTCAGCACAGACATAGAGGTGAGTGATAAAACTGGATTTGCCACCAACTGTCCCAAATCCAATATTTTGTCAGTCCTTTCAAGAACAAGCATTTTTCTGGACACTCAGATACATGACTGTAATCAAATGAGATCGGTTATGTGTCTGAATGAATCAGCTTTATTATTTTGGAGTCTTTTAGACTTGGCCTGGATCAGCATTTAGGTGTTTGATAAATTCAAAAAAGATCGGTAGATTCAAAAGGACCACTGAGCACTCTCGTATTTGAGTTTCCTTTGAGTCCTAATGGTAAGAGGGACAAGCAAGAAACTCAGGATACAGCTCCAGTCCTCAGCATCATTGCCATGTCATTAAGTGACATTTTATTTATCCATATGATGTCACTAGAGGCAAACACATGGCAGACTGATAAGCAGATCAACCAACCAAACAGGAGAGTTTGGGTAGTGAGGAAGAACCAAGGCACAGTTAATGATACAGAATCTAACTGTACAGTACAAAATGATAAGGCAATACCAGTATAGCATAGTATTGCTAACTGAGCTGCAGGCTCAGAGGAAGGTGGAGGATGTAAGTTGAATGATAGGAGTTGAAAAAAGTCAAAGTGTTGAGCAATCCATCCAGTAGATATATATGTAGCTTCATTGAGCATGTTCAGAATTTCTGTGTTGACACTGTACACCTTACATCTAGAGCTGTCTTTCCAAGGAGGTTGTCAAGGATGGCTCAGATTGGCACATCTTGAAAGAATGATCATTCAAAGAGGTAAAGATGTTTTCTTTCCAAATACCAGTATCCCTAAGTAACTTCTCTGCAATGTTCAGAAAGGCTGACTCTGAAACACAGAAAGTAAGCAATTAATTCCAGCATTCATGTCGACTCCTATAGTTTCTGTATTCCCCTGGGAGTTAGTCCATCATAGTTTTATTTTATCACTATGTTCAGTTCCATGCACAGCATGAAAGTCTAACTTTGAGCCACCAAATTCCATAATGCTAATTCAATAGATTTTATACTTCAGCTAGCTCCTCTGGGGAAAGTACTATTGCGATATATTCCTGTTTGAAAGCTATGATCGTGCTAATGTACACAAAGGACGTTGCTGAGCAAAAGACATGTATCTGAGTATGTTCATTATGCATCCTTGGCATGAGTTCAAGGCTCTCTATACACTGAGGAAAATGTCCATTTATTTATTTATGTATTTATTATTTATTCAAATGGTAACCTGTGATCTATTTTTTCCAATTAAATTGAGATATAATTGACATATAACATGGTGTAAGTTTAAGGTGCACAACATGTTGATTTGCTGCATTTACGTGTTGCAAAATGATTACCGCTGTAGGGTTAGTTAACAGTCACCTCACATAATTGCCACTTCTGCTTTGGATGAAGGAAGAGAGAACTGGGTGTCTTTGGCAGTGTCTCACACAGCCGGGGAGGCTGGATGCTCTCTTGCATGATTTCACTTTCCCCTGAGAGGAAATCATACTCAGAAAATCTCTCCTGGCCCTCAGCTGTGCTGCCTTCAGGGAAGGGTGATGTAGGAAAAGCCTCCAGTGTGTCCACACTCCTTTTGTTGTTGTTCATGATGCTCCACTGGCAGGACTTCTCCAAGGGAAACCTGGCCTCCTGCAGCGGCTTTCTTGTCCATGGGTGACTGCCTAAGATGGGGTTTTCCAGGGCCTCTTGGACCATACCTGAAAGGGCCTGGAGCTGGGTCATGAACCGCTGCAGGGTTCTTTGCTAGGACCTGAAGTCTGTATGCCTATTACTTGATGCGTGGGTGGGGGAGACCACTCTCAGGCCCCTTGTCATATGGTACTGGACCCCATGATTCTCACAGTGACACCTTTTTTTGTGGATGGATGCCAGGTTGTTGTCGTTGAGGGTGGGGGGACATAGCAGGGGATGCCTTATTCAGTTGTGTTGTGGACGTGACCTGTCGGTTCATGTAGAAAGCTGATCAGAGCAGCTGTTGATCTCAGAGAGAACATCTGGATGAGGTATGGAATTTAAATGAATTGTTTGAAATTCATCAGTGCAATGATTTGAATGAGGAGTGGGAGGCTGTATAAAGGAGCCTTAACTTTATTTAGCTCACTTTCTTGAAGTGGAGAGCTAAAACCAGAGTGACATGATACGTATTTTAAAAGTAGAAAAAAGTAAATACAATCCAAGAAATAATATTCTGCTCAATTCTATTCAGAATATAATAGGAAAAATGCATTTATACCTGGGCTTCTCTTCTTAACAAACATAAATATTCATGGAAAAGTGTCCAGGGTGAGGAGGTATTTAGAAATTGCACCATGTGAGGAATGACAGAGGCTATTTAGCCTAATTTTAACCCTGGGAGAAAGCCTTCAGAAAAGTGGCTTTGAATGACTGAAAAACTACTTTGTGGAAGCACATTCATTCTGTGTTGTTCCAGGAGAGCAGAACAGAAAGAAGTAAGCACAGTGATAGAATTTCCAAGCTAGTAGAACTGCCCGGTGATCAAATCAGGGGTGGCAGAAGCAGAACAAGATGAGACATAGCAGCAGCAGGAACCATTTGGGACAAAAAAAGAAAAAAAAAGAACTAGGGCAAAGAATGAGGAACTGGGTTCTTTTTCTTGACTCAGATCCTCTACATAAAAGGAAAAAGAACTAGGAGAGTTGTTTTTTTTAAGTAGACTTAAAAAAAAAAGTGTTAGATGTACCGAAGAACCAAGGAGACAGTTCAGAGAGCTGCCATATACCCTATACCTGATTTCTGCAGTTATTTTACTAGCTGACCTTAGTATGGTGCATGTGTCACAATTAATGAACTAATACTGATACAATATTGTTAGCTAACTGAAGTCCATACTTTATTCACATTTCCTTAATTTTACCAAATGCCTCTCCAGAATCCCATCCAGGACACCACGTTACATTTACATGTCCCATCTTCTTAGGCCTCTCTTGGCTGCAAAAGTTTCTCATCTTTTTCTTGTTCTGGATGACCTTAACAGTTTTGAGGAGTAGTGCTCACGTATTTTGTAGGATGGGCCTCAAGGATCTGTCTGATGTTTTTCCCCTAATTAGGTTAGGATTATGGGTTTGGGGGAGGAAGAGCACTGAGATACAGTATCACATCATATCGAGGGTGGACGTGATCAACATAGTTTATCACTGTTGATGTTGACCCTGATCGCCTGACTGGAGTAATGTTTGTCACATTTTCCACTGTAAAGTCACTTACCCTTCCCCTTTTCCTTGGTATCCTTTTTGGAAGGAGGTCACTCTGTGGAGCCCCCACTTAAGGGAGGGGAATTTATGCTTTCTCCACCCCCTGAGAGGGGAGCATCTACATAATTTATTTGGACATCTTCTGCAAGGGAAATTTGTCTCTTCTCCATCAATTATTTATTTGTTCAGTTATTTATATTAGCAGGGACTCATGGATGTTCATGCTATACTTTGGGTTATAATCCAGTACTACTTTATTTGCTTGTTCAGATTGTTCTGGCTTTGACCATTGGGAGCTCTTTCTGTTGGCTCCTGTGTCTTTATGACACACACCATCAATGTAGGTTTTGTTTTGTTTGTTTTTGTTTTTTGAGCATCCGCTTACTTTTTGACCCTTCAAGAAGGTCCAGGTTCACCCTATATATTTACTGCCCTAATAATAGAATCAGCCATTTCTCCAAGGAGTCCTGGAGAATGGTATAACAGATCAAGTTCTGGGTGCTAGATGTGTTCACTGCTGATGCAGTCTTGTCGCTTGTCAGCTGATAGATAAAGAGACGTGTGTGTATGTAAACATTTATCTTTTGTCTTAAATATTTCCATACATACCTCTCTGTAGGCATGTTAATACTGAGTTCATACTGATGTCTTCAACTCTAATCTAGTACCACCTGGATTGTTCCAGCCATCTCCCCTCGCTTTACTATAATCCCCACTGGAATAGTGAGGTAACTGACTCCCACTGCCCATCGTCCATTTACTTAATTGTTCAATTTCAATTTCTGAATTGTTCATCTGAACCCCTATAGGAAACAGTTTTATCAACTAGAATACAGTGCTTATGTGCAGCTCCTTTTGCCTTTATTTTTGCAGACTCCAAAGTTACATAGCTCAGCACCTTTCCTCTCATCCCTTCAGTGGGGTAGTTCCATGTATTTGTTATCCAGTTAGATTTTTCTTACCACAGTCTTAATTCTTTTCTGGGATTCTTTAACCACATTTTTCTTTTGTTTTAAATTTGCCTCCATTCAGGTTCACTCTTTGTTGTGTAAAATTCTATGGGTTTTGAAAATAATGTCAAGAATCATACATAGAGGGTGGGATGGGATAGACTGGGGTTTCAAAATTGTAGAATAGATAAACAAGATTACACTATATAGCACAGGGAAATATACACAAAATGTTATGATAAATCACAGAGAAAAAAATGTGACAATGAGTGTGTATATGTCCATGAATGACTGAAAAATTGTGCTGAACACTGGAATTTGACACAACACTGTAAAATGATTATGAATCAATAAAAAATGTTAAAAAAAAAAAGAATCATACAGAATAATTGCACCTTCCTACATTCCCTGTGCTTCCCCTACATAACCCTCCATCTCTGCCCCTCAAGCCCAGGCAGCCACTGATCTGTTTACCACCTCTGTAGTTTTGTCTTTTCCAGAATGTCACATCACTGGAGTTATTCAGGACAGGACATAGGCTTTTCAGGCTGGCTTCTTTTACTTAGTAATAGGCATTTAAGTTTCATTCTTATTTTTTTTTCATGATTTGATTGTTTATTTCTTTTTATCAGTAAATAATATTCCATTGTGAACAGACCACAGCTTGTTTGCTCATTCACCTATTGAACAACATCTTGGTGGCTTCCAGTTTTTGTCAGTTATGAATAAAGCTGCCGTTAAACATTTACTTGTAGATTTTTCTGACATAAGTTTTCAGTTAAGTTCAGTAAATACCTAGGAGTGTGATTCCTGGATTGTCTGGTAAGAATATGTTTAATTTAATTAAAAAATTGCCAAACCGTCTTCCAAAGTGACAGTACTCTCTTTCATTTCCACTAGCTCTAAATAAGAATTCTGATTGCTTTGCTTCTTTACCAACATTTGGTATTGTCAGGCTTTCGTTTTTTCTTTTTCTTTTTTTTCACCATTTTAATAGGTGTGGGGTAGTATCTCATTGTTTTAATTTGAATTCCCTAATGACAGATATTGTTGAAAATCTTTTCATATGGTTATTTTCCATCTGCTTATCTTCTTTTATGAGGTGTATTTTCAGATCTTTTGACTATTTTTTAAATTGGGTTGTTTGTTTTCCTATCATTGAGCACATTTACATTTTGGTTATAAGTCATTGATTAGATACATATTTTGCAACTGTTTTCTCCCAATTTGTGGCTGTCTTTTAATTCTTTTAATAGTATTTTTTACAGACCAGAAGATTTTAATTTTAATAACATTTAATTTATCAAGTTTTTTTCCTAATGAATCAACCTTTTTATGTTGCATCAGAAAACTCACCATCAAACCAAAGGTCACCTATATTTTCTCCTAGAAGTTTATAGTTTTGCATTTTACATTTAGATCTACAAAGCATTCTGAGTTAATTTTTATAAATGGTGCAAGGTCATGTCTAGAGGTCTTTGTTTTTTTGTTATTTGGTTTAGACATCCTCTTATTCCAGCACTGTTTGTTTAAAAGACTTTTTCTCTATTCAGTTCCTTTGATTCCTAGATCAGGTGACTCTATTTGTGTAAATTTGTTTCTGGGCTCTCTATTCTGTTCCACTGATCTGTGTCTTTTTTTTCTCCATCAATTCCATATTGTAGCTTTATAGAACGTCTTGACAATCTACAGTGTCAGTGCTCTTTATTCTTCAGCATTTTGTTGGCTATTTGGGGTCTTTTGCCTTTCCATATAAACATTAGAATGAGTTTATTGATATCTGTAGTATAGTTTACCTGAATTTTGATTGGTATTGCATTGGATCTGTAGAAAAGCCTTGAAGAATTGATGTCTTAGAAATACCGAGTTTTCCTATTCATGAACACAGAATGTCTCTCCATTTATTTTTATCATCTTTTATTTCTTTTATGAGAGTTTTTATAGTTTTCTGCATATAGACCTTGTACATATTTTGTTAAATATATAACTAATTCATTTTTTTTACTGTTGTAAATGATGTTGTGTTTTCAAATTTTAAAACTCCAATTGTTCATTGGAATTGAGAGACTACATTAGTGTATGGTCAGGATCGGGGATGTGGTGGGGAGAGGGAGAGGGGTACAGTATGGAGAGGGAGAGAGAAAGGGAGAATTGATTCACAAGACTGTGGTTGGGCTGGCAAGTCCAAAATCTATAGGTCAAGTTGGTAGGCTGGAAATTTAGGTAAGAGCTGATGTTCAGTCTTAAGTCCAACATTTGCAGGACAAGAAAGGCAGGCTAGAAATCCTGGGAGGGTTTATATGTTGCAATCTTGAGGCTAAATTCCTCCTTCTTTGGGAAACCATAGTCTTTGTTCTTGAGGCCTTCATTTGATTCCATAAAGTCCACCCATGTTATTGAGGGTAATCTGCTTTACTCAAAGTCTACTGACTTAAATGTTAATCACATCTTTAAAAAAGAAAACAAAAACCTTCATAATAACATCTGGACTAGTGTTTGACCAAACAACTGGGTGCAGTGGTTGCAACAGTTTAGCTGTTGACACATAAAATTAACCATCGCGTTAGAGTACCATCTGATTCTGTTTTCTGGAAAAGATTTGTAATTATTTTACTCTTAAATGTTTGATAGAATTTACTAGTGAAACCATATGGGCTTGGTGCTTTATTTTTGTAACATCACTGATTATTGATTGAATTTCTTTGATAGGTAGAGGCTTTTTTAGATTATCTGTTTCTCCATGAGTGAGTTTTAGTAGTTTGTGTCTATCAAAGAATTAGTCTGTTTCATCTGAGTTTGCATATTTTGGGGCATAGAGTTGCTCATAGTATTCTTTCAATGTCCATGAAATTTGTAGTGATGACCCCTCTTTCATATCTGCTCTTAGTTGTTTCTGTTTCTCTTTTTATTCCCCCTGGTTAGCCAAATAATCCTTTTTTCCTTCCTCTGTACAATTTCATTGATTTCTGCTCTAATTTTTATTTTTCTCCTTGCTCTAGGCTTGATTTATTATACTTTCTCTTTTTTTAAAGTGAAACTTTAGATAGATTATTAATTTTAGATCTTTTTCCTTTCATTGTATGTATGTATATGCATTTAGTACTTTTTCCCTTTATATGCTGCTTTTTGCTGCATCTCACAAATTTTCATGTTACATTTTCATTTTCATTTAGTTCAGAAATTTTAAAATTTCCTTGTGATGCCTTCTTTGATACATTTATTTAGAAACATGTTTAATCTCCATGTTTTGGGATTATCCAGCTATCATTTTATTGTTGATTTCTAGTTTAATATCATTATAGTGTGAAAACACACTTCATATGATTTTTGTTCTTTTAAATTTGTTATGTTTTGTGATCCAGAATTTGGTCTATCTTGGTGAATGTTCCATGTGAGCTAATGAAAATATGTGTTCTGCTAATATTGGATGACGTTCTGTTATTGCCAGTTAGATACAGTTGATTGTTTTTTGATGGTACTGTTTTTTTGTACTGTTTAGTTCATCTATATTCTTACCAATTTTTGCTTGGATCTATCAACTGAAAGGGTTATTGAATTTCTGACTATAATAGTTGATTTGTCTATTTCTCCTTGTAGTTCTATCAGTTTTGGCCTCATGTATTTTGATCCTCTGTTCTCAAATGCATATACATTAAGGATTATGTCTTTTCAGAGAATTGGGTCCATTATTATTATGTAATTACCCTCTATCCCTGCTACTGTTTATTGCTCTGAAATGTACTTTGTTTGCAATTAATATAGCTACTCCAGATTCTTTTTGAAATTAGTATTGGTATGGTATATCTTTCTCCAATTCTTTTTTTTTTCACATTATTTTCTCTGTGATTTATCATAACATTTTGTGTATATTTCCCTGTGCTATACAGTGTAATCTTGTTTATCTATTCTACAATTTTGAAATCCCAGTCTATCCCTTCCCACCCTCTACCCCCGTGGTAACCACAAGTCTGTATTCTCTGTCCATGAGTCTATTTCTGTCCTGTATTTATGCTTTGTTTTTGTTTGTTTGTTTGTTTTTGTTTTTGTTTTTTAGATTCCACATATGAGCGATCTCATATGGTATTTTTCTTTCTCTTTCTGGCTTACTTCACTTAGAATGACATTTTCTAGGAGCATCCATGTTGCTGCAAATGGCGTTATGTTGTCGGTTTTTATGGCTGAGTAGTATTCCATTGTATAAATATACCACCTCTTCTTTATCCAGTCACCTGTTGATGGACATTTAGGCTGTTTCCATGTTTTGGCTATTGTAAATAGTGCTGCTATGAACATTGGAGTGCAGGTGTCATCCTGAAGTAGATTTCCTTCTGGATACAAGCCCAGGAGTGGGATTCCTGGGTCATATGGTAAGTCTATTCCTAGTCTTTTGAGGAATCTCCACACTGTTTTCCATAGTGACTGCACCAAACTGCATTCCCACCAGCAGTGTAGGAGGGTTCCCCTTTCTCCACAGCCTCTCCAGCATTTGTCATTTTTGGATTTTTGAATGATGGCCATTCTGACTGGTGTGAGGTGATACCTCATTGTAGTTTTGATTTGCATTTCTCTGATAATTAGTGATATTGAACATTTTTTCATGTGTTTTTTGATCATTTGTATGTCTTCCTTGGAGAATTGCTTGTTTAGGTCTTCTGCCCATTTTTGAATTGGGTTGTTTATATTTTTCTTATTGAGTCGTATGAGCTGCTTATGTATTTTGGAGATCAAGCCTTTGTCGGTTTCACTTGCAAAAATTTTCTCCCATTCCGTAGGTTGTCTTCTTGTTTTATTTCTGGTTTCCTTTGTTGTGCAGAAGCTTGTAAGTTTCATTAGGTCCCATTTGTTTATTCTTGCTTTTATTTCTTCTAGGAGAAAATTTTTGAAATGTATGTCAGATAATGTTTTGCCTATGTTTTCCTCTAGGAGGTTTATTGTATCTTGTCTTATGTTTAAGTCTTTAATCCATTTTGAGTTGATTTTTGTATATGGTGTAAGGGTGTGTTCTAGCTTCATTGTTTTACATGCTGCTGTCCAGTTTTCCCAGCACCATTTGCTGAAGAGACTGTCTTTATTCCATTGTATATTCTTGCCTCCTTTGTCGAAGATGAGTTGACCAAAAGTTTGTGGGTTCATTTCTGGGCTCTCTATTCTGTTGCATTGGTCTATATGTCTGTTTTGGTACCAATACCATGCTGTCTTGATGACTGTAGCTCTATAGTATTGTCTGAAGTCTGGGAGAGTTATTCCTCCAGCCTCTTTCTTTCTCTTCAGTAATGCTTTAGCAATTGTAGGTCTTTGATGGTTCCATATAAATTTTATTATGATTTGTTCTAGTTCTGTGAAATATGTCCTGGGTAATTTGATAGGGATTGCATTAAATCTGTAGATTGCCTTGGGCAGTGTGACCATTTTAACAATATTGATTCTTCCAATCCAAGAGCATGGAATATCTTTCCATTTTTTAAAGTCTTCTTTAATTTCTTTCATCAATGGTTTATAGTTTTCTGTGTATAATTCTTTCACCTCCTTGGTTAGATTTATTCCCAGATATTTTATTACTTTGGGTGCTATTTTAAAGGGGATTGTTTCTTTACTTTCTTTTTCTGTTGATTTATTGTTAGTGTAAAGAAATGCAACTGATTTTTGAACATTAATTTTGTAACCTGCTACCTTGCTGAATTCTTCAATCATCTCTAGTAGCTTTTGTGTGGACCTTTTAGGGTTTTCTATATATAGTAACATGTCGTCAGCATATAATGACACTTTTACCTCTTCTTTTCCAATTCGGATCCCTTTTATTTCTTTCTCTTGCCTGATTTCTGTGGCTAGGACTTCCAGGACTATGTTGAATAGGAGTGGTGATAGCGGGCATCCTTGTCTTGTCCCAGATTTTAGTGGGAAGCTTTTGAGTTTTTCACCATTGAGAACTATGCTGGCTGTAGGTTTGTCATATATAGCTTTTATTATGTTGAGATATGTTCCCTCTATACCCACTTTGGCGAGAGTTTTTATCATAAATGGATGTTGAATTTTATCAAATGCTTTTTCTTCATCGATTGAGATGATCATGTGGTTTTTGTCCTTTCTCTTGTTGATGTGATGTATTACATTGATTGATTTGCGTATGTTGAACCAGCCTTGTGTCCCTGGGATGAACCCCACTTGGTCATGATGTATAATCTTTTTTATGTGTTGTTGGATTCTATTTGTTAAAATTTTGGTGAGGATTTTGGCGTCTATGTTCATCAGTGATATTGGCCTATAATTCTCTTTTTTTGTAGTGTCTTTGCCTGGTTTTGGTATCAGGGTGATGGTGGCTTCATAGAATGAGTTTGGGAGTATTCCCTCCTTTCCAATCGTCTGGAAGAGTTTGAGAAGGACTGGTATGAGTTCTTCTTTGTATGTTTGGTAGAATTCCCCAGTGAAGCCATCCGGTCCTGGACTTTTATTTGTAGGGAGGTTTTTAATTGCTATTTCTATTTCCTTTCTAGTGATCGGATTGTTCAAGTGTTCAGTATCTTCTTGATTCCGTTTTGGTGGACAGTATGTTTCCAGAAACTTGTCCATCTCCTCTAGGTTATCCAGTTTGGTTCCATATAGTTTTTCATAATATTCTCGTATGATATTCTGTATTTCTATTTTGTTTGTTGTAATTTCTCCATTTTCCTTTCTTATTTTGCTAATTTGTGCTCTCTCTTTTTTCTTCTTTGTGAGTTTGGCCAGAGGTTTGTCGATTTTATTTACTTTTTCAGAAAACCAGCTTTTGGTTTGGTTGATTTTTTCTATGGTCTTGTTAATCTCTATTGTATTTAATTCCTCTCTGATCTTTATTATTTCCTTTCTTCTGCTGCTTTTTGGGGCTTTTTGTTCATCTTTTTCTGATTCGTTCAGGTGGTGAGTTAACTTGTTTATTTGAGATTGTTCTTTTTTGAGGAAGGCCTGTATCGCTATAAACTTCCCTCTTAGCACTGCCTTTGCTGTGTCCCATAGATTTTGAGTGGTTGTGCTTTCATTATCATTTGTCTCAAGGTATTTTTTAATTTCAGCTTTGATTTCCTCATTGATCCATTGTTTTTTCAATAACATATTGTTTAATCTCCATGCTTTTCTTTTTTTCTCCTTTGTTTCTCTGTTGTTGATTTCCAGTTTCATGGCATTGTGGTCAGTAAAGATGCTTGAGATAATTTCTATCTTCTTAAATTTGTTGAGGTTTCTTTTGTGTCCAGGTATATGATCGATCCTGGAAAATGTTCCATGTGCACTTGAAAAGAAAGTATATTCTATTTTTTGGGGTGTAATGCTCTGAAAATATCCACCAAATCTAGTTTTTCTATTGTAGTATTTAATTTCTCTGTTGCCTTGTTTATTTTCTGTCTGGAAGATTCCAATTCTTTATTTTTAACTTATCTGTGCCTTTATGTTTGAGGTAGGTTACTTACAGACAACATGTAGTTGGGTGTTGTTTTTAATCTGCTATGACAGTTTGTCTTTTAATTGATTTTCTGTCTTTTATGACAGCTTTTGTCTGTAATACTTAGACAATTTACATTTAAAGTGATTGTTGATCGAGTTAGATATTTACTATAGTTGTACCTGTTTTCATTGTACTGCTTGTTTCTTTTACCTTATTTTTTTCCTGCCTTTTCTGATTAAAACCAGAAATTGAGCATTGAGCATGTTATACACTTGCATTTTCTCTCATCATATCAATGGTATTTCTTTTGAAAAAATGTTAGTGGTTTTCCTATGATTTTCAATATACATTTACAACTAATCCAAGTCCACCTTCAAATAAAACTATCCTGCTTCACAGATGGTGCAAATACTTTATAACAGAGTATTCCCAATCCATTCCTCCCATCCCTTATAGAAATGGTATCATTCATTTTAATTATCCATATGATAGGTAATACATGGTTATTTTATTATCTGGGACAGTTAACTATGAGATCCATTTATAATAATTTCCATTAGAGGATTTAACAGATTAATTATAAATGTTTTAAATTTCCATTGCTAATTCTGAAATCTTGTATCATATTTGAGTCTAATTCTGATGCTTGCTTTGTTTCTTTAGACTGTTTTTTCTTGCCTTTTAGCATGACTTGGAATTTTTGTTGAATGGTGGACATGATATATTGAGTAATGGAAACTGAGGTATGTAGGCCTTTGGCGTGAGGTTTGATGTTAATCTGGCTATGAATTAGGGTGTATTTAATATTTGATGTAGCTGCGGTTGCTAGGAGCTTCAGTTCCTCTCTGGTGTCTTCCTTTCTTCCCCTCTATTGTCATTGTGTTTCCCTAAGTACTCCTTAAATACAGCTCATGCCTTGCAGCTCTCCTAGTTGCCTTCCACCGTTATTACAGTGGAGCACTTGGGATATGGTGGTAAGGCGCAGGGGAAAGAAAATGTTCTGTAATTTTATAGTTAGACCTCTCGTTAGTGGGCTGTGACCCTCACAAGTGTTTCTTAGCTTTACCACCTATCTCTTTAGGTGAGACAGAAAGGCTACAGGGGGCTGGGGTTGGGTAGTTGCACTTCTACCTTATGCCTTTGTGAGATAAGGTGCTGTTAAAGTTCCCCCCCCCCCCCCCCGGAGAGTAGCTCTTTGTTATAGAGAATACTCTGAATGCATTTCAGAGTGTACTTTTCTCCTCCCACTGCCAGAACCATGAGGTGTTTGTTTGTTTGTTTGTTTTTCTTTTTGGCTGTCTATCATGAGAACCTGGTGAGTACCTGAAGTTAAAACCCACAGAAGTGTAGCCCACCCAAGAATGCAGCCCCCAGGGGTTTCTTACTGTCAGGTTACTCATATTGCACCTCCAGCAATTCATCAAAATTGCCCTTTAAGTATTCCCACCAGTTGATGGCCCCAAGGGCTTCTGCACTAGGGAAGCAGAGTTCCCTGGATTCCTACAGAATCCTGGCTGTGATTCTCTGTATTTTGGGGTGGTGATTTGTCCTGCAACCTCCGTTGTCCAATAAGTCCAAGGAGAGTTGTTGATTTTCAGTTTGTTCAGCTTGTTTTCTTATTGTTGTTGTAAGTAAGGGAGGATGATTCCCAAGCTTTTTTAAAATGTTGGAACTGAGACCAGAAAACTTCGGGAGAATGAGGCAAGGAAATGAATCACGAGGAAGATGCAGATGTATAATTTTCATTTTTAGTCTCATAAAGGATTTTCAGCTGTGTCCTACTTTGTCTCTCATCACATGAAGGAGGCTGTGAGCATACAGCCTAAGATGTTGATGTTCATCTGTAGAGATGGTTGGTCATGCATTCACTTAAGTGGAGGCAACCAAAAATCAGAAAAGGCGCATTTCTTGGGGTTTCCTCAGATGTGGCATGAACTGCTCCTGGTGTCTGTGTCATATTGTCTGGATGCTCAGCAGATGGCCCAAACCTGGGAAACATGCTGCTCTCATTTTAGCATTTGTCTTGCTTTTTTCTTTTATTAAAGCAAAATTTAATTAACTAATCGTTAATGTTTGTATGATTTGCTTAATCATTCACTATATATAGACATACTTTTTTTCTGAACTATTTGAGAGTTAACTGCAGACTACTTAGTACTTCTATATATATCTCCTAAGAATAAGAATTCTTCTGAATAACTACAATAAAAAATTGTGCTCAGAAAATTTAATACAGATTCAGTATGATTATCTAATATCCAGTTTATTTAAACTTTCCCCAGTTGTCCCTGAGAGATTACTTATTGTGATATCTTGGTCCACTTTTCAATCAAAGATAATGATTTGATTTAATTGGCATAAGTCTTAAGTTTTCTTTGTTCTAGGATAGTCACCCAAACTTTTTTTCAGGAGTTCTTTTATGACATTAGCAATTTTTAAGAAACCATAACATTTTTCTTTTTAGAGTGTCCCTAAGTTGGTATTTGTCTAATTGCTTTCTGATTATTCGATTCAGGTTAAACATCACAGGCAGGGAGTTTACTGTTTATACTGTGTCCTTTTAGGAATCACTTCAGGGGACACAGGATCTCTGTTTTTTCCTCCATTACATTTGATCACTTGTTTAAAGTGGTATCTACCAGAGTTTTCTATTATAAAGGAATCTTTTTACATTTGCAACTAGTAAGTAATTTGTGGGGAGGCATTTTGAGATGCTGTGAATCTTTGGTTCCCCAGCAATCTTTTCCTCAGTAGTTTAAACATCATTGATATTTCCTGCCTGAATCAATTTTTATTCTTCGGCTGTAGGATGGTGGTAATTTCTCTATTATTTCCTCTATATTTATTGCTTGGCATTCTTCTGTAAAATAGAGCTTCATTTCCCCTCTCTCTGTATTTTTTAATACTAGTAAATATGCGTGTATATGTGTATATGTGCATATATGTTTGTATACGTAGTGGGCATTAGAGGAATTTGAAGCCCAGCATCTACAGCTGTAAACAATATCAGCGTGGACTCATGGGCCCCTTTTTATTAAGTGTATCATAATCCATTCCTGTTACTTTTCATTTTTATAACCAATTATACTCTAATCTGGCCCAGTGATTTCCTCTTAAAGCTGGCTGTGGAACCTTTTGACATGCTCCATTTAGTCTTTGAACAAAGTTCTTATTTTCCACCCCAGCGAGATATTCCAGGTTTGTTTTGTTCTTTCTATTCAGAAGACCTAGAATCAGCCATTTCTCAAAAATCCCAGGTTCCTTTAGTGGGAAATAGTGTTTAGAAATCCACATCTGGGCACTGCGTGTTCTCATTGCTACTGGGGTACGACTAGCTTCTTTCTATGGACAAAGCCAGAACATGTTTTTAAACTCATATTCATACTAATATCTTTAATTCAGTTCAGTATCACAGAATTTTTCCTCTTTTCCTGAATTCCATATTTGTATGTCTCTTCTCTCATAGTGAGATCCAATATTGTATAAATAGGCATAGTGATAATTTTGGTTCCCAGCATCAATATAGTTATTCATTTGCTCAAATCTATAGTACAGAAAATCAATAGTTCTAGAGTTGCTGCATCAATACCACTACCAATAACAAATCTCCTAAATAAGTTTAAGATTTCTTTGCTTGTTTTTTTGTTTTACTTTTTTTTTTGTCTTTAAATCTCAATGTAGGTAATTGGAATAAAGTATTCAAAAGTTACTTGAACAAATCCTGTTTTTCTTTTGTGTGATTTGATATCTATATGAAATTAGGAGAAGACCATTTGTCTGAGTTTATATAAAATTTTATCGTTTTTTTCCCATCTTTGTCAATATATTTTGATTGTACATGCAAAGCACTAACAGAATCAAAGCCAAAACTATGTGAAAAGATAAATTTGGAGGTGTCCCAGTTCATTCTCACTCTTGCAGCCTATTCTCACCCTTCCTCTCTGGTTTATTAATTAGGTAACTAATTTCATTAGTTTCTATTTTATTTAGCCTGTAATCTTTTGCGCATTGTTTCTTTTTACTTAAAGACACGTATCCTGAAGATTGCTCTATTTTGGTGTATAAATATCCTCCTCATTTATTTTTTAACAGATGCATAGTACTTCATTATGTGCATGTATGATAGTTTATTCCACCAAAATTCTAAGAATAGACATTTAGTTCACTTCCAAGTATTTGCTGTAACAAATAACGTCTCAGTGAATAACCTTGCTCACATGCTGTTTGTTTCTAATATTGCTGAGTAGTAAATCTTCAGGGTAAATTCCTAGAAATGAGATTGCTGGGTCAAAGGGCTTATCACTGTTTTTTCTTTTTTACTTGACATGAACACTTAGACTGAATTTTACAAGCCACTTGTTATTTTTATTTTTATTTTTGTACTGTGGAGGTGTGGGGAATAATAATATTTTGTTTATGTAAAATTATCGAAGCTGAGTCTGTTGAGGAGATAAACTCTTAAGTGTAATAATAATTTAAAAGTTTTACTTAACTATTGTAGAACTACATGAAGAGGCAGGCCTAAAACTGGGGGTAATGAGGAAACTAGATTTATTCTCATTCTGGATCTCAAAACAAAGAGCTGGGGACTAGCTTGGTTGTTACACTGCCAACTCCATGAGTGCTAGTCATGTGGAACAGAAATGGAATAGTGTCCCCCAGGAGTTACGGCATGTGTCAGCCCTGGGAACTTGGACTCCAGAGAGGGAGAGAGCTGTTTAGATGGTTGACATTGGGCACTAAAAGGAAGCATATCACTAAGGAGTGGAGAAATCAGGAGCATCTGGACAGCATCAACAACAAAATCGCTCTGTTTTGGAGGTATTGAGTGGATTCATCTCCATTAGGCTCACAGTTATTTAGCACATGCTGTATACAGAGTTTTGCAGGATGCTTGGAAAGCAGACACTCAGTGAGCATCTCCTACATGCCATAGACTGTTCGGCTTATTATTTCAGTTGGTGTTAACAAGTTTGTAGTGAGGTAATACTAATGTCCCCATTCAATGGATAGGGAACTGAGATTCTGGGTATTTTATGTATGTTAGATCAACCTATTTCTTATTGCAGTTCAACTCCTTACCATCTGTGTAACCTTGGGTCATTCAGATAACCTGATACTCAGTCTTCTCATCTGTGAAGAGGGGAGGATAACAGGAAAATTGGCAACATAATCTAGAGCAGCCTTGTGCCATCACATCTGTATCACTTGGCAATATTTTAGAAATGCATATTCTTGGGTCCCACCTTGGAACAGAATCTTAGAGAGCAGACATAGCAATTTGTGTTTTCACGAGCCCTGCAGGTGATTCTGAAGCTTTCTGATGTTGGAGAACCAGTGATAGCGAGGTTAGGAGCATGGATTTTAGAGCCTGACCCCACGTGTTTGAGTCCTGGTAAGACTGCTTTTTAGCTGTGTGATATTGGTTACTTAATCTCTAGTTATTTAATCTGAGTTCACTCATTTAATGGGGAAAATGGGGATAATAACAATAACTACCTTGTTGAGATTGTTATGAGGATTTAATGTACATAAAACACAACAGTGCCTGGCACATAAGGAGTGTAATAGTATTTTGTAGCTATTTGTTAAAGAATAGATAAAAATAAGGGCTGCTGAGGGAATTTAGGTAATATGTACAAATTGACACATAGTAAGTGCTCAGCAAATGTCAACAGTTATTATCATCAGTAGCAATAATGTCATAATAACTTGTTGTAAAGTTCCAGACCAGTAAGGGAAAACACTAGGACTGGAATGAGCTCTGTCCATTTTTTTTTGAATTTATTGAAGTATAGCTGGTTTATAGTGTTGTGTTAGTTTCTGGTACACAGCGAAGTGATTCAGTTATTCATATATATATCTACATATATGACATATTTATTGTTTCATTTTCTTTTCCTTTGTGGTTTATTACAGGATATTGAATATAGTTCCCTGTGCTATTCAGTAGGACCTTGTTGTTTATCTGTTTTATATAGTAGTTTGTTAGCTGCTGATCCCAAACTCCCAATTTATCCCTCCCTCACCTGCTTTCCGTTTTGGTAATCATTTGTTTTCTATGTCTGTGAGTCTGTTTTGTAAATAAGTTCATTTGTATTATATTTTTAGATTCCACATATAAGTGAGCTCTGTCCATTTCTAATGCCTGTACTCTCTCTGTACATTACCCTATATTCTACGTTAACACAGTGTGTACTTTCAAGGGGAGATGAACATAAAAAGTCCACACTAAGCAGGTGAACATCATGGCAGAGAGAAACCTAGGAACTATGGACAGATGCAGGCAGAGCCACAAGAAACTAAGAAACTCTGTATTGGCCTCAGAGGGAGGACATCGGTATTGGGGAACTGATGGAGGGAATAAGTTGATGACCTGCTGTGTAAGAACTGAAAGGGACAAGTCATTTCAGCTGGAAACACTCAAAACATCTTATTTCGAAATTGCCGAGCAAATTCAATGGCTGGTATTGCTGTGCTAATGTGTTAATAATAATTCTGCAGTTAGAGACAAGCCTGTGCTGTTAGCATTCAAGGCCACTTAAATTTTAAAGAGTCATTTTATGGAAAGTTTTAATTAGCTCTGGATTGTAACTAACATTCTCTTTAAAACTGTTGTGGGCGTTTGATTAGGTCTGGTTTCCAGTGGATGGAAATTAGAGCTGGATTTTACTCATTGCTCTATCTTTGGGGCCAAAGCAGTTCATCTTTTCTGTGCCTCAGCTTGAGCTTTGTGTAGCCAGGCATATTGCCTGCCAGAGAATTCAGGCCTGTGTGTCCCCATTTCCTCTGTGCAAAAGGAGAGGGGTTGCAGGGGATTCAAGGATAAATGTTGGTCTGATCTCCAACTATAGCCCCCACCTCTCTGTTCCCTCAGCTTGCGTTCTTCCTCCTAAAGCCCAGATGCCCTGCCTGGTCTTCAGGACAGACTCTGGGTACAGATGCACATTCCAGCTTCCTGCTGTCCCTTCACCTGCCTTCTAAAACTCCAAGATGTGCAGGCTGAGCTCCTTGCACCCTTCTCTTTGCAGGATGCTGCAGTGAGACCAACATGAACAGGGTGCTGGAGGACCTATGTTTGAAAACTGGCTTTGCCACATATAAACTGTATAAACTGAGGCTTTTTCATTTCTCCTTAATAAAATGGGGATTAAATACCTTTACCGTGATGATTGAAAGTAATCCAGTGGTTGGCATGTAGTAAATATTCAAGGAGCAGTCGTCGTCGTCGTCGTCGTCGTCATCATCATCATCATCATCATCATCATCATCATCATCCAGCCACTTCCAGCCATACTCACATTTTCTTCTGCTCTGCCTATGTACTTCTTAAATTACTTTATGCAGTCTTCCCTTCAAATTCTGAGGTCAAGGACCTGAAGTTCTTTGAAGTCCCTTTTACTGCTCTCCCTCCCTAGTTCCCCCATGGCAATCACCTTTTCCTGTTGACTAGAAGACTCACAGCAAATGAGCACCCTTGTTACTGGTGGAATTGGGGTTATTGCAAGTAGCCAGGCTGGATGGAGGAGTATAAAGTGGCTCTAATGGTGTAGCACTTAAACAGAAAGAAAAATACTCCAGTTTGACTGTGGAACTTGAAGAACCCTGCTGACTCTGGCAGTGCGAGAAACGCAGGTCTTAGGGCTGAGTGGTGCACCTCCAGCAGCTGACTGTTACTTGAAGGTCTGGGAAGCTCAAGGGAAGTCCAGAGATTCAGAGGGGTGAGTGAATCTCACCTACATGTATGACTGGGCAGCAAGGAGCAGAGAGCCAAGCAGGGGAAATCAGCCAGCAGGGAATGGTGTGTCTTCAGTCCTCTGTCCCAGAGGGGATCCCAGTACTTGGCTTGGCAGATAGAAAGGGGAAAACCAGAGTGGGATCAGCAGCTGTGCGCTGACTACCCTTGAGTTTCTTCCCGGTGGTGGACCACCTCATACCTCATGACTATCATTTTGCCTCTTTCTGACCAGGTGCCTGTTTCAAATGTGGCTGTGAGTTCCTTGGGACCTAGATCTCTGATTTTTTAGATTCTGAAATTTGGGTCCCTGTCCTGTGCCTCACCACAATTGGGAAGCTACATGGAAATATGCAGAGTATGGTCTTTGGAATCAACCAAACCCAAATTTGAATTTGGGCTCCAATATCTACCAACCTAGTTACATTGAACAAGTTGCTTCATGTGTTGGCCTCAGTTTCTTATCCATAACGTGGACAAAATAAGGCTTTTCTTTGAGCTGTGAGGTCTCTTTGTTAAGGCACATGGAGCATTTTGCCCATTCAATGAATGGTACCTACTTGGTTCTCAGTCCCACTGCTGGCTCTGATAAGGTCTTGTCCTAGAAGATTCAGTGACTTGTTGAGGGGATGAAAAACTAACCCCAAATGACTAAGGCTCTTCTTTTTTTCAGCTAATTTAGTCTAATAGTCTTTAGCTAATTCAATCATTTCTCATTCACCAGTAGATAAATTGTCCTCATCATAGACTTAACCATGCAGTTAATACGGTTTTGAGAGAGATTGATTAACCAAGCCTTAATTGAGGCTCAATAAATGAGATAAATCCAGAAGTCTATATGATCAACCAGTAGTCCAGAGATGACTACTGGCAGTATTTAGGTACCCAACTCCTTAAGCAGTATTTCAACAAATATTTACTCTGTGTCTACTTTATGTGTGCCAAGCCCAGGACTATCTCCTTTGTCACAGTTGGATATTAAGGGAATGCCAACTCAGCCATAGTCGTCTGATTAGATTATAATTAGGGAAGATGGCCACTGTAGGGGGTCAGAGCTAGAGCAGGAAGTTGAAAGGCAAATCAAGAGATGGAGAAAAGCTGAGAAAGGGACCAGAAGGCAAGGCCAAGAAGCTACAAGGAGTCAACGAAAAGGTCCAGAGGTAGTTATCTTCCACTAGAGGTGAGAAATGGAGCCGAGATGGAATAATAGGGGTCCAGGAGCCATCAGGCCCAGACCAACACCTGTGCATGTGGTGGGTGGCTGAAGGCTGGGGTTGGAAGATGGAAGAGTGAACACATTGACTTCTTTCATAGCCTGGCTGGGGAAAGGAATATTCGTGCATGTGTGGATGAGTCCGTGTGATTTATAGAGACCAAACAGCCCACCAATTTGTTAGAATAAATATAAAATGCTACATTCTTGAGTCAAATAGGAACTGTTAGCTTTACAGTTGTGAGCCTATTTGTCCTTCATTCTGAGAATAGGTGACTGCACAGACAAGCATGAATTTGTCTATTTTCCTTGATTTTAATTGTAGTCTCAGCCCCGAGTCCACGTCATCTAAATTTACTGCACATTGTATTTTCTGAGCTTGTTCATCTCATGCACTTGCTCAGCTTGCCAGGGTCAGATCCCTGGGCACTGTCTATGTGCCTTTTCCAGTCTGCACGAAAGCATTGTACAGGCTAAAAGTAGTCTTGACTCAGTGTCCTCTTATTGTCAGATTCAAATCAGGCTTATCACCCTTTTCCTAATAAAAGTATTTACCAATCTTCACCCTCATTCTAGTACCTCTGTCCCCTCTGACAGCTATGGCTGAAAGCATCATCCCTGGGCAGTTTTCAGCAGATTCTTGATCGCCCTTCTGCACCCTGGGCAAACACAGCACAGGCAAGGCGTGTGTGAACTTCCGTGCATTTTCTTCCCTCTTCTGTAATCAGTTGATATTCTCCAGTTTCAGCGATTGGGTGGATTTGCTCCAAGCATTAGCTAACAATGTAGCCTATTTCACCTACCCAGGATCTTTGTATCTCGGGTTCTTTGTCCTATCTCAGAAGGGTGTGTGCTGTTTAAAGGAAATAATGTATTGTGTGATAGCAAGTTATCTCTCTGTCCGCAGTTCTGGAAATGATGGTTCCAGAAAAGCTGTCAGTTTAGAGCAGTCCCAACAAAAGTTCCATGGGGAAATAAAAATCTTCTTCAGTAATGTGTCTCAGCACCAAATTGGCCCCTGAATAGGACCTCAATTTCTTCTGATGTTTGACTTGGTATAGTTAGTCAGGAATGTGGGTGATCAGGGTTTATATCCCACCACTGAAACTCGGGGAGCATCCTGGAGGGACCCTAGGGGAAGGTTCAGAGGGCCTAGAGCTCTCTAATCCTTCCGACTCTTTCTGAGTTTCTTTATATAAAAGAGAATTTCACTTCTAGAATCGCATTTTAGAAACGCAGCCTAGAACAGAAAGCTTTTCTAATAGCAGATCAGTTTCCCAACTAGTCAGAGGTGAAAGAGAGATCATTAATTTGCGGGAAAATCGGCATCATCCTTACCTAGCTTCAGCTCTTAAGGTACACAGCTCAGAAGCTTCTATCCCAGAACACATGTATGTTCCCATCGCAGATTTTAGGTATCATCCTTGGAGACCTTAGTGCCACCTGTTTAATATTCTGAAAGGAGAATGGACTTGCTCTTCTAAGTCACATATCATGAGAGCTTGAGGAATAGAAAAACTTGCAGCAGAATGCTTTCCTAGTGGTTCTAAGTAGTGGGTGGGCATTTGGAATCCTGTGGCATGCACCTTAACCTCTTTGCTTTGAGTTAGAGGGCCTTTCCTTGCCCAGAGCATGTGTTGACTTCTTTTGTTAGTTAATTATTTAAATTGGCCCCTTGACCCTTCCCTCTCAATGGCTGAAAACCACTCCTACATTCCTGTTTCTCACCTCATCTTAGAAAACATTTTTATAACAAGTACGCTTGAAAGTAGGTTTTTGACATTTTCAAATATTAGAGTTTGGAGCCTTATTTTTTCTGTATCAAATGCACAATGGTGGAATAAACCTTGATTTCAAGAAGATTCATTAAAAACTACCATCTTGATACATAATTATCAAGAGTCAAAGTGGCCATGATTAGTCAAGCCTCACAATTAAAATCCTCTGATGAACTTTTGAAATAAAATGCCATTATCGTCTAAAGCCTCAATCATCTATGATAATGAGGCTCTCAATTAATTCTTTTGTTCCTCACAAAAAGATTAATAATGCTATTCATATTTTTTAAGTATCAACATCTGCAAGAAGCACACCATAGAAGCCATATGTAACTCGTCTCTTCCAAGGGGAGCCAGAAACAGATTTAGGCATATATTTTATGGATAGCTAATATTTCCCTACCATAATTGTTCCTGCTAATTGTCTTTCTTGAATTGATTATATTTGCAATACATTATTATCTTTATGATTATTGCTAGTTTCAGAAAAGTGTTCGAGAATAAATGGTGGTTAGTCTAAATGACCTTGCACCAAGTGAGTGTTTCAGATAAATGCCACGTTGAGTGGATAATTGCTGTGATCTGATCCTTACCTTTAGCAGCTACTTCTGGTTCAGCTGCTATTTTAGAAATCTTGAGCACCAGGCTCTACAATTATTAAGAATACATTTAAACCTATTGGATGTGTCCTTAAGTTTATGTGGAATATTGTACTGGACATTTTCACAGCTTTTGCTTAGGTGGCCAATTGTGACCATAGTGATGGACTTTACTTCTTCCAGGGTAGTGATCCCTCATGAAAGCCAAGGACAGATTGATCCTTTGTTTATCTACAGGACCCATGGCTAAAAATGCAATAGGCTAAGGCAACATTTGATCATCTCACTATACAAAGTCTTCCAATATTCACAGTCCTCGCAATCAACAAGATCTTCCTTTACAATTCAAATTTTATTTTTCATGATGTTTTATTCTTGCTTGCAAAAATAATTAGAAACTAGGTGCTCAAGCTCTATTAGTCATTGATAGGCCACTGAGAGAGAGAGTAGCTATTTATAGAGCAGTGAGATTCACCTACTGCATGCAGCCCCTTAAGTTTTTGTTGGGGGAGCAACTCATGATGTAATCAAGTTCAAATGGGGGTATAAGCTAAATGTCTGGATCAACTTTAAGCAACATGATCCTGGGATCCTAATATTTCTCCCATTTTACTTCTGATCCCTAAAATGCCACCAGCACAGCAACGTTCAACAAATATGTGAGCCATTCTTATGCTAGAGCCTGCAGAACACAGTTGTGATTAAATTGGCATCCATTTCTCCTGAGTGGTCTTCTGAGGGAGATCAAATAGGTAATGCGAAAAAAGGTAATGACAGTACAGCATTATGATGTGATTACAATATGGGGGTCAATGGAACTGGAGGATCACAGAAGAATGCACCTAGCCTAGCAGGGGGTGACAGAAGATGCCTGGTAGAAGTGACATCAAAGTCAAGTTCTGACTGATGAACAGAATTTTAAGAGAATTTGACATGAGGTGGGTGAGAACTGAGAAGGCACACAGATAGAGTTCTGGGTTCTTGACAGTGGAGCACATATGTAAGTTCTGAAGGCCAGGAAGAACATGGCACACTTTGAGAACAATAATGGAAAGTAGTTCAGTGTGGCTGGAACAGAAAGTGTAGATAGTAGCTGAGGCTGGAGAGGGAGAAGTCTGGCTTTTACACTGAAGATAAAGGAGAGCCATCACAGTGTTGGGAGGAGAGTGATGTGATCAGGCGCACATGTGAGAAAGCACACTGGGATAGTGATGTGGAGTAACACTGAATGAGGGCCAGGGAGACCCATAAAGATGCTGGAAAAATAACCGAGGACTAAGAATGACCCACTCCAAACACTCTTGCTTTCCCATGTTCCCTGCAAGTAAAAGCCCATTTGGGAACCAAGTTAACAATTCAATGGTGTTTTCAGTTATACTGGAGGAATGCTATAATCTACTTCCTATGAGAAAAATGGTATTTGCCATAGCTGAAAAATGCTCAATTGGTAGTTCTCTGGGAGAAACTACGCAATTTGCTAAA
Source organism: Vicugna pacos (assembly GCF_048564905.1). NCBI lineage: Eukaryota > Metazoa > Chordata > Mammalia > Artiodactyla > Camelidae > Vicugna > Vicugna pacos. Next base: position 25,351,139 of record NC_132989.1, on the reverse strand, counting down.
ATTTAAATACCCACAGAGTAAAAACAAAACCAGCTAATAAGAAATATGTCACTGAAATTGAACAGAAGCTAGAAAAGTCCCGTTTCTTGTTTTATTTTATCTTTTCAAAAGCTTGACTCTGTTGCAATTTACCCATGTTATCATTCATCCTTTGTATCATTAGCATTTGGGAAAATGCCTGAAACTGTCACCATGAGACAAGCAACATGCAGAAACTAGAAATGTGGTTTGGGGAAATTAGGAAATAAAACTCTTAAGGAGGAGGGCTGAACATTTCATTGAACATAAAGATGATGCTGGAAAAAAGAAATCCTTCCTGACTTCAAGCGTTGCTGGTTACTGAAATGTCATCATCAATTAGGCCTTTTTTTTTTTTTTGCATGCTCTGTGGTGCAAAACCAATTACTCTGACAGTCCCTGTCCTTAGAACACACAGGCCACTGATGTAAGCAGACAAAACGAGGGCCAATTTTGAGTCAAACATACATTAAAGCAGGTATTAGTTTTGAAAAGAAAGTCATTGGCATTCATTCATTCATTCATGCCAGTCCATGGCATACATGCAGGGGGCCCAGTGGAGGGGGCGATTCCCGGAGAACTGGTTGTGTGTCATGCCTATGATAGACTTAGTTATAGTCTAGTAGAAGCATTAAGTCATGGCCTTTTTTTTTTATTATTTAACTTTTTTTATTGATTTATAATCGTTTCACAAGTCATGGCCTTAAATGGCAAAAACAAAGCAGAAAGTAGTAAGTGTCAATAGAGACCATACTTTCTGTAAAAGTGAGTGAGAAAAACCCTGGGGTGTAGTGAGTAGAAGGAAGAGAGAAAAAACGGCAGTTAACATTTTCTTGAACCAGGCATTGTATTTAGAGTGTGTGTGTGTGTATATATATACATATATATACATAAAATACATATATACACACACACACATATATATGTATTTCTTAATTTAGAAATGGCTTTCGTGTGGTAGGGAGTATAATTACTCATCTTTAAAATGAGGGAACTAAGACTTGGAAAGAGTCCATAGTTTACTGGCCCTAGGACCTTGGCTACTGTTAGCACTGGTGATCACCCTGGTAACTTGTCGGACTTCATGGTACATCATTTTACTTCTCGTCTACTCTGGAGTTTAGGTGTCAGAGGAAATAAGAGATTATGAGTTTGGTTTCAGGGTTTTCGGGCTTTACTAGGTCAAGGAACCATGAGAATTTCATGTGTATTCTTCAGAGAGTAAGACAGAGGGCCAGAAGCATGGAGCTGATACGTTAGAGGGTCTTTTCTGGTGTGGTACCAGGATGGGCAGTTCAGATAGTGAGAACCTCAATATGCCAAGGAAGGCTTTCTAGAAGAGGTGAGGGCATTGTAGGACCTTTGAAAGTAGGACCTGGACAAAAAGGAGAGCAAGGGGCACCTAGGACAGGAAGAGAGCTGAGGGAGTAAAGCCAGGCCTGTATCCATTGGAAGGGTAACATTGATTCCGATTCAGATAACTAAAAAAAGACCTCTCTGTACCAGTGTCTGACTTGAGATGAGCAGACCAAGAAATAATACTATGAAGGTTGCACACCAGAGATGACCTGGCCATTTGGGGCTGGGAAGAGATATGACTCAGAGGAGCAGTTGGTGGTAGACAAGGAAAGACCGAGCTGTTCCCTTGGTCTCCACTTGCCCCCTCTTCATTTTTGGATGTGCACAGGGGACATTTTCTTAGTTTTGACAAATGCAGTTTTAAACCTCCCTCTCACCCCACCTGACTTCCACGTAGAGTGTATTCCTATGCCCCCTCTTAGAGCCAACACTTCAGAGAAGGATAGATTAGGAGGAAGTGGGTTGGGGATGTTAGAGTGTATCACTGATTCTCTGGCATCATTGTCTTCCTACATTTTAGATGTACCTGCCTGGTTTGTAGGTTTCCTCCCTTCACTGATTGAGCACACCGATAAATACATTCAGTATTGTAGAGTTCCTTTCTGTCTTGACACGGCATACTCCAGTTTTAGGGTAGTGGGAAAAAGGGCCAATTGTTGAAGGTAGGACATAGGATTTGGAGACCTTGAGTACAGTCTGGACATTGAGATCAGTCATAGCTGAGACCCAGGAAAAAGTTTTTTGTTTTGTTCTTTTATGAAAACTAGGGTTGTAAGGAATTCCTCTTGTTCTTCATCTTATTTGTAAGAAAGCAGGTTGGAGGTAGAGTTGTAAAGGATGTCCTACACAAATCAGACAAGCATAGTCTGGAAGGAAGAGAGAAGAGTTGGATTTTCTAAATGGCCCTCTACTCCTCATCTGAAATGTGGCTCTGTGATACATGGCTTGGTTGTCAAAGGCGGGTCACCAATAGATGCAATGAATTCTAAAGAGCTCAGCTCTGTCTGTATAGTGGTAATTCTGCTGAATTACTCCTGGAGTTCACAGGTGGAACGAACTGCTGAAGTTGAGGATCTTTGATGCACAATTTAAAGAAATAGAATACATTCAGCAGGATCATACATATAGCCTCAAATGTGCCTTTTAAAAGACTTTGGGGCAGCAGGAAATTTCTTTAGTCCTTTACCTCATTTCTGGGATGGTGAAGAGACAAAACTGGCTTCAGGTGGATTTCCTTTGGGCAGGTTGGAATGCATGCTTTCTCCTATGACTACCTTTTGATGGCTTAGCTGTTTTATTGGTCAGTAAAGTTCTTTTTTAGACACTTGGTCTCTCTAACAGCTTTCCTCCAGCCTTGCTGTCATTCAGTTGACCAAGGGTAATTTTACACTCCCACCCAAGAGTAGTATGACTCCATTTGTATCAAGAGGAGCTACTATATGAGCCAATCTTCTTCAAAAACTGTCTTAGCTGAGTTGGTGCCCAACACATAGCAAGTGTGCAATACTTCTGTTTGAATTAAACAGAATATTGCCTGAGGCAGCAGAGGCAAAAAATGAAGATTAAATTCTCTCATGTTAAATACTTAGGTGGATACATTCTTTCCTTATCCAAAAATTATAAAATATTTACCTCTACCCAAGACATGTTGAAAAACAAGTCAATGGCACAGTTCTGTTCCTGAAGAGCCAGTCATCTCTACAAATTTGATGACTACATAGGGTTATATATAATGTGTTAGGAAAATACTATCAGCAAACATGGCCAACTAAGCTGTGCTATTTTGGCTCTTAAGCTTTTCTTTTCCAGTCTTCTTAATCCACTGAGGCTTAGGACAGAGCTGGAGATGTAGAAGAGATTAGGAAAGAAGAGAGGGAAAAGAACTATGAAATATGTTTAAGGATTCGGTAGAAATTATCAAGTAGGGTGTGGGAAAGATTAATTATTGTTATCCTGTCTAACATAATCAGTCCTCCCTACCAGTGTGAACTAAGAAAGCAAATAAAATGTAAGTGAATAAAGCATAATCAAATCTATTTCTTTGAAATGTACTTTATACAGGATTAGTACAAATTCTTGAACCATCTCTTTGTTGAAAAGAATCCACATATTCAATAATTGCTTTGGTACAACTGGATAACTATGAAAATGTTTTAAGCTAATTCTCTACCTTACATTATACATTAAGATAATTTCCAAGTGAACTAAAAGTACTTAAAGAAAATATAATGAATATATTATAAACTGGGGAAAGAGCTGGTCTTTCCAAGTGTGACTCCAAACAATGAATCCACCTAAGAGGTAGGGAGGGAGGAGATAGAACTGACTGCATTAAGTTAGTACTAAAGTTAACTCCATACAAAAGACACTATAAATAAAACTAAAATGAAAAATTTAAAAACTGGAAAAAACATTTGCAACATGTGACAAAGAACAAGTTTGGGAGAAGAGAATTTTTAAAAGAAGTTCAAATAGCCAATAAGTGTACACAAAGTAGTCAATTCTCCTAGCAATACAATGTCAAAGAAACAGCAAAACAGAAAGTATTTGAAAAATAACAATACTAAGAGAAATAGACTCTTACAGTCACTGGTGCTGGGAGACAGTTTTTCTGGGTTACCATTTGGTAGCACATTTCAAATTTGGGTCTATCTTTTGACCTAGAAATTTCACACTTAGGAATTTATTCTATAGAATCATTAAAAAAAAAACATAGCTAATGCCTACTGCACATTTACTGTGTTCAAGGCCCTCTGCCAAGCAATTTACCTGCTTTATCCCATTTAATCTTCCCAACAATCCTATGAGACAGGGACTGTTATATCCTGTTTTTTGTCTGAGGAAAGAAAAGGTCACCCAACTAGTAGGTAGTTAGAAAATAAAATCCGTGTTTCTTGTTAAGCATTGTTTTAATTATAAAAAAGACTGAAACAGATTAAAATTCTGATATGGGGATTTGTTAAATTATGTCACAATTATTCGATGGAATTCAGCCATCTTGACATTGATAATAATAATGTAGAATATTTCTTGACATACCCAGATGTTGATGATGTATTAAGTGTGAGAAATAGGTTACGAGAGAGTTATATGGTATCTCATTTTTGTTTAAAAAATAGTATCTGTATACTTTCCTGTGTATATACAGATATTTTTATAAGCCTCAAAGTATATATACATCTAAGTATTAATAGAATTTGTGTCTGGAGGGTGGAATTCTGCATGGCACTTACTTTCTTCTTTCTGTTGATTGCTTCTTATTTTTCCTACATTGAACACATTTTTCCTTGTTTAATATATTTGGTTGCTCCCCACCCTGAAGTCTTTAAAAACCAGGTCAAAGTCAGCGAATAGTTGTTCATTTTTATCTCAAGTGGAAAATGGAAGATCCAAAGGCAATGTGCTCACTGGACAATAAAACAAAGCAGGCTGAAAACAAATAGGTTTCAGTTGGACTGTCTAAAGATTTTCCTAACTAGTAGTGAGTAAAAATTGAAGTACTCAGCAGAGGTAGATGTAAAGCTACATGGTTTTGTAAAGAGCAAGGGGGCTCTCTGAAGCTGAAGTGCTCAGTGATTTACCCAAGTGTTCCAACCTAGAACAGAGATTCTTAACTCAGGGCTCAACAGGTCCCTGGGTAGAATCAGGGATGTCCATGAACTCGAGTAGAAAGAAACTGCATCTTCATCTTCATTACTGTCCAGCTACACATACGAATTTCCTTCCATTGCAAATGTGGGCAGCACCTATGACTTTGTCACCAGTAAAAAGTCCATGTATTTTCATGTCATAGTACAGGTACTTATGTTGTTATGTTTACTATTGTTTTGAAATTATTGTAGTTATTAGATCTGCTCCTTAGTCTTATTATAGAAGCATATGTACTGATATATCATATTTGGTTTTTTAAATATTTTGCTAACCATATTTCAATTTGTTGGCTTCCTTTTGGGGTCCTGTGAATCTTCTGTGTTTAAAAAGATGCCTGTGAGAAGGGGTCAGTAGACGTCACTGGCATGCCCATAGAGTCCATGGCACAGGATAGGTTTAAGAGCTCCAATATGAAATCTGTGCATCAGACAGGTCTGGCCTGTCAGAAGGCATCTCTGGCCTTCTAAGATCCTCCTCAAAAGATGGGTCCCAAATTTTCTAGTTGAACTGTGAGCACAGTGTCTGGCACACAGTAGGCATTTTAATACAGGGGTATTATCTCCCTTTTGGTTTCCCATCTGCCTCTTTGGCCAACAGCTATCCCTGCCTACAAGCCAGTTAAAAAATAAAAAGTTAGAAATTGGCTGCTTTTTAAAAATGACCATCTGTTTAATTATATTGATCGGGGCTTTATCCACTGACATATGCATAAACAGATGACCCATCTAAACATCTGAGCACACATCGGGTACAAAGGGCCACAGTGTAGTCCTTGGAGGCACAAACTGCTGGCCCCTTGTCCACCAGGAGAGCATCATCTGACAGGAGAAACGAGGTACCTGCAAACTTTTCACAGAAGGTGGACAGTGAAAGGAGCAACTGGGCTCGATTTTGTGGTGTGGTAGCACACTTACTTCTGGATCTCTGTCCTTGCCTACTTTCTCTTTATAGAAGTTTGGCTTGTTTTTGTATTGTTCTTGTGAAAAAGGAACACCAAAACAGCCCCCAAAAACAAAAGAAACAATGCTCACCACTCATTCTCACCCTCCTGCTTAAGTTTATTTTTCTGTCCCTTCACTTGCCACTGAGCAACACATAGTAGGTGCTCAGTGGCTGTTTGCTGATGGAAGAAGGTGGCACACATTCTAGTTCACAGAACACCTTCACTTCCATTAACTTAAACCAGTGTTACGTAAGGTGTGATCTAAGAAACAGATTATTAAAAGTAGTAATGATAACTTCCTAAATCAGAATCTCTGAGCTTAGGCTACAGAAACCTGAATTTTAAACAAGTTCTCCCTTTCTGGTCCACTTCATTGGTGATTATTATGCACACAAAAGTTTGAGAACTGCTATCTTACACAATCCTCAAAAAATGCTATAAATTAGGTAGGGAAAACATTATCAGCCCATTCTAGAAATCAGGAAAATGAATATAGGAGAGGTTAAGCGGTTTTGTTTAAGATGACACATTTATAACGCAGCAGCTGGTAAGGGTAGGCTAGACAGATAGAGGGAAGAGAGAGAAGGAGAGAGAGAGAGTGAGAGAGAGAGAGAGTGCGAGTGAGCGAGCTAGGCAGATAGAGGGAAGAGAATTTTGCAGCCAGAAGCTGTCCAGAAAGTCAGTCCAGGCAAGTGGAAGCGAAGGCTTCAGTGAGGACAAGCGTACTGGGTACGAGAAGTGATGCTGAAACTCTGGCCTCCGTGCCCCAATACCGGATTGTAATCTGGAGACAGACTTTTGGGTGAAGTAGTAAAGAACAGCTTTAGTTCTTTGCCAGGCAAGGAGAGTCACAGCAGGTTAATGCCTCAAGACAGTGAGCCCCCTTGGGGAGGGCTGGTAGGGAGTTTTATAGCAAACGTCCAAGGAACAGTGCTCCTGATAAGAATCTGAGTATACACAGGGCTGCATTCTTTTTCTCCTGGCACAGTGGCACTGGCATCAAGGAAATCTGGTGACAAGGCCTCCTGTTCCTGAGGTTATCAGATCACATCCTCCTCCTCCATCATGGTGGGGTCAGGTGTTGTCCCCTGTTCTGGGAGTTCACGACCCATGTCTCTTCACATCCCTGTGCCTGGAGCAAAGGGTACTCAGGGAGGGGGTCTGGGGACTTGTGTTCCAAGGAAAAGGAAAATATACGCAGTATAAAATCAAGCTAGTGTGTGTGTTAGCATGAGGGTAGCCACTGTAGGTTACTACTGTGCAGTTACAAGTATCATGCAGTCATGAATTCCCCACTATGAATCTAATCTGTCCATTTGATATTGTCTTTTAGCATCTGAAAAACTCATGGGATACTAGTATCTGGGTACTTCAGAGAGGAATTACAGCGAGGATATGGGGGAGGGGTGTGTCCCGGGAGGGCCCCATAGAGTCCTGCTCAGTTATAGAAGGACAATGCACAGTTTTATCATTAGCGTATTCTGTATTTGCCAGTTCTCCTGCTCACTGAAATGTATCTGTAACCCCCAAATCAATACTTGGGGCACTTTCACTGATAGTCACAGACTTACACAAAGTGGCAAAAAAAACTCGAGGTGCCCAACATGCACATTCCCAGCTAAAGTGGGGTAGGGTGATTGTTGTTTCAGCTCTCAGGCTGTAAATGCATGTCCTTTTTCTGGTCTACTTAGTAGTGCCATGTCTTTGCATTTCTGTGCTTTCAGTTGGTGATTTCTCTGTTTCAAATAACCCACCAAGTGTAGTGCTGAAGTGCTGTTTAGTGTTCCTAAGCACAGGATGGCTTCAATGTGCCTTAGGGAGAAATAAGTGTGTCAGATAAACCTCATTCAGGTACAAGTCATTGTGCTGTTGGATGTGAGTTCAGCATTAAAGAATCAACAATGTATATTGAATAAGGTGTTTTAAAATAGAAACAAACATTAAAAAAAAGGGTATTTATGGATCAGTTGATGACAATGTTGTGATCAGAGGCTGGCAGGAAGGTCACCCTGTGTTTCCCCAGGAGCTGTGGCTCAGTATTCACCACTTCATTGTTCTTGGTGACTTCATAGGACATAACTACCAGGAAGAACAAGACTCAACTGTAATTACTGTAGCAATAGCACCTGGCAGTGTCTACCCTGCCCCAGTCCCTCTATACTTAAGGGCTAGGAACCCGTACAGCTCTGCAGCATGGTTGCCGTGATCTACATGGCAAGGGTTGGGAAACTGAGGCTCAGAACTTTGGAGTTGAACCGAGGTCACTTATTAAAGAAATGCCAAGTGCTAGTCTGTCATAGACATTGCAGAATGAGAACCAACAGGGCATTACTTACTTTTGGGGGATGGGGTAAGAAAAAAGGGAGAGTTGTAAAGACCATCTTAAGATGTCAAGTTCAGGACCAGGAAGGTGGTGGTGCCACTAGGAAGAAGAGCCAGCTAAGATTTTAGGTAGCAGAGCAAGACTGGATTTTAGCTCTAGATCTGGAAGTCACCCACAAAGACACGCTTATAGTCATGGGAGAGATTTGACACACTGCCCCCACCCCCCAGGAGAAGGAGAATTCAAGAAAAAAATTTTTCATTCAAGGGAGTAGATGAAGAAGAAGGATGCCAAGAAAGAGAACAGAGATCCCAACCAGAAGTAGGAAAATAATAAAAGACTACAGGACAATGGAAGCAAAAATGCATTCTCCAAAGAGGTAGAGAGGAGATGGCCTGTGGTGTGAGACACTCAGACGTCAAGCAGAACGAAGACTGAGAAAACGTCACCATATTTGCAGATGGGCTGTCACTGGTGACATTTGGGAGAGAGGATTCTGTGATTGTGGGGATGGAGGACAGAGAAAGGAGGAGTGAGTAGGTCTGAGAAATGGAGACTGCAGATGTGGATGGCTCTTCTCCCAGCTCACATCTCCAGGGGGTGAGATGGAAGATGCCTTCCCACATTTCCTGAACTCCATTTCCTTGTCTCCTGTAACCATGGAGACAAGGAAATGGAGTCCAGGAAATGTGGGAAGGCAAAAGAAAATGTCGTTCTGAAAACCCAGGAGGGGCTAAGAGGAAAGGAACATGCAGATTTGTCCTTTGGGAAGAGAAGGTGTTTCTGCTCCTTGAGGCAACGTGTGGCTTGCATCTGCTGAGCCCTGGAGAGACACAGGAATCTGAAGTTTCCAAGCCAAGACTCAAACCAGGAACCATAGTCACCTGAAGACAGAGATGAGTAAAGTGCAGGAAAGATGGAGATGCGTACCATGTTCAAATTTTCAGTCTCAGAGTTGATGATTGGAGAATGTCTAGTCATTTGGGAAAATAAGCTTGTTGGAGAAATAGACTTCCTTTAAAAAGTAGCTAGAGTTATTTGGCTACTTCTAAAAAGTTTTGACGTAGAAATCTTGCTGAATCTGCATTTGTCATTAATAACAACTATTTATGGGTTGGCATTTTCAGGAAGACACCTTGCTTAAGTTCTTTACAAATAAAACAGAAAGAAATCACTTCAGTCTCTCAAGTAGGTTAAACGTTTCCCATTCTCACTTGTCTGTTTTCCTTATTCATCAAGAAACCTGGTAAACCTTTTATCTCCAGATGTTGCAGAGGCAAACTTCCGCCAGGCTTATGGGAACTTGTCACAAAACCCCAAATTAATAAGACCTGACTGCCTGACGCCACACGCCAGCTGGACCTGAGTGCCCTTAATTGCCCTGCCCATGGGAATAGGAAAGTGAGCTCGGCGATTTTGCTATGTCTTGGTTAAGGCTTTTCAATGATAAAATGCTTCCAGATATAGAATGTTCCCAACAGCCTGTTCCCTGGGAAATGCTGTGTAGAAGCTGATGGATAATAGCAGCTTGCTCAGCTGAGCCCAGCCATGAGAATTGAGATATTAAAGTTTGATATGCGAGGGAAGCAATTCTCAGCCTGAGTCCGGCTCAGAGCTTTTACTGTCCCTGCCCCGCCGCTGGGCACGGAAGGAAATGGTGCACCATCACCTGATACCCTGTTCAGTAGCCTCCAGCCTGAGCTCTTGGTACCTGGCAGCCCTCTGGCTGTACCTTCCCCAGGGCTTCTGCAGTAGGCCCGACCTGGAGTCCAGCCCTCTATGTCCCTCACCAGTGGTGCAGTTTTAGGCCACTTACTAAGCATTTCTCAGTCTGCAGAATGGAGGCCTCGGGTCATTGTGAGATGCAGACAGGTGTTGGTGAAACAGTCCACAGTGGGCAAGATGCCTGACAGCGTGCAGGGCAGTGCTTACTGTTGTCATTCGGTACTAGTTGTTATTTTAGATGCTAAGGAAGTTAATATTTCAAATCTTTCTATTCTTTTCATCTCAGATTCCAGTAACGTGTGCTCATTGTGACAAGTCAAACAGTAAGAGGTGTGCCAAGAAAACCTCATTTTTCTCCCCTCCTTTGCTTCCACCATGTTACACACACTTTCAGAAGTATCCATCGCTAAGTTTTGTGGGCATCCCTCACACCTCTCTCTCTACTCACACTAACACATTCGTAAATATTAGGGATTTTTTTCCCCTAAGTATGTATATGTGTTTCTGTTGCGGGGTTTTTTTTTGGTGGGAGGGTTCACAAAAATGGGATCATACTGTCCTCAACTTTACTCTTTCTGCTTTAACAAATGTCTTTCTAGCTCAATATTCCAAACAAACTTATTCTTTGGAAGAGCCACATGCTACTCCCAGCAGCCTACTAATAATGTAATCCGTGCATAATATGTGCTTCCATAATTGCTGCAACCAGCGTCCCATTGATGGAGAGTCAGGCTATTTATAGTTTTGTGTCTCTAGCATAAATATTGTCATTATTTATTTTTTCCATCATAGGCGTGAAACTGGGCCTCCTGTAATATCACAGGTTGGATGGGAAAATCAGAATCCATAAATTAAGTCTCAGATTCTGCGTTCTTCTTTCTTCCACTCTACCTTTATCTGCCCTCACTTCTCTCTCCCTGTCTCCCCTCCTCTCTCCCCACCTCTCTTCCCTCTCTCAAACCTCACCCTCCCTCTTCTCTCCAGACACTTCCTCCTCACATCCCTGATAAACAGGGAAACATGGGGCTCTTGCAGGTGTGTTTTCATTTCTGGATTTTATTTCATCTGGTCTTCAGGGAACCTGTAGTCATTTTTATGATAAAGCCTTAGTTGTAAGAGGACTTTGTGGTCTCTTAGCAAAGGTCTTATGTAAATGAATTACTAGGCTGTGGTCTACCTGCCCAGTGGGCACCCTGATGGCTTCGTTTTGTTACATTCATCTCCTAAGGAAAATCAGAAAGATGAGATTCTTTGAAGCAGAGGAGAGCTCTTCACTCTGGAGAAGCTGTGTTGGAAATTTTTGAAACTGTCTGCTACAAGCTGCATTTTTGGATCTGTGGGCTTAGATGCATAAACTGCTTCTGAAAATTTAGTTCATTCCCTGCTCCCCATATTCCCTATTTCTGGCCCTGTGCAGAGACAGTTTATTTATTTATTTTTTTATTGAAGTATAGTCAGTTACAATGTGTCAATTTCTGGTATACAGCACAAAGTCCCAATCATGCATATACATACATATATTCACTTTCATATTCTTTTTCATTGACGTTATTACAGGATATTAAGTATAGTTCCCTGTGCTATACAGAAGAAACCTTTTTTTAAATCTATTTTTAAATATAGTGGCTAACATCTGCAAATCTCAAACTCCAAAACTTATCCCTTCCCACCCCATTTACCCCGATAACCGTAAGATTGTTTGCTATTTCCAAGTCTGTGTCTGTTTTGTAGATGAGTTCTTTAGTGTCCTCTTTTTTCTTTTTTTTTAGATTCAACATATGAGTGATCCCATATGATATTTTTCTTTCTCTTTCTGGCTTACTTCACTTAGAATGATAATGTCTAGGTCCATCCACGTTGCTATAGGTGGCATTATTTTATTCTTCTTTTTTGCTGAGTAGTATTCTATTCTGTAAATATACCACAGCCTCTTTATCTAGTCATCTGTCAGTGGAGTTTAGGTTGTTTCCATATCTTGGCTATTGTGTATAGTGCTGCTGTGAACATTGGGATGCATGTATCTGTTTGAGTTAAGGTTCCCTGTGGATATATGCTCAGGAGTGGGATTGCTGGACCATATGGTAAGTCTATTTTTAGGTTTTTGAGGAATCTCCATACTGTTTTCCATAATGGCTGCACCAAACTGCATTCCCACCAGCAGTGTAGGAGGGTTCCCTTTTTTCCACGCCCTCTCCAACATTTATCATTTATGGACTTTTGAATGATGGCCATTCTGACTGGTGTGAGATGATACCTCATTACAGTTTTGATTTGCATTTCTCTGATAATTAGCGATATTGAGCATTTTTCCATGTGCCTATTGGCCATTTGTATATCTCCATTGGAGAATTGCTTGTTTAGTTCTTATGCCCATTTTTGGATTTTCTTGTTGTTGTTGTTGTTATTAAGTTGCACGAGCTGTTTATATATTCTGGAAATTAAGCCTTTGTCACATCAGTTGCAAATGTTTTCTCCCATTCCATAGGTTGTCATTTTGTTTTGCTTATGGTTTCCTTTACTGTGCAAAAGTTTAATTAGGTCTCATTTGTTTATTTTTGCTCTTATTTCTATTGCTTGGGTAGACAGCCCTAGGAGAACATTGCTAAGATTTATGTCAGAGACTGTTTTGCCTATGTTCTCTTCTAGAAGTTTTATAGTATCTTGTCTTATGTTTAAGACTTTAAGCCATTTTGAGTTTATTTTTGTGTATGGTGTGAGGGAGTGTTCTAGCTTCATTGATTTACATGTTGCTGTCCAGTTTTCCCAACACCACTTGTTGAAGAGACTGTCCTTTCTCTATTGTATATTCTTGCCTACTTTGTCAAAAATTAATTGACCATAGATGTGTAGGTTTATTTCTGGGCTCTCTATTTTGGTCCATTGATCCATATGTCTGTTTTTATGCCAATACTGTGCTGTTTTGATTACTGTAGCTCTGTAGTATTGTCTGAAGTCTAGGAGGGCTATTCCTCCAGCTTTGTTCTTTTTCTTCAGTATTGCTGAAACTGAGCTTATTTTGAAGCCAGAGACCCATAGCTTTGGCCCATCTTGATTCAGTGGTGGTGCCCACAAGTGACCAACATTAGACACATAGAGGCACCAGCCAGAGCTGGCAAAGAGGGATGGGGCCAGTCTCTGGTTTGGGGCAAATTCTGGTTTCTAGAGCAGGAAAAGACCAGCCCAGACAAGCCCATATGTCTCTACTTGGCAGAGGGAAAATTAAATTCAGCCTAATCCACTATATTCCATTCAGCCTATATAGCATTTTGGTCATTTATAGATTAGAAGTCTTGCCCAGGTATAGAGTCAAATTTACATTCTGTCATTATTTAGGAACCATCCCCAATCCAGAGCTTTCCGTCCAGGTTTTTTACACACACACACACACATGCACACACACATACACACACACAATTTGAAGTATTTTGAGGCCTCACACCATTAGACCAGAAAGGACGAGGAGGGATCTATGTATGGGGGCCTCTCTGGGTACTCCTTCCCCTCCCTCCTGGAACTGGAGGCATGGATGTTTCCACCAGGCTTTGTTATGCTCTCTGCGTTGGTCTTCGCCCTGCTGAGGGTCTTTGCTGCTGCCTGGCACACTGGCCCACATCCTTGTTACTGTCTCACCTGCTCCAGGCCCGCAGGAGTCTGCTGTGCCAGCTTGGGCTTGCAGGAGGTTAGGGATCTAACTTTGCTACCTTCTTTCTCACTCTGCCCCTCTGCCGCCTCTGCTGCTTTATTTCCGCACAGGAATGCTGCTCAGGAAGTACCAGTTGAGAAGCAAGTACCAGACCCTATGTTTGTAGTCACTCCCAAGGTGTCAAGAACATTCTCATGAGGTCACCCAGAGAGGGGAAAAGAGCCCAGATAGGTGATTCGTCCTCCTTGTCGAATCTCCCCAAAGCTCCTCTCCTCCGTCTTCCAGCCTTGTTTCCCTCTGGCTTGATGGCCGAACCCACCAAACCAGTGAGGATTCATTTTCTACTTGGAGCAGGTTGAAAGAGTCTGGTCCCAGGAAGTGTATTTCTTTTCAGTTAGTAGACGAAGGATTTAAACTCTCTGGTTATCAGCTATGAGCTTGCTCTTCTATAACTGGGTATTGGCTGGGGGAAGGGACCAGTGGGTAATGGGGTAGAGAAGGGGAGGCATCTTTGTGTGATGCTTCACATCACCTTGTCCTGGAATTCCATAGTCAACTATGTGACCAGTTGCTTTGTGACAGTCTCTCATCTGCCTTGGGATGCAGTGTCTCTGTGGTGGCAGGGATTGTACTGTTCACTGTTACATTTCAACACTGTGCACCCCAGGACATGCTGCGTCACAAGACCTCAGTTCACATTTGCTGAATGAATGAAGAGCCTTCACATCAGTGCCCTGCCTGCCCACAAAGGTGAGCTCTGGCAATCCAAGAGGACTGACTGGTGCTCCTTTAAGTCCTCATTCATGTGCCAGAATTGGTGAAAGAGACAAGGGCAGCACAAATGAGCAATTGGGAGAAAGAGGAGGGGTGAGGATTTGGGGAAGGAGGTAAGACCTAGCAAAAGAGGAGATGGAATCCCTGCTAAGAGACTCTTGCTCTGAGATGCCAAGGGCTTCTGTCTTGAGCATTAAGGATAAGATTCTTTGTCTGCCAGTGCAAGATTCCAGCTGTCATCAGTGGCCAATTTCTATGCCTTAACTTGGGTTGAATTCATAAAGGAAGGGGAGAAAGGAATCTAAATCCCATCCACTTTGCTCTTTCATTTGAAAGGGCTTTGTCTGTGTGCCTGGGTGCACGTGACTAAAATCCACAAGTGTGGCACTCTCTCTTTATTCTTACACAGTGTTTGTTATTTCTGATTTATGTGGAAGGCAGCATGATATAGTGTTTCAGAGGGTTTGGAATCCAAATTCTGCTACTTGTTAGCTATGTAACTTGTTACTATACTCTTGAAGCCTCCTCAGTTTCTTTATCAGCAAAGGAAGGGAACGTGCTTGTAATAAACATGCAGTAAATGTTAGCATATGTAACAGAGAGAGAGAAAACGCCCCTCCCACACGTATCTCTGTTGGCTGGTTAGTCTCACAAACATGCCAGTTCAGGTTCATTCATTCATTTATAAACTCATTCGTTCGACAAATCTTTTTGAAGCCACTGCAGTGTAGTTTCTGAGACCGTAGACTTTGAAGCTTCACTGTCTGGGTTTAGATTCTTAGTCCTCAGGTACTTGCTGGCTGGGTCACCTTGAGGAAGTAACTTAACCTCTCTGGTCCCCAAACTCATCTGCAAAGACAGTGTACCAATGGTAATTACTTTCAGGTGATCATGAGGGTTAAATTAACACAATAAGAAGATGGAAAGTATCTGACAAATGTAAAATGTTGTTATAAATAACAGCTAGGTACTGTGCTAGGGGGTGGTAAGTAAAAGCCATGCAGTCCCTGCACTGACAAAGCTTACAATGCAGCAGGAAAGACACTTTACAAATAAATATGTAACCTATAGTGATAAAGAATATGAAAAGGAATATATATATATATGTATAAATGAATCACTGTGTTGTATACCAGAAATTAACACAACATTGTAAATCAACTCTACCTCAGAAAATAGATAAAATAAACCCAAGTAATTATACAGATATTTGTAATTACAATTGGAGTAAGTGCTAAGAAGGCTGTGTTAAGGGGGCAGTAGGCCAATGGAGCAGGGACTTGATCTGCAATGGGTAGAGAAAGGCCTGAGGGAAGACCCCCCAGCGAAGTGACAGGCCGGGTTGTGAGGATTGGGGCTATTTGACCAGGCAAAAGGCAGAATGTTGGGCAGAGAGGACAACAGATAAAAAGGCCCTGGTGTGCACAGGAGTTTGGCAAGTTAGAAAAACTGAGACGAAGCTGATGTTGTGGTGGAGAAGACAGAGGGTGACCCGGCTGGAGATGTGTGCAGACTTGGGGGACAAGGCACGGATTTTAAGCTTGATCCAAAGAGCATCGGAAAACAGCAAGGGTTTTCAAACAGGGGGAACAGTATGGCCTCTTTCTCACTGCCTTGTCCTGTCTTTGGAGCTGCAGGATGAGATCAGGACATGGTTCTGTGGCCACTGGGTCATACTAATGCTTTCCTTCTGCATATCTTCATTAGCTAATCCATCTCAGCAGTCTTAAAGCCAGGCACAAATATGGGAAAAGTCTTGGGGCTGGACCTGCAGGGCTCAGCCATTCCTGTCCGCACTCCCTCAGACAAGGACACACTCTGAGGGACATGAGAACCAGTACTTTTCCTTCTCTAATCACACACTCAGTGCCTGACACAGTGTGAGGTGTGATGTGCAGGTTCCATCTGTAGAGGGTGGATGTTCGGAACCACCCTCACACCTGTCATCAGGGGCTCATCCCGCCACATCTGGCTCCCTTTTCACTCTGGCCTTTTTGGCTTTGGCAGGTGGGACTAGGGCAGAGGGCCTGCCCATTGGGTTTCTTCCCTGAGCCCCAGCACAGCATAAGTCAAAGTTATTTCTGATTTTAGGAAACTGTGGTACTCACAGAGACGAGATGCTGTGACACGGCTTCGTTTTATTTCTGTATTTTGCTTTTAGCAGCCATTTGTTCCCTCCTCTTACACCTTTTTGAAAAGCTCCTGATCCCCTAAGAAGGATTGAATCCATTTGCATTACAATACATTGTGTTCCCAGCCAAGGTGTCTGTGCTGGTGAAACCCTGCCTTGATCAAACGCTACAACTACAGTTGAGCATTGGGAATAGTGCCTCACTTTCTTTGCTATGCCTCAGGAGTGTATTTCCAGAGGAGAACATTGCATTCTCTGCGTAACAAATTATGCCTGTCAGGTAGGCTGCCCATCTCTGGGAGCACTAAGCACAAGGCCAGACTCTGCTATCTTCCCTGGACCGCAGCTGATCTCTCGAGCACTGATTAAACGGCAAATGCAAAGTCTGTACAGACAAATATAGGTCATCTTCCTCTTTGATGACTGAATTGTGTGCGTGCAGCCGGAGCTCCTGCATGTCAGATCCCTGACAGGGTTTTGTTTTACATTCCAAACACAAGCAGGCTCATGGAATCTTCTGCCACCCACATCAGCTCCCTCTTTTAAGCCCCCACCTGCACCAGCATGGCCCTCCCCTCCTTCCGCAATCCAGGGACTTGAACCAAATGAAATAATAGTACAATTCAATTCAGATTCAGTTTTGGGAATATTTTGATTTTCTGGTTGAATAATTCGAGAAAAGATACAGATTTAGTCCTGAGTCCAACTGGCTTATTGGATTTATGTATTTAAAAGCAACTTTGACTTGCTTCACTTTAAACTAACCTGAGCTTCGTCTGATTCTGGGAATGAGTGAGACCTCTCCTTGTTTTCTGCTCAGTGCTCAGTTTGAGACCCCGTGCCCCCCACACAAAACTATATGAAGCTCAGTTCTGAAAAATAAATCTTTCAGGGTCCTTGTCTGACTGCCAATCCAGGGAGACTTGAAAAGATCCATGAAGCCCATTTTAAGCAAAGACTTGGCCTATGGCCAGTTTTAATAAAAACAACCCTCCTTTTCAGCAGTGATCATAAGACCAGCCTTCCATAGCACAAGAGAAGCTTACGAGGTAGGAACTACACTGGATGTTTAGCAGCTGATATAAGCTCTTCTCAAATAGAGAATAGCCCAGTTCAAATCTTGATTGTCTAAAGGCTTCTCTCTGATCTTTTAGTGTGTGTCTCACTTTTCTTGGTCTCCTATAGCCTACAAGATCATTATTCCTCTTGCTGTCCCCAGAACTAAGCATTGGGCCTAACATACAACAGGCAATTGCCACATGTGAGTTGAATTGCATCTAAAGCTTATCTTGTAGAAGTTAGCATTAGGTTTGGCTGCAAGGAACAGGCATCTCCTAAATGGTGACTTCAATAAGATCGAAGTTGGTTTCTCTGTTGTGTAATAGTTCGGAGGTGGTCCAGGGCTGATCTGGCATCTCCACGATGATCAGGGGCCCTATTTTCCCTCTGCTGTCTGTACTAAGTAGCCTTCTTCCTCCACTGAGGAAGGAGGAAAGAAGCATGCCCACTCCCTCTTTTTTTTTTTTCTACTTATTCATTATGAAATGTAATACCCATGAGAAAAATGTAAAGAAAATGTATATAACTCAATACATTATCAAAAAACAGAGAAACATATACCCAGTATCCAGGTCAAGAAAAAGAACATAGCCAGCACCCCAAAAGTTCATTTTCAGGTTCCTGCCTAATCTCTCTCCTCACCACCACCCCCGCAAAAAAACCTACCATCCTGGCTTTTACAGTTGTCACTTCATTACTTTTCATTATAGTTTTGTCAGTTCAGTTTGTCCCAATGCACTCGAGTTTTATCTGTTCTAAAGTTTTTAATAAATGGAATCGTATAGCATGTGGTGTTACCCATCTGATTTCTCCTGCTCGGCATTATGTCTGTGAGATTCAGCCATATTGCTGTGTGGAGCGCTTGTTTATTTTCCTTGTATAACATTCTCATGAGTGAACAGTGGGATCTCATAGTGCTACTGATTTGCATTTTCCTGTTTACTCATGTGGTTAAACACTTTTTCATGTGGATTTTAACTATTTGGATAACTTTTTTTGTGAATCCCCTGCTCATCTCGTTTTTTTTTTTTTTAATATTCTTCGTCTATTTGTCTGAGAACTTTTTGTATGTCCTAAATACAGTTTGTCTGTTACCGTACTACAAATGTCTTTTCTTTTGGCCATTTCATGCCCATAGGAGTGTCGTTAATGGTAGAAGTCCTTACTTTTAATGTAGTCAAAATTGTCATTCTTTTTTTTTTTTTTTTTAACTATGGTTAGTGTTTTTGCTGTCGAGCTAAGAAATCTTTCTGTACCTTGAGGTCACAAAGAAATTCTCCTTATTTCTCCAGAAGCTTTATTATTTTTGCCTTTCATATTTAGATCTACAGTCCTTCTGGGATTGTTTTTTGTGTATGTGTGAGGTAAGGTTAAGAGCCCCCCTCACACACACTAGATATTCAGTAGTTCTAGTCACCATATATTAAAAAGTCTGTCATTTCCCCCGCTGCTCTGCTCTGCAATGCTACCTTTTGTTTGTGTCCATATATGCCTGGATCTCTTTTTGAGCTCTCTGTTCTACTCCAGTGAGTTGTTTGTCTCTCCTTGATTCACTACCATATTGGAAAAATTACTGTAGTAATTCTACAGTGGTAACTTTACAGTAGATCTTGATTTCTTCAAGTAGATCTTTTTTTCTTCAAGAGTGTCTTGGCTTTTCTTTTTTTCAATTTCTATATGCATTTAAGAATCACTTTATCTAGTTACACACATACACACACACCTATTGGTGTCTTGGTTGGAATTTCATTAGATTTATAGATGAAATTTGGGGGGAACTGATTTCTGTATAATTTGAGTTTTCAAATCCAGGAACATGCGTATCTTTTTTTTTTTTTTCAGTAAGGTCTTAATTTCTCTCAATAATGTTGATAGTTTTCTATTTGAATCTCTTACACATCAGTTATTCCTAGATATTTGATCCTTTTAATGTTACTATAAATTTTCTTTTAAAATTTCACTTTTTAACTGATATATAGAAATGCAGTTAATGTTTGTATTCTCATCTTATAACCAGCAATTTTTCTAAACTTAATTATTAATTTTAATGATTTTTCTGTGGGTTACTTTGAGTCTTTTACATATATAATTGTATCTGTAGATTATCTTAAGTAATGTAGGTCTGTTCAAGTTTTCTGTTTTTTTCTTGGGTCTATTTTATTAACTTCTCTTGTTTTTATCTCATTCTGTCTTGCTTGGTGTTTAATTTGGTCTTCTTTTTTTAGTTTCTTAAGATGGAAGTTTAGATCATCAATTTGATTCCTTTCTTTAGTAATACAGCCTTTTAAACTTTTAACATTCCTCTAAGCATTGCTTTAGCTGCATCTCAAGATTTGATGTTTGTATTTTTATTATCATTCAGTTGACATATTTTCTAATTTCTCATGTGATTTCTTTTTTGAACCAAAGATTACTTATAATTATGTTGTTTAACTTCTAACTACTGGGGATTTTCTTGATTACTTTGTGATTATTGTTTACTTCAAATATTTTTTTTTTGCACCTTGAAACTCTTTTCTCCTGTAGCCTTTCACATATATGTATGTTTGCTGTTTGATATCATATAACAGTTCAGTAAGGTTTTGTAAATTTCTTTTTCAGTCCTTTTTCATCTTGTATAGTTGCTGTGGTCCTATCTCCAAGTTCACTTAACTCTTTCCTCTCATGTCCATGTGACTATTAAGTCTTTCCTCTGAATTTTTTAACTTTAGAAATTGCATATTTAATTTCGAGAATTTCCGTTTTTTGTTATTTCTGTTTCCCTGCTGAGATGTCCCTTTCTGAAACATGATTTGTTTTGCTTCATTGAGAATATTTTACTGTACTGCTTTAAAATTCTTTTATGTTGGCTTCAACATTTGGTTCATCTTAGACTTGTGCTCAGTTGACTCTTTGTCTTGAGAAAATGCTCCATTTTCTTGGTTCTTTGAAAGTCAGATAATTTCAGACTATATCCTAGACATTATGAATGTTAAGTTATAAGAATCTGTTACTTTTTGAAGTTTTTATGTTATTTCGTAAGTTTTGGAATCTGTTATTTTTACACAATTTTTGTTGCTTCTCTTGTTTTAGCAAACAGTTTTTCTGGCTGGGCCTGAGTTGCAAATCTGTTTTGGAGGGCAGCAGCTTTGGTCTGAATGTATATATTTTGTCTTTAGCTTAGCTGCTCTGAATCTGTTCCATGCCTGAGTCATTCAAGGGTGATAAGAGATAGGGGTAAACAGAGTTTAGAGATCCCTGATCTCTGCTATTTCCCTTCTGAGGGCCTTCACTCTCTTTAGAACCTGTGATTGCCAAGGCTCACTTTTCTGATTCACAAGACCAGAAAGACTGCAGGGGTGTTTTGTTTTGTTTTGTTTTGTTTTGTTTTGTTTTGTTTTGTTTTTTGTTTTTTCCATGCAACCTCACCTGTCTTTGTGCATGCAGCTTAGCTCCAGGCTAAAAACTTTGGAAGTGGGAATTTATTTGTATAGCTCTCTGGCTCCCTCCTCCAAGCTAGTGTGCACTCCCCACCAGTCAGTCTGCTCCTGTTCACTTTCTTGCACCTTCAGGATTTTGGGCTTTTCTGTTCTATCTAAGATTAGTAGTTGTTTTCTGCAGGAGAAGGGGACTCTCCTAGTCAGTCATACCCAGAAGAGGAGGTCTTCTTTCAGAATTCCATCAGGACAGTGAGGAGAGGAAGAATCAAATGGCAGTAAGTCAGGCTCAAGTCTGACCTCTTGCTCCACTTGATATAAATACCTCACCAGTAAATGTCCCTGTCTCTGGCAATAGGATCAGACCACTTCTCTTCCTATCCAAAGTGCCCAGACACACTGGCTTTCTGAGCAGGTGGCCTCAAAGTGACATACCTACACTAACCAGTGGAAGTTTTTGGCTTTCAGGTATGTTCAATAGGACGTGAGTTAAGTCTGGCAATTAGAATCTCCTGTTCCATGAGTAAGAAACTCCCCTGACTCTTGTCACCGGTATTCTCCAGTAGGGATACTATATCTGGTCATGTAGAACTCAAATCCAGGCGAATTAATCGGGAAGGACTGGAAGTTGGAGAAAGACAGGAAAGACCCACCATGAAATTCACATAAGGAAATAGAAACATAAGAAGCACTAGAGTTTATTTAGAATTGTCTTACTGAGCCATCTGAGAAATAAAGTCAGGAGCAAGTTATGGGCAGATAGAGGGCTGCTCAGTGGGTCCTTTTGGGACTTTTATTCCCAGGGGAGGGGACAGCTGGCTATTAAGTGCCTGACATTTTCTGGGGCTGCAGTAGATGCCTCATGGCCCCTGTTGGCAGAGAAAGAAATGGAGCCTCAGAGTTTTTATCACCTGCCCAATATTTCATGGCTAGGGAGTGGCAGATTCAGAGTGTGAATCATGGTCTGCTTGGCCTCAGAACAGGCAGGAAATCAGGTCAGGGGAGAAATCTTTGACCCATCCTCTGAATCAGAGGTTCTCAGTCTTTACTGTAGAATAAATAAGACAAATAGTGAATTCACTTTATCATCCATTAAAGGAAGCATATTGAGAAGCAAATGAGCAAGACTGCCAATGTTAAAAAAAATCAGCCATGAATCTCAGTTTACTTAAGAAAAGAAAAAGTATCATTTGCACATTGCAGTATCTTGGTAATTATTCATAATGAATTACTAGAGCCATCATTTCATAACTTATCCCCACGCACAGCATCATGGGGAAAGCACTCAAGGGCTAGAGGACATTAACCTGGGGAAAGGGAAATGGCCTGTATTTGGATGCAGGGACTCAGCAAGAAAGAAGCTGAATCAGACAGTTTCCTCCAGGCCCTTGCAGCAGAGCAGCAAGAGGCAACCAACCAGCAGCCTGGTTCTCCCATCCACCCCCAGCCCCTCTTCAGCTGCCTCGGCTCACTCCTGCCTGCAATCAATCAGGCCTCTTAGAGCTATTGACCGGCTGCCTGAAAGTCATTGCCCAAATTCCATCTCCTCTCAAATCCATTTTCCCCGCCTCACAGAGAGCCAATTGGATTTCTCAATTATCAAATTGGTACAGTCATGAGCTTATATACTTCTAAGAGGTAATACGGTGTAAGTTTCCTTTCCGTGGAAATGTCATATTGGCTCCTCTGGGGAGTGAATGGAATATTTAAAATACTCTTTCAGTCTCAATAGCCCATTAAGAGGGATACAAAGGTGAAATGTGACTTTGCTAAGGCTGGAATAGAAATAGGTGTTCTTTGAGAAGCTCTGAGGCAGTTTGGTCATTGATAGCATCACTGCCTAATCCTGTATTACCTGTTTCTTTCTCCTTTCCTACTTGAGTTAGAATGTACATAGATGGGCAAATGAAATTTTTCTGCTAACACACACCTTTGATAAATGTAAACTAATTTTTGGCAATATATTTAGCACATTTAATTACATGTTAATTAAATCAGTATTGCATGTTTATTTTTTTTTAAATAATAAATGCAGCTACCATTTGCTTGGTGTGTACTTTGTGCCAGGCAATACCTAGGCACTGTATGAATGCTGTATAATTGTATAAATTAATTTTTAGCTATAAAATGATATACAGTTACATTCTCCTTATAAAAATTAAAGCAATTTAAAGAACACAAAAGTCTAATTTGATCTCAGTCCCTGTTGTCACCCAAGAGTCTGCTGTCCTACCAAAAAGTTACAGCGTTTTCAGCTTTTTGTGTCCTTCCAGAATTTTCTGTGTGCTTACATACATACGTTCCTGTAAAATAGATATAGTAGTGATTTTTTTGGCGTATATTTGTTTTGTAAATAGAATCATACTCTGTTTTATGCTGCAATTTGCTTTTCACACTCAGCAATGTGTCTTGGATACGTCAGCATGTTGGTAAGAGTGTCCAGGCTCCCTTCTTTTAAACTCCTATTTCATTGTTCATAACAGGGTAGCACCAAACTTTGGTTCCATATTGGAGAAGGTTTAGGTTGTTTTTTCTTGTCTTTTTCCTCTTGGTATTACACACAAGGGTAAATTTCTATAATTTTCAGGTATTTAGTGTTTGTTAGCTTCCTTGTTAGCAATAAGAGGATGTCAGTAATCAACCAAGCCTAGTGTGTAGGTCACATGGACAGGTTTCAAAACCCCAGGCCTAGTACTAGAAGACAGACAGGATAATCTGCATTTTATTTGGGGAGTGGTAGGGGGTAGGAGGAAGGGAGGAAAAACTGAAAACACAAATGATAGCTATTGAGATACCACCTCTGGGATGAGTTACACGTTTTCCAGACAATAAAAAGTACAGCCAAATCATAGGAAACGCATCATTGTTGTTTTCATGTTGGTTTGTTTATGTTTTTAATTGGAAACCTGCAGAAATCTCCTGCAGAGATGAGGAAAACAAACTTTTAAGTAAGAAGAGTGTGTTAGGTATGCGGAGACCCTGTTTCTCTCCAGAACCTCCGTGTAAATGCCACTTCCTACATGCCCCACAAGCTTGAGGGGAAGCAGAGTACACCGCCTCCCAATACGCCGCTTTGGCATGTGAATTGTTTTGAGCTGAAGGCAGTCAAGACCCAGAAGACTCAGGAAAAACTTCTACCTCTTCCTTAACTACTGAGAAGAATTTAGACACGAAGGCTTAATGAAGGAGAGCTATTAGCAGAGAAAACTTTTTAAATCTGAAAGACCTCTCTGCCCGGCAGAGCAAACTTCTCCTTACCGAGCATCTGCTCTTCTTTTAATTCTGAGAATTAACGTTCCTCCTCTTTGAAGCCCCAGGCCTCTGTCACGGTCCTTAGTTCAGGATGGCATAGGAGTCTCGTTGTCTGATTTGCTCTTGGGTCTCATGTTTTTGGGCAGCCCATACATATGAAACTAAGTTTGTTTTTCTCCTATTAATCTGTCTTACATCTTTAATTTTGAGAGCAGCCAAAGAAGGGAAGAAGGGAGAAATTTTCCAGCCCTATGCTCTGACTGCACTACTGTTTTTGTGGCTCCTGACCTCAAGTAGCTGTCCTTCTATCCTGCAGGCTTCAGAAGAACAAAACACAAACACTTGCATATATTTATAAGTCCAAAATTAGTAGCGTTGTTTAGGAGATTATGTTATAAATCTGACTGATTTTCATGAGATTTTCAAGCATTATGGAAATGTTTAAAAAGAAAGTAAAACAAAAAAATTCCCCCAATTTCTGTATCTCAGTATTTTAACATTTTGGTAGACATCTTCCAGACAGTTCATTTTCTCTCTTCTCTGTGAAATAGAATTTTCTAGAAATGGGATTCTAACACTCATGCATTTTTATAGCTAATTTTTTTTCACTCAGCAGTGTGTTCTGTAAATCTTTAACAATGATAATAGATGTGATCACTCTTTGATATTGGTTAAATCATAATCAGTCACATGGTGGTATGGGACATTTGACCCTTTGCTCACTCCCTTAATCCCTCATCCATTTATCCCCTAAATCTTTGTTTTGTGGCTTGTTACAGGTCGGGTATCATACTAAGCCTTGGGCACACAGTGGAGAGCAATACGAGAACAGTATGAGGGCCTCAGGAATTTATGTCTAGTAGGGAAAACCAATAATGGCAATGTGCGATAAACCTTACGGGACTTGATTTAGAAGATGTGATTAGGGGAGGCTTCTTGAAAGAAGTAGTGACCATGCTACAAAATCACAGAGGATGAGTGGGAATTTGCAAGACAACAGGAGAGGGAAGGGGTGTTTATACAGGGGGAACAGCATTTGTAGAGAGGGAATGAGGAGAGATCCTGGCCCTGCCGTAGAAATAAATACATTCCATGTAGCTGGAGCGCAGAAGTTTGAGGTTGTGGAAACAAATGATGCTGGGCTTTGGGCAGTAACATTAGTCTTGCTCAGTGGCCCTCTAAACTGATTCAGCAGTTATTTTCCCAACATGAACATATTACACACCTAAATCACCTGATTAAACTCAGACCTGGGCATGACTCAAAGAAGCTGGAAGAGCAGGTTAGTTCCATCTATTTTGATCCACTTGTAGAAAATTGTAAATAGGACCAGACATTCATAAGAGTGTTCAAAAGGAAGCAGAGCACATTAGCAAAGAGAGAACATGGACTGGGTCTTTATTAGGTGCATGGTACTATTGAATGGGACTGTAAAAGAAGAAATTGGGTACTTATGGGAATAATTGCCAGAATACCTATGTCTCCATTGTTCAGATCTAGCTGGTTTTATGAGGGATGGTTTAGAAGTAAAATAAACCCCATGAAGAATATTAAAGTATGAATATTACAGAGATACTTGACCCCTGAGCAGGCTTTCAGCACTCAGGGGCACAGTGAGTTGAATAAAAGTGAGCAGTCATGACGGCTGTGCTGGCTGGAGCAGGATGAGACCAGCAGGCCACCTGTAACCCAGATGTGGATCCCCTTACTTAAGGAGCATGTACACATCTGGAATAAATTGAGTCAGGTGAGTGGTCGACATGAAAGACTGGGTGTATATGGCAAGCATGAGGAAGAGAAGACCCCCTCCTCTGCAAGACTAGCAAAAGCCAAACAGCTGTGGATCATGTGGCCCCCAAAGCATCCAGGAAGCAGGCCCGGCACAGGGATTGGGCTGAGGAATAGGCTTCTCTTCAGGAGGCAGAAGAGGGCTGGAAATGGGCCCTTGGTTCAGGCCTGCCTGTGTGGGTGTGACTGCAGGGTCATTAGAAGTCTGCTGGTAAAGACCGTGCCCTACTTGGGCAAGAGTGGTTTAAAAGTACTTGTTCTACAGCAGACAAGCCAGGGTTCTAACCTTGGTCAGGTCCCTTGCCTGGGCTGTGTCCTTGGGTTGGCTGCCTCTTGGTCTTTATAATGGGTTGTCAACACTGTCTAGCTAAGGTCAGTGATCTGTGGGGCTGGTGGTGGTTGGCAGTGGGAATGGTACCCACGCCATTTCCTCATGGCTTTGGTTTTTGGCTAGAAAGAGAAGATGCAAGTAGGAAGCAAGAGCATTTCCTGTACCATAGGACAGGGTTCATTTCCCATGAAGCCAGCTTCAGCAGGGAGAGGATAAGAAGCCACGGAGAAGGGGCCTTCCCCAGACCCCCAAAGCTCCAACAGGCTCCCAGCAGCCTGGGTCCCCACAGGGTCAGAGTCTACCTGCTGGGGAGCAAGGGGCCCACTGATCATGCATCAGTGTCGGAATCGCTGGTTTTGACAGACCAAGGGACCATTAGCAAGATTCTGACCTCAAAGATGGGGATAAAGAGACTAACACAGGGAATCTGGAACTACACGATAATTTATAATTGTGGCATTTGAAGGTAGTGTCATTGCCTCAAGTATGGCTTTGAATGGGTATTTTTATAACCCCAACCATGCAAAATTCTGATGAATATAAGTAGAGCCACGATCCTCCTTGCTTTTTCAAATTCTAATTCCCTGAGCTTTCTGGTTAAAATATCCAATTTTTCTCTATGTTGAATAAGACCGTTGAGTGCCTAGCACGACACTGATACAAGCTGGGCAGTGTTCAAGTATCAAAGGAAAAAGTATCTTTGATCCCCAGTAGTCAGGTTGGAAGCGTATCGTCCCAAGACAGTGGGAAAGGATTTGCAAATGAATTAAATTCCAGTGAGTGATACTGCAGGTAGCTGTACATCAGAGGGAAATGTTTATTGACTACGTTACACTGAGAAATAGAGAAGATAAATATTTGCACTTCCGTTGACACACATTTAAAATTCCCAAACAGCCGTTGTATAATCTGCTAAGCAATTTGCCCAATTGTTTTACTTTTTTTTTCCTGAACAGGTAATTATAATGATATTTATTCTAGTCTGTGTGGATTTGTTATTGGTGATTATTTGTGGTTGTTACTCATCTGTGGTTGAGGGTTTTTTCTTTTTGAGGGGATGGTAACAACTTAATAGAAATTACATATAAGGTACTATAATAAACGTCTTCTGATTTTTAAAATCAGAATCAATTTGATGTCTCCACTGACAAAATATACAAATCCACAATCTTGAAAGTTGTTTGCAGGACAAAATTACTGATTAGGTAGCGTAAACTCTACTCTCAAACTTATGGAACTAAGGTTCCTGGTTACTCAAGTACACTGGTTAATAAAGAGTTACTACACATACACTATTCCTACTATACAACAAAATGCATATCACTAAATTAGGATCAAACAGGTATTTTTCTTCGATGTTAAGTAGGCACCTGAGGATCTTGGCATGTCTTGGTGGGGTCACCATTCATCTTTCCTTACTACATAGCAAATCTGTGGAAATGAAACACGATAGAGAGCTCTCATTCTCCAAATACTGAAGAGCAAGAGCTCACCATTCATTTTGCTCATTTCCCATTTTCATATTCAGAGATTGATTTTTCAGGAGACTAAATGGAGTGAAATATTTTAGGAATACTTGCCTGGCAAGTATATGTATGACGGACAGAATTAAGAGGAAATGGGAATAGTAAAAGGCCAATAATGAGCTTCCAGGATCAACCCAGGCAAGCAGTGAAGTGAATAGGGTTTTGATCAACATAAGGGCAGTAAAAGCCAAAGGGAAGAATTAAAGTTGGCCGAGAAAGGAGCCAAAGAGTAGGGAAAAGGAATCCAAGATGTTCAAGTTTTAGGGCAGCAGGAATATGTGGGTTTAGGGGAAAACAGGCATTTGGTTTATTACTCGCAGGGACTGCCATCATCAGGACGCTCCATGCCCCTTTGGGCCCTACTGGCATTTTGTATTTCTGAGAGCTTTTTTGGTAGGGTTTAGTCAACGGGAGGGATTTCCCTTTGTCCTGTGATTGCCTTTTGTATTCTCTTTCCCCCAACCATGACTTCTTTGATGGTAAAGCCTTTGTCTTTCATCTTTGTATTCCTAGAGCACCTAGCACCATACCAGGCACATGATAGATATTTAGATAATGTTTGAAAAAAGAAGGATGTGGTGAGGAAATCAAAGGAAGTGAGGGACTAAGTGGGCAAGGGCACGTGTCATTTGATATTTGTCTTCAAATTTAATAACCAAAAGGAACAAATGCTAGAGCAACATCCTGAGTTTACAGAATGATAAACTGAGACCCAGGCAAAGGAAGCAAGTTGTCCAGCCAAGGTCAAGGTCAAGCAAGCAGTTGGAGGCAGAGGTAGGCTCAGAAACTAGGTTCGTGCTGTGCACTGTCCTGTCCACATCTGGTGAGTTCTGCTCCTTCAGGGGCAGTAGTGCCTGTTTGAGTTCTCTCAAGGTGAACAAGGTTTGGGACATGAAGAGGGAACTCCAGGAAGATATGTTTTAACAGAGAGTGGGCCAGGATGACCCCGACAGGGCTAGGTTCAAGCCAGTAAGACTGACCTCAAAATACAGGATAGCTTCCAGAACACTGAATTTTTGAAATTATTACTTGATTAATTTTTGATAGGTAATGCAATCACATGATTTGAAACGTTAAAAGAATAAAGAAGTATAAATAAATAGGTAATGAGAAGTCTCTTTCCCTTGCCTTACCCCACCCAGGCCAGTTACTGCCCACCGTATAGGCATGTACTTTTTTAATTTCTTATGCATCTTTCAGTTTCTTTACAGCTATATTAGCCAAATGTGAGTAAGTATTCTTCTTTTTTTGTCGCCATGCGTAACTTTTATTTTATTTTATTTTATTTTTGGTTTAAAAGTTTTTTTTTAACTTTTTATTGATTTATAATCATTTTACAATGTTGTGTCAAACTCCAGTGTTCAGCACAATTTTTCAGTCATTCATGGACATGCACACTCATTGTCACATTTTTTTCTCTGTGATTTATCATAACATTTTGTGTATATTTCCCTGTGCTATACAGTGTAATCTTGTTTATCTATTCTACAATTTTGAAATCCCAGTCTATCCCTTCCCACCCTCTACCCCCCAGTAAGTATTCTTATTTACATTCTTTTGGGGACTCAAAGTATAGCTTGTTACAGACACTGGTCTGCATCTTGCTTTTTATTTAACTTAAAATAGATCTGGGAGAATGCCCATGTCAGTACAAAAAAAAAAAAAAACTACTTTACTATGCTACAAAGTAATCTGTGGAATGGATGCAACATAATTTAATTAAATACCCCCTTATTGATGGATATTTGGGTTGTTTGTAATCTTCTGATGTTGTAAAAAAAATCCTTTAATTGCTAACATGGTACATAAACCAAGGATTTGTGCATTTGTAATTTTGACATATTGCCAGGTATCCTCCTAGTGGTTGTACCATTCACATTAGTACCTGATTCATCACAGTGTCTACATCAGAGTGTGTTATCAAACTTTAGGATGTTAGCCAATCTGATGGGTGAAAAATGCTGTTTTAGGGTAGTTTAATTTTCATTTCTCTTAGGAGTGAGGTTCCACATCTTTGAAATGCTAGAAAATGAAAATAAAAAAAACAAAACAGAATTTCCTCCGCTTACCAAGATCAGTAACTGACACACAGTTGGCCCCAGAGAAGGAAACCTCTGCTGCCTCTGAGAGGCATTTGTAACAACCACCCCTCAGTGCCAGCACTTCCACGTGGGTTATCTCATTCAGCTCCACAAGCCCTTGAATAATAGGTACCGTATCTCCAGTTCACAGATGAGGAAACTGAGGTTGACAGTGGGTAACCTTCCAAGATCTGGTAAATAACAGAGCAGGGGCGTGAACCCCGGATTGGAGGGCTCCAGGACCCTGGGTCAGCCACCGCCCCTCACCGTTTAGGATGCTGTCTTTATGCAGAGTGTGAATTAGGTCATTTGTATGCTGTTCTCCTCCCACTGGATTTATGCTTTTCTCCCTGGCCTGGCCATCTCCCTGCCCCGCTCCTGGTTTGGAAGGGTATATTTTTTCTGTAATGTAGCTGTGGTTCATTGCTTTTCCCTGTAGGATTTTGAGATGCAGCAAGTTTACTCTCGGGCCATCTCTCCCTCTCTGCACATTACCCTTTTTTGCTGGTGTCTTTATAGAAGCCACTGTGTTTGTAACAAATTATAAATATTGATCTGTTTTCTCTCTCACCTTTTTTTATAAATAAAGGAGTTGGGGCATTGGACTGTGTAATGATGATTATAAAAAAAAACTATCGGGAAAATGTATTACTTTCTTGGTTATCTGTGAGGGATTAACTCAACATTATCATGTGAGAGCAAAATAATCCAAGACTAGTTGACTTCTAAGCTAACCACAATTGGACTTTCCAAAATTACCTAGGAAAGGCTAGTCCTCCCCAGGTAGAACTATTGCTTTGAAAGAGATGAAGAATTTAAAGTCAGAGAGAATTACAAGTCTTCTACCAGAGCAGTGCTCACCCCTTTAGAGTTGGGTTGGGCACCTTATCCACTGCAGCTGTCTGTCTAGGAAGCTCTGAAATAACTAAGGTGTGCCTGCCTCTCTCCTCTACAGATATGTTTGCAAACCCTTCCAGGTTCCTTTGGCCTAATTATTGCGTGTAGGTATCTGCCGCTTGTCCCAATAGCCACATTAAGAATCCCATCTGTAGGTTCCCTGGACAGCACTTCTAGAAACCACTTCTGCCTTCTCAGTCTGGCCCTAGAGTGTGTCCTCCTGTCCCAAAGCCTCAGCATGCCTGCTGGAGGAAGGTAGGCTTATGGAAGCCACGTGCCATCCCCATGAAATGTGCACCGCCACCACCTGAGTATCAGTCTTGGGTCATAGATGTCCTGGAACCAAGTACCAGATTAAGGCTGTTTCCAATCCAAATCACCTAGACAAATCAAACTGCTTGAAAATGGCCATGAAGATATACTTTTCATGTGTCTGACATGCACTTTAGTTTTGGGACAAAGGGATTTAAAGGACTGCCAACCCAGGGCTTACCTCAAGGCTGTTGTTTTCTGTCCTGGGGAGTCAGGAGGAAGGACTTTGCAGGAAGAGAGGGAACAGGGACCAACATGCAAATACTTCTGTTTTTCTTATCTCTGCTTCTGCTGTAAACAGCCTCCTTTTACTTTAAATGGTGGTTCTCTCTCTTGGATGCACATTGGAATTACTTGGAGTGTTTTTAAAAATACTGATGCCTGGGTCCTATCTCAGAAGTTTGGATTTGGATAGTCTAGGTGCAATCCAGATACTGAGTTTTAAAACTCCCTGAAAGTACACCCATGTTCACAACAACACTATTCACAATAGCCAAAAGGTAGAAACGTCCCAAGTGTCCATCAGTGGATGATTGGAGAAACAAAATGTGGTATGTCCACATAATGGAATATTCAGCTTACGTGCTACAACATGGATGAAACTTGAGGACATTTTGTTAAGTGATATAAGTCAGACATGAAAAGACACATACTGTATGATTCTATCTACATGAGGTACCCAGGGCAGGCATGGACTTTTGTCTCCCACCGTGGACATCAGTGGTACCCCATGACAGTGTCCAGATTAGCTCTCTGAGAACCTCCAAGGGTCTCTGGATTCCTTCCTTAGATTATGGAGTCGGAATTTCAATGGATGGAGCTTGGGGATGTGAATTTTTATAATCTCTCCCAAGTAACTTCTGATGTGCTGCCAGGATTGGAAATCATTGGATGTTATAAAATCCAAACTCCTTGGTTTCACCTGCCCAAGGCCTTGGGCAGTCTGACTCTAGCATGCTTTTCCAGCCTTCCTATCTTCTTGTGTCCCTCAAATAGGGCTTTTTATCCCCACCATAACACCCTGTGCTTACATGATGCCCTGGATCAGAATTTTCTTTCTACCTAGAGTGCCTTCTGCTGCTTCTTTGCCTGTTGCAATCCTCCTCAGCCTTTGAGACTTGGACCAACTTTTACCCCTTCCTGGATTCCTTTCCCATCTTCCTTCCTTCTCCGTCTTCTTCCTCCCACCCCCGATTGGTTACCATAGTTCTGCACTTCAGGGCCCTTTCCATTGCTCATGTGTATCTCACTGTTGGCGTTTCCAGCATATGGTCTTATGCTTGAGTCTGATTCTCTGGGAAGAAGAGGCCCAAGCATGATGCTTGCCTCAGAGTAAGTGTTCGGTATTCATCACATGAAATTGAATTTAACTTTCCAGCCCTGACCTTACTTCTAAGCTCCAGATAAATATATCCAGTGGACTACATGACGTCTCAAGCTTTTCAACCAAAACACAGCCAAAAAGAGGTTTTAATTTAGCCCTGTACGTCTTTCCTTCCCACAGTGTCCCCCTGTGTCAACAGTGGCATCTCCAGCAACCTGATTGGTTGTTCAGCTCAGAATGTGAAACACCTTTTATACCTCTGTATTTCTTACCTCCTACGTCCAATCAGCTGTCCAGACCTGACAGTTCCATTTCCAAGATAAAACGTAAGCCTTCCCCTTTCTCTCCATCTCTACTGTCTCCACCAGGCACCAGTTCTCTCCCTACAGTGAAAATCCAGCTGTTCTCAAACAGTGCCCCTTCCTCCCTGCCTCTTCCAGCTGGTTCTCCTGACGGCGGTCAGACTGCAGTGTGTAACATGTCCGGCTTGTCCCTCCATTGTTCAGACCCTCTCACTGGCTCCCACTGCTGCTGAGAGTCTCTGCCTGTGCCTCCTGGCCCTCATCCAGTTTTTGCTTCCAGTTCTAGCCACGCCAGCCCCATCTCTGTTCTTCATTTTGGCCTTATGTCCTTCCTTCCTCAGAAAATTTGCTCATAAAGTTATTTCTGTCTAGAATGCTTTTACTGTGTCCCAAACCCTGACAACTGGCCACCTGCTACCTTTCTTTCAGACTTGAAATGTCAGTGCCTCAGGGAGACCTATCCTCAGCCTAGTAGCTTACCTTTTCAGAGCACCCGTGATTTGTCCATCTTGGTGTGTAACACAAGTGTGCTTATAAAAATGGTGATTTTTTTATACTCTCACTTCATCGGCTTTCATCCCTGATTGTATCCCTGGATTCAAGCATCTACAAGTTGTTCAGTCAGTGTTTCTTGCATAAATCAACTCCATGCAGTCTGCCTGCCTTTGTAGACCATACTCATTTTCTGGTCCCCACTCCTTTCCAACCCCAAAGGAGAGAAAATCATTAATGTATCTGCCATAGAATTGCTTCTTTCTTGAGCTGACCCAAGATAATCCTTAAAACATGAGGTTGTGGGGCTGGGCTGGTTTAGGAGGGAGAAGTGCAGGAGTGGGTCCCTCATGACCACCATGTTGAAGCACTGGAGTCCTCCAGCCCATCTCCTTTGAGCTCCTGTCATGGCTGGGAACACAGTTCTGCAGCCTCCAGCCCCCTAACTGCCAGACTCCCTGCCTAGAGATAGAGGGTGAGAGGGAGGAAGACCCTACCCCTTTCTCTTTCCCTCTCTGAGCACATTATCATGAACAAAGAAGGGAGAGGAGGATTGTTTTCTGGTGATGAGTGCTGCATTTTAAACACTGTTCCTTAAGCATTTAAGCAACCACATTTATTCTACATGCAACAATAGTTTCATTATATATAGTGAAAATCCTTCTAAATGTTAATGTAACATTGGCCCAAGAAGCTCACATTTGGAATAAATAAGCCAAGACATGGCCTTATGTTAGTGAAAATTTACTGAGCCCGGTTTTTTCTTTGCTGTGACATATTTTAGGGAGAAAACATTTTCTCATAGTTGTAAAGAATACAGCCTTTGAGGTTGAAAAGACTCGGGTTCAAATCCTAGCTTCTAACCGGGTGCCTTTAAGAAAATTATGTGTGTTTATATATGTATGACTGAATCACTATGCTGTACACCAGAAACTAACACAGCACTGTAAATCAAAAAATGTTTTAATATAAAGAGAAAAAAATTATTTACTATTTCTGAGCCTACTTTGTAGGATTTTTGAAAAGATCACATGAGAGAACATATTATCAACTGATTGGTATAGAATGCTCTTAGTACGTGGTGTATTGTAAATAGTTATAGTGTATAGCATCCATCATATACAGTCAATACTCAGTATAGGGTAATTAGTAGTAATTAATGTTACAAATTCTCTGTCTTCTAGCTCAGTAATAAAGCTTACCTTGGGTCAGATGGAAACTTGCCTAACATCCATAATTTATTCAATAAGTATTTCTCAAGCCCCTGTTATGCTCAGGCAGTGTGCTAGGTACTGGATAAAATTTTGGTGAATAAAATGGGCATGGTTTTACCCTCATAGAGCTTAAAGTTCAGTGAAAGACAGTATAACAAGTAAGCAGACCAACTTATATATACAGCTGTAAAATATGCTGAGCCTTGCAGGAGGATGAGCAGTGTGCTTAGAGAGGAAGTGAGGGAGAGGGGCTGAGCAGATGGGGTGGTCACAGAAGTGCCAAATGGGCAACTGTAGCTCAGCAGCTAAGTTCAATGGCTTATTCCTGTTCCCAACCCCATGACACAGTATCAGAATACGCTTGGTCAAACACCTTTTTTATCCATTGTGGTACTTTTCAAATTTACTGGGCATTTTACAAAGCTAGCCTAACTCTGATGCTCTAATCTGACTGAAAAGGATGAGTGTGGAACACACACCCAACCTACAAATTAGCAGATTAAAAAAAAAAAATCCCTAAATAAAATGCTAGCAAATTCAGTCCAGCAGCATTTGAAAAGAAACAAACTCCCAAGAAATCGGCTAGCATCATTTATTCTATCAGTTGGTCAGAGGAGAAAGACTCTATCCTCATCTCCTACAAGTAGAATAATTCTTTTATTGTGTTCAGCATCAGGATTTCCTTTACTACTCATTGCTGTGGTTGGTTTGTCTGAAATTCTAAGGCCACCAAATATGATGATTAAAATAAGAAAACCTTCAAAGCTAGCAAAAGAAAAAAAAATGTGTGTGTATGTGTAGAGGGGTGGGGTGTAAACTGGCCATCTTACCAGGCTAGTTTAGTTTATATCAATATCCATAAGACTTCAAGCCAATGTATTCACCATTTCTACCCAATTGGGACTGTCTGCTCAGCCCAACAGTTTTGACAAAAGCAACAGAAATAAACCCCAAAAGCTGGAGCTGCTCACTAGCAACGTGGTTTATGCCAGCCTATAACTGACTGGCAGCCTCCATTTCTGAAATTAATTACTTTTCTTCTTGAGTTAAATTTGCTGATGATGCTTCTCAGAAAAATATGAGGTCTTTACAAAGCAAATGCTCTAATTAAGAATAAAGGCAGAAAACTTCCAGACCTAAATGAGATACATTTATTCTGTGCGTGTGGTTGAATCTTTAACAACTGGAAATGTAACAGTCTCTTTCCTCCTGGGATAGTAATGATATCTTGCTCTTTCCTAAATTTGCATCTGTCTCCTTTCTAATGTTTACTTATGACTGTGGTAAGGAGGGGAGGAACATTCACTTTGCTCTTTACCTGCCATCCCCTGCTCATTCTCTCAAACCCTGGTGCCATAGACGGAATCATGTCCCCATGAAATTCATATGTCGAAGCTCTGTCTATGTGACTATATTTGATAAGGCTTTCAGGGGGTAATTAAGGTTAAATGAGGTCATAAGGGTGGGGTCCTAGTCCAATAGAATTGGTATCTTTATAAGAAAAGGAAGAGCTTTCTCTCTCTATCCTCCCTAACCCCCACCTCACCTCTTCCTTATCCTGTCTTAAAACATTCTTTTCTGCTTTTGACCCTCAACTCACTCAAGGAAGAATGCTTGTTTCCTGTGTCCTTTGAATAGCTTCTAGGGGTCCAAGGGCTCGTGCACATTTCCCGGCATTAAGGATCTCAGGCATTGTCTGAGATCAACATCTCTTTCCTGCATTCCCTCTCTTCTCCTTTATTCTTTAACATGAGGATGCATGGTTGAGACCATGAGCACAGT
Source organism: Vicugna pacos (assembly GCF_048564905.1). Lineage (NCBI taxonomy): Eukaryota > Metazoa > Chordata > Mammalia > Artiodactyla > Camelidae > Vicugna > Vicugna pacos. The sequence goes on along the minus strand of NC_132989.1, from coordinate 25,314,796 downwards.
ATTCAGGTCACTGGGCCAGGCACTGCAGCCCAAGATTAGCCCCTTTAGTCCTCATATCTGCTGCATTAGGAGAAAGACAATAAAGGAGCCCCATGCCATACCTCCTATAAAGAATAGATTTGAGCTCAAGTCTGTCTCTCTGGCTTTGAAGCCATTGCTCTTGGCACAGTTCTGTACCTATATTATGATGCTCTCAATAACCAATGATCAGGGGAGCCACTGCTGGCCAAGAACAGGTATAGTGCAGAGACAAAGTTGATTTCCAAATGGCCAGGCTACTATCACCTTCCACTCTCCCACACCTCCCCCCTCTCCCTTACCCCTGACCTGGATCCATTAGACAAAGAGCTCTGTGTTGTCCTATATCAGCTGTATCCTGAAAGCTGATAGCATCCTTTTCTCTGGGCCCAGAGCATCTGGCTGGTCCTCTCAGCCCTCTTTCTCTGTCAGTCCTTGCTGCAGGCATCTTCTGCTTGTTCTGACTCCCTGCCCAGCTGCCTAGAGACCTTCACAGTGGTGTCCCACCTGGGCAAGTTCTCCTCCAGACTTTTCTGATTCTTCTCCACAAAGTCCATCACTCCGAGGTTCTACCACTTCAGTGCCTCACTGGTTGCCCGCCTAATTAGGCACAGAAAGAGCAGCGATGTCGGCCAATGGGAATGGCTGAATACGACAGATTTGTATTTGTAGTGTGGTTATAATTAGGCAAATGAACAAAAGCAAAATTCACAGAAAACTCTGTATAAAGACAAACAGTAACATAGAGATCTCTGGCAGGTAGAATGATTATCCTTGAAAAATTCTATTTTCTCCACTTATCTGACTTTCCTGAAAAGTGCCTATATTTTATGTTGCTTGACCAAATTAGAAAGTCAGGGCGTGGTGGCCCCCTACATCTGCACCTGGGTCTTTAAGGCCGGCCTCCCTGCTGGTTCCCTGAGTGACTCCCTAAGGCTCTTTGGGCACTGCTTGCTCTCCACCCCAGTGACCCTGCTGCTTCCCCCAGGGTTCTAGACTTTCCTGTCCTCTGACTCAAACACGGTGTCTTTCGTCTGTCACCAAGTTCGTATCTCACAGTTCTCTTACTCTTCTCATCCCAAGGCAGTTTTCATTCCTCCGTCACATCCTCAAAGGCCAGTTGAGAGGTTACTTACATCCCCAGAAGTGAGGGCTGAAGCAGTCTCACAGTCTAGCTGAAAGACCGCTGGGTGAAGAGCAGACTCTTGAGTCCTTGACCAAGACCTTGAATTGCTTTGGTAATACTGAGCAAGTCCCCTGCTAGTCCCTGGATAATTTTAAGGTAAGACAGAGAAATCCCAGCACCCCACACCCTCAGAGTCCCCCACGGTTGCTCTTTTATGTATTGGCAGACAGGGAAACAAAGAAGATACCAAATAAGAATCTTTGACTTGTAAGCCAGCTTGGCTAGAGGGGTGGGGAGGGATTTAATGAAAGAAGAGGAGCATCTCACACAACCCAAAGCAGAAAGGTGTCTGGGCCTTGGGAGGGGAACTAGCAGAACTGGGATCTGGAAACTGGGCAGCACGCCCTCCATCTCTTGTTTTCTACCCTTGGCTACTTAACTGCTTCCTCCTCTTCTCTTTCCATATGACGATTGCTTTGTCCAATCTGCAGGGTGGAATGTGGGTGCCCACAGAGTCACGGTTACTTATTCTTACCTCAGCACTCCCAAAACTTCTAGAATATCTTTCAGTTCCATTTAACCCTGTGTGAGAGGACCTGATTGACCCAGCCTTCCACCCTTGGTCCTCATTGCTGTGGCCCAGATAGGCAAGATCACAGAGTAAAGCAAGACAGTGGGTGGGGGACAAATTAGACTGCCCCCTCAGACATGTCTACCACAGGATAAGGAGAAGGAGTGCAGATGAGGAAGGCAGCTGGCCACCTTTTGTTGAGTTCCTGCCAGATGACTTACTGTGTTCTAGATGCCCTGATAAACACAAGGAGGTGAAGGCTGATCCTCTAAGGGCTGAGCTGGGGAGACCAAGCAGACCTAGAAGAAGTAATTCCTGGGCAGTAGGAAACTGTGTTTACCCAAGAGCTGAATTACATGGCCCAGACATGGTCCTCAGAAGTTCAGAGAGTGATGAAGTTCTGTGACCGTGAGGAAACTCAGGTTTACTGAGACAAGCATCTGTTAAATGTGTTTACATGTTTTGTCGGATTCCAGCCTCTGAATAACCCTGTAAGATAAACATCATAGGAGAAAATTTCCCAGAGGATGGGAGGAAAGGATGTTCTACTAGAGCTGATGGTATGAGCAAAGGCTTGGCAGTGGGAAAGACCATGGTCTGTGTAGGGAAGACGCAGGTGACCAGTCTACATGAAGCAGAAAATGCTTTGGGCAGGTGCTATTTGTAAGAAAGAAGTTTAATAAAGGCACAAACTAGTACAGTTACCACCATTCATTTATTTGATTTACTTTCTTTTCTTTTTTTTTTAAATTGAAGTGTACTTGCTGTCCAGTATTATATAAGTTATAGGTGTACAATATAGTGATTCACAGTTTTTAAAGGTTATTCTCCGTTTATAATTAGTATAAACTGTTGGCTGTAATTCCCCATTTTGTACAATGTATCCTTGTAACATATTTTATACCTAATAGTTTATACCTCTTACTCCTCTACCCCTATATTGCCCCTCCTCTCCTCCCTGTCCCCACTGGTAACCACTAGTTTGTTGGTTCCTAATGGTAAGGCAGGTTCAGGAACCTGGGGATAAGAGATAAATGAGATGCAGCTCAAACTGAGAATTCCACAGTCTAGTGGACAGAGTAATAAGTAAAGGAAACAACAGGCACACTTTGCACACATTTCAGAGATGGAACATCACCTGTGGATTCAGATTTCTCAGGATATGAGCCCTGTTTTGTCATGGCAAATAGGGAAGGCAGAGGCTTAAACCCAGAACGTCACTACTACAAGTCCCCAATGTCTGCATCATTTTAAAGGGCAGCTAAGGAAATTTTAAAAAGAGATCCAGGAATCTAATAGCCAAAACTTTGGGGATTTTAGAGTGACCTGGTACCCAAAACACACTAATCTGCAGTACCAACTGAAAAAAGTTGCTGCCATACCATTGGGCAGCACCTTCGCAATGCTATTCATATAAAATAAATCTCATTTTTAATAAAAATGTATCTTTAAGATATACACAACGATTACCCTAGAAATAGATTGGACTGTCTATTATATTGATATATACGCAATCTCAGAAATTTGTCTCTAGTGCCTGGCTTACTGTATGCCAAGATAATTTAGAGCTCAATAAAAATACTTTATAGCATTCAGGCAGCAATGTTTCTATTTCTTATGCGGATACATTGGAAATGTGGTCAGGGCTGTCATTCTTCTCTGGCACTTAAATGTTTTTCACAAATAGTTGGTGCCTTAAGAAAGCATCACCAAATAAAGTGTTTTTATTTGGTTCTTTGATGGTATGTCAGTAGAGATTAAAATAAAAACTTCCTTGTACTGATGTGCTATAGCTCCCTTCAGAATGTTTTCAAGGGGAGCCAGAGGGTCTCCAAGGACCCGTCAGGGGGGATGAGGAGACAGAGCTGGGGGGTTATATTACCTCTTAAAAGGATGGCTCTTCTATTCACCACTTCATCTTTATTGGGAAGAGGGGGAACATGGAATAGATATGTTATTAAGATGTACGTCACCTGTCCAGAGGGGGATTGCCATATCCCTGTGCCTCGTATCTCTGCAGCATGAGAGGGAGGACCTGCAAAGCCCATGTGTCCCTCCTCTCCAGTATGAAGGTGTCTCTTTCTTCAGGCAAACTTGGTCCATGATGGCATCTTACCCACTGGATGTGGTTGAGGAAGAGGAGATGTGCAGACTTTACAAAATCATTTATCTATGATGCATTTAAATAAGGAGGCTTGGTAGGACCTTGACAATAGGTCCTTTTTGCATTTAGAAGTTACATTTGTCTGCCCAGTTGCGTTACAATCGGCCTTCCGTATCCATGGGTTCCACATCCACAGGTTCAACCAACTGCGGATCAAAAAATATTTGAAAAAACAATCCCAAAAGTTCCAGAAAGCAAAATTTGAGTTTGCTGTACACAGGCAAATATTTACATAGCATTTACATTGTATTATGTATTGTAAGTTATCTAGAGATGATTTAAAGTATATGGGAGAATATGGTTAATATCCAAATACTACGCCATTTTACATAAGAAACTTGAGCCTGTACAGATTTTGGTATATAAGATGGTTGTGACACCAACCGCCCCCCCCCCCCCCCCGAGGATACTGAATGACAGCTGTACTTGGAGTGGGTCACATAAATATAATAATAAGAGTATTACTGCAAATAACAATAGCACTCTGGTAAAACCTCTTCTTTGCCTTGGTTTCCCGCATAACACTTACCGTATTAACTATTTATTTTATTACTTATTATTTACCTTTCTTCAGTAGAATATACATCCTATACAGGCAAATGATTTTTTTTTTCCCTCCACTACCCAAACATGTCTGGCTCAAAGAATGTGCTCATTAAATATTTTTTGAACAAATGAAATGGCTAACCTTTATCAGGTCTTTATTATATCTTTGATTCATTTAATTAGTATAATACTATGAGTAACACTATTTATTATTCCTGTATTTTTGACTTAGGAGAAGCATACATGAATGTATATTGCACATAAAGAGTTAGAATACTACTAGGGCCCAGACTGCGGTCTTAAAATACCATTTCCTGGGAAAACAAACAAGGTTTCCTAGAGAAATCGCTGATTCCGGCTCTGGGGTAGGAGGTACACAGGGTGAGGCTGGAATATCTTGTACTGAAAGCAAGGAGGCTTTCAAAGACTACTGCATTGTATCAAAAGGTTAGGGAAAGTTAAGGGTAAAAAGAATAATTGCAATCTTGAAAACCTGGAAGTCTTAAAATCCATTAGTTCATAGTGGTAGTTTTAAAAAAAACCCTATGGGTCACCTGAAAGTGGTAAATAAGAGAATTAAGACTTCTTGTTTTGCCTCAGAGATCTAGAGAGCTGATTGCAGCCCTGTTCCCACATTTTCACCTGCAAATGAGCGTCTTTTCTTGATCTTTGAGAGAGCTGAGGTTATAAGGCAAATAACTGACCTGAAATCTAGTGTCAAAGACATAAAGCATGGGGCTGTTAAGGAGATGATTTTATTCAGACTATGGCTAAAGGGACAGCACCTAGATTCAAAGATCAGGACTCTCAGGGGTGGCTTTACCTTAGACTTCTGCAGGGGGTGATAGACAGGTTATAGGTGGGGGATTTGCAGGCAGGATTGTTTTGCAATCAGGGGCAGCCTCAGCTGAAGTCGAAGTGTTCATTTCTGTGTCTGGCTGGTTTCAGAGGGACAAACAGTTCTAACTTTGGCTATTCACTCAGGAGGCAAAGAAAGGGAAGGTGGCCTGGGGTGAAAGGGGAAGAGTCTATGTCTGGCTTTGTCAGCAGGTTCAGGCAAAAGGCTGTGTCTGGCCCTGTCTCTGGTAAACACAGGAGTCATCTTGTGTCCTAAGCCAGTCATGACAAAGAGTAAGTCTTATCTGAGTCACGCGGGGAAGGCTGGTTCTTTGTGGTAATCATTTGAACACAGAATGGTGGGGGGATTTCTTAACTGTTGCTGTTTGATGGGAGCACAGGGCTGAGGTAAAGTTCAGTGTTGTCACTGGAGAGACAGGTGTCTGCAGGTATCTAACAGTCTGCAGCTGTTTCCCTGAGACAGACTACCAGGTATTACAGAAGTCCACAGGAGACTCAGACAGAAACTTTAAAAAAAATTCCTAAAGGCTGGGAGCGGGCTCTGTGAAGAGTGTGAATCCCAGACATAAGGAAGGTTTGCAGAGTCTTACAGAGGTGTTTCTCTCAGGAATGTTCAGCTCCATGGTGGCCGGGGAAGGCGGATGGCAGCCCTGCTGAAACTCCTCTGAGACCTGTCTCCCCTATGAAACAAGGCCCTAATCTTGCTGAGGAAGAGAGGGCTGGAGCTGGATTTGGGGAAGAGAAAAAGCTCTACTCCTGGGAGGAGGGCAGGCATAGTGTAAAGCTGAGCACTGGGCCTGGAGGAGGGGCAAGACCACTTGTGAGGCCACGCCCCTGTCCCGGGTGCACAGTGACTGCCCGTGGCTGAGCCTCAGTCCGGGATCAGAGAACATCTCCGTCCCTGCATCTCTCACCACCACACTAACAAGTGTCAAGGAAACATAGCAGTGGCACATGTTGGGAGAAGCACAAGAGAGAGGTTATCTCTGAGAAGCAGGGGAAAGGGAAGACCCAGTACCAAGCAGACAACAGACTCAGAAAAATACCCCCAAACCAGGTGGGACTGCTCATGACTGTAAAAGGTTTGTGGTTGGTTTTTCTTTAATGAGTATAAAATATTTTTATTTCGTCTTCTTTCTGCCTTATCATACATTAGCAATTAAATTTCATGTTACTGCTTGCTTGCATTTTTTTTCATTCCTTTATTTTCCTTCTTCCTATGTCACTTTGTTTCAGATGAACTCCTTTTGAAAGCTTACCTCTGCTTCTGTAGATCCTTGTTGGTTGTTGTTGCATTGATATTTTATAACGGCCTTTTTGATTGTCTCCAGACATGTATCCTCTGAGGGTTTAGATGGGGTCCTGACCTTGGTTAAATACCTTGTTTGGCACAATGATCTATTACAGTATTTCCTTTTATCTCTTTTTATGTGGGCTCAGCCTTTATAATAGCCACCTCTCTAGGAAGCAAGAGTGAGGCTAGAAGTTGCTTAACTTGCTGTCCATTTTTGATGGGGCTTCCTGCAGAGGTGAGAAACCCCCTTTGTTTCCAAAGCATCCCAAAGCCGTGTACCACTCTTAAGCATACCTGCTATTTGTGTATATGTTTACTCTCTGGTCTGTGGCTAGTTGGAAAGCTCTACTGAGCACAGTAATTTCTGCCATCTGGGCTGCTTTTACCGTAGGTAGAGGGCTGTATGCTAAGGCAGAGCTTGGATTAGTGGTAGCATATCCTGTTTGATAATCTCCAATTTCACTTTGAGGCTCGATCCATCAACAAATAACAGTCAGCTAAGGTTCTCAATTGACGTCTCTACTAAATCTGAGCAAGGCGCAGAGAGTCTCTTAATTGAAGTACTATGATGATGAGGCTCCCCCTCTTGTAGGGGCAGGATTCAGGGTGAAGCAGTGGTGAACGGTAAAGCGAGAGAGAGAGAGTAATAGAATTTCATAAGAGGTTCATCAGTTGGCTGACAAGTGCTGTGAGTTGTCAGTAATGTCTGTACTGCATGTGGACCTGTGAGGTCAAGCGGCGAGCCTAGACTGGTTCAGCAGAACCATCAAGTGCTGAAGCGGCAGCTCTTGCCTTAAGATGAGGAGGATAGGCCTTTGCAGCAAAGTCAACCATGAGGCTGTACCAAAGCAGTGTGTTTTTGATGGTGCAGATGGGGTTGAGTTAAAACCCTGAGAGCTTGTTGAGATTGCGCATATGCAAATGGATGAAGCAGCTTTTTCTGGTTAGGGATGCTTTCGGAAGGAGGCTGTTGAAGAGACTTCTACAGGTTATCTATGTGCAGTTCTCATTTGAGCTCTCAGAGCAGAGAGGCTCTTACTGAGGACTTGGTCAATTCATAAAGAGGCATTGCAATTTCAGAAAAATCTGGCATGCGTTTTCTGCAATATCCAGTAAAACCTAGAAGCTCCCTCAGTTGTTGTTTGTGAGCAGTCTAAGATACATTTGAACAGACTTCAGTCCATCAGGAGAGAGTAATTTTTCTCTCTTAAATAGGTCACATCCTAAATAATAATCTGTTTGGCAGAATTCAAATTTATCTTTTCAAACTTGATGTCAAACTTGATGAGCAAGTAAATGGCATCCTTTTCATAGGCTTCTTTGGACTCTGAATAAAGTAGGAAATCATCTACATTTTGTATCAGCACTAAATCACAAAGGGAATTTAGATCTTTTAAGCCTTGATTGAGGACCTGGGAAATGTAGGAGGGGGCTTCATTGAACCCCTTGGGTGTGCCTGTCCAGATATACTGGTTGTCCTCCCCAAGTGAAGGCAAAGAGAGGCACTGACTGCCCCGGTCTAGAGGCATCCTGAAAATAGAGCAGAGATCTATCGTGGTGAAGCAAGTGACTTCAGGAGGAATTGATGACGGGATTGTATCTGGGTTAGGTACTATAGGGAAGTAATGCATAATAATTTTGCTGATGGCCTTGGGGTCTTGAACAAATGGATATTGCCATCCACTTGGTTTCGTTAATGGCCGGATGGAAGTGTTACAAGGACTAGCGTAGGGTATAAGACTTTGACTCTAAGGCTTCCAGATAGATTTGATCTCTCTTCTTTGCTTTTAGCTTCAAGGAATATTGGGGAAGTGTAAATGATGGCATGGGAGGGCGTATCTGAACTTACAGAGATTCTATGCCAATTATTTTGCCTATGCATATGAACTTTTTAGCCCATAGTGTCAGGGACAATGTCAAGGTCCTTATTTGTGGTATGCATTAAATATAACGGAGGAAGCAGAAGTATATTCAGAGCAGACACAATTTAATTATGAATAGATAAGTCCTCTAGGACCTCAAGAAATAGTCCCTCTGGTGTACATTTGATATTACAATTCCACTGGCAAAGTAAGTCTCTCCTTATTAAATTTAAAGGGGTGATACCACAGAGCAGGAAGAATTTTTATTGGCAAGGGATTGGAGATATGGGAAATCTGTGGCTTATTTGAAATACGTACCCCTTCTGTGATATGTTTACTCTGAGGAAGAGATTGTGGAAAGGTGGCAGGGTTTAGTGCAGAAAGAGTAGCACTCCTATCTGTTTGAAAATGGCTAGCACCAGGAATTGGTGAGAAAGACTTTGTATTTGTAGTTCATTAACCCTGACTGTTTAAGGATATGTGTCCATTGTTTAGCAAAATTACTACATAATATTTCTGCCTTGGTGTTCATTTTTTTTGGCCAAGTGGCTGGAAGGGGCTTTGAACTGACACTAACCTTCCCACCTGTGCCTGCTCTTGATAACAGCCTGCAGAGTCACAAGTAAGAGAAAGCTCCTGATGTGACTCTCCCATCTCCCAGGGCCTTCACTGTGAACTCCGTGGATTAGCAGACTGCCTCATTGATCCTAAGTGAGAGATTTTCCTTTGTCTTGGTTTTCTTCCATAAGCTGGGACAATCTTTCCTCCATATTCTTCTATAAACAGTATCTACAAGCTTCCTTATCAGTAGGTGGTTGGTTGGGTTGCAGGCCATCTGGGTGTTTGATCTGCAGGGCCAAGTTTACTTTCAGTCTTATTCCGTTTTTGTTCTAAAACTCTGTTAAAATATCCTGCTGGGTGTTGTAGTTTATCTCAAGTGGCTATTTTCCATTCTAATTTCTGTTTTTGAATTAGGGCTCCAATTTCAGGTTTAACTCCATCATCACAATGAGATGGAAGGGCTGCTGCTACATAAGCACCTTCTTTAACTCACAAGTGTTATCAGGAGTTATTTTCTAATCAACCCTGAAAATCTATAGTTTCATCCTGTTGGTTTGCATACTTGAATTGTGGTTCAATCAGTTTTGGAAGGGAGAATGTTTCAGGGATGGCTTTTAGGAGATGAATTTCTTTTCTGTTTTTTTTTTTTTTAACCTCTCAGGTCTGTTGTGGGGAAGGGGATCTACAGGTCCCTTTCCAGATCAATCCAGTCAGCTTTTGCTACCCAGGATCTAGCATTTGAGTTTCCAACCAACATGTATACAAGTTGATGTAAGTCAGGTAATCCTAGTTCATATATACCCAAAGAATTTTAAGTTCTTCTGTGAGTATTTGTGATCTTGTTTGGATTTAGGGAAATTGTTAATTATAGCTCTTAATTCAGCTCAGGTCCAAGGCTTAAGTTCCACAATTGCCCATAAGTCAGCTCATGGGAAGGATGGTTCTGTACAGGCAGTTGGCCCTTTGAGGTTTTAGGTAAGTGGTTGGGAAAAGGTAGGGTATTTGAACAAGAGGAAGTGCGAGGAGGACGTGTGGAAGGAGAGAGAACAGTAAGACAAAGAGGAAGAGTGAGGGCTGGATGTAGAGAGGCAACCAGAGGACAAAGGGGAGGATGTTCTAGGGAAGGAGTTGTCCTTCCTTCTTGCCTGTGTGTCAGATTTTCATTAGCTTTGGCCAAAGAATCTGTTAGTGAAGTAATTGCTTATTCAGAATTGGAGGCTTCTGTATATCAGTCAAAAATGTTGCTCATTGGGATTGTGGAATTTTATTTCCTTTTTTTTCGAAGGCATCTCTCAAATGAGCAGTTTTGTTTAAATTAGACGTTCCCAAGAGAGGCCCTTGAAGGCTCAAATCATCCTTTAGAAAGTTAGATGCAAGAATTAGGATTTCAATCAGAGTACGTGTAAGAAGCAGGAGCTTTTCTAGGCAGTGGAGAGGATTTAGACCTAGACGACTCCAGGAGAGCTGGACATAGTTGGCAGGAATGGAATACTTATACTCCTTGTGTCTTGGGTCCCTGCCTGAGAGATGGCCACTTCCTAATGCAGACCTAACAATCCGTGCCCCTGTCAGGTGAGAAACCAAAGAGAATACTCTCTTTAGATCAAAGTCAACCTCTTAGAACACAGCATGTAAGGGAAATCTTACCTAATTCTATTGGTGACCCACAGCAAAGTTTATTAAATGGGCGCCAATCTGGTGAGAATAGAACTCTCAAAGGTCTGTGAGGCCAGCTCAGATAACAGGCTTATAAGGCCTTTGCCTGTATTCTGCCCTATAAGTCTCCTCCTTAGGACAAAAAACACTTCGGACACTGGAGCACAAAACAGTAACACAAAAGACAGCAAAAAAGATGAAATGGAATGGTCTGGTTTGGCCAAATAGGCCAACAAATGTAAACCAATAACAAAGTCCATGTAAGAGGGTTCTAGACTTAGACCTAAAGATGGCACCAGAGGAATCTACAAAGAAATTTCATTTCATTCTTTTCCCTCCATATATTAATATTCCCACAGTTTCCCACCCTTGGAAGCCTAGAAATATTTCCCTTTGTCCTGTAATTTCTGTACAGATTTCTCTGTTAAGATGCTATGTACACCCAAATTCTAGCCACCCCTTTGAGTTACTCATCCATGAATTTCTCTCATGTATATTTGAGATAAACATAATAATAAACATCTCTTTATTTTTCTCTTCATCTGTCTTTTGTTAACAGAGACCCCAGCTGAGAACCTGCAAGAGTAGAAGAAAAACATTTTTTTCTTTCCCTACATAATAGATAGCTGAGGAACTCAACACAAAGAGCATTGTTCAGACCTGGTGTTGGGTCATAGAGTGGACAGTCAGCAAAACACAAGGGGAGCTGTGGGTACCACATGAGTTGAAGGTTGCGGTCCATGCAGTGCACAGTGCAGACAGGGCTCGGTGGTCCTCCATGATAACTATGGAAATACACAAGGACCAAGCAGATGTTATTCAGAGCTTGCTCTCGCAAGGGAGCCAGCCACTATCACTTGAATTTTGACAGAGACTCAGAGGCAGACAGGAGAGTGGGAAAGCCTTATAGTTGAGAAAAAGGGAAGGTTTCTGGGCCCTAATTGTAGGCTGTTGGTGTGAGAAAGCTGAGGATGAGCTAGCTAGAAGTGGGACATGTATGCAGTTGGTTAGGGGTACATGTTTTGCTTCCTCTGGTTGGTCCTAAGTTGGAAACAGGAAAGCTATCAGTTATTAATATGGTCATTTGGGGATGATTATTGCAGACTGACTTCCCGTAAGTCTAACCAATAGAGAGCTGTCTGCCTTCCTAAGAGGGATGCTGTTGATCATGGGTTGGCTTCCTGGGCTGGTTACTGCAAATGGTGGGTGAGAGTTCTGTTTATTTGTAGTCTGCCCGTATTGTCTGTCTGTTCAGTCTCTCACGTCAATCTGATGTTTATTCACGTGGAGGTATTCTGTCTGAGTTTCCTAGTAGATTTTAGGGTTGTCCATGCATCCTGATATTACCTTGCTTGACACTCAGTGGTCTCTTTTAATCTGAAGACTCATCAGTATCCATCTTCAGTTTTTGGCTGTTCTTCCTTTCCTTGTTGCTGTCTCTCCATTATCAGTTCTCACCCTCTCAAGAATTTCCCTTAGAAACTTATTAGTTTCTACATCGATTTTTCACATTCTTAAACTTACCTTTCCTCCTTTTCATCTTAACTCTTTGGCTGCATTCTGAAAGAATTCCTCAACTCAGTCTTCCAGCTCACTGATTCTTTCTCTTTATGTTATTTATTTGGCTTTTTAATCTCTCTATTGATAATCTCCACCAGAAGTTACATTTTTCACTTGAATAAGTTTATAAACAATGTGTTTTGTTTTAAAGTTTCTCTCTGAGTAATTTTTTAAAAAAGTCCTCTTCTGAGTGCTGTATTAATTCTTTGCCATCAGATATAAATTCTGCCGTTGGTTGAGTTTGTTGTCTCTTTCAATATTGGATGATTTTCCTGAATTTCCTTCAATATTGGATGATTTTTTATTATGTTTATCTCAGTGATTAAAATTTTGTGTTAAATTTTATTTATGCTGTGGGACTGTTCTAGATGAACTATGTATGGTGAGAATGGGCAGGTGTGGACTGATGACTGGGTGGAGTCGTTGGCATTCTGTGCTTGACCACCTGCTTTCTCCAGAGGTTCTGTCTAGCCTTTTTATCCCAGCTCCCACCTGCAGACAGATACCCCTCATTGCTGCTGCCTGGTCCCTGAGCAAGGCAGGAACGATGCACACAGTTTTATCTGCCTGGAGTGCCTCAACTTAGCTAGCACCCAAATCATTGTTCTGGGGTCACCTTCAGGTTTTGACTTTCACATGTCAATGCAAGATTTTTTTTATGCTTGAATTCTCCTTCAGTGAATCCACCCCCACATTCTGTCATGCACACATACCAAGTTTTTTAAGCACAGCCATACATTTTTATTTTAACATATTTTCTGTAATTCAGTTTGGTGTAGGAAACAGAAGATTGCTATATGTGTCTACTTTGCAGTCCTAAAACTGGAAACTTTTAGTCTAGTGGTTGTTAAAGTGTCGTTCAAGGATCCTTGATGAGGCGTAGGGGGGTCCCTGAGACCTTTTCAGGGTTCCACTGGGTCCTTCCTTTTTTCAACTTTATATTTGTGTGAAGCTGAATTCTCTTCATGTACTTCAGCTAAAACAACATAATGCAACAGTTTGAATGCTGAAGCAGCCATGAGAACTCAGCTGGCTTCTAACTCAGACATTAAGAGATTTTCATAAATGTGGAACAGTCTGCTCTTCTCATTAGTTATTTTTTGTTTTAGAATGTTTTTTCATAAAATATATTACTGATACTAACATGCAGTAAGTTTCTCATCATATTTGATGAATTAATAAACAAAAATATTGATAGATACATTGACCCACATAAATAATAGATCTTTGAAGCCCTTAATGGTTTTTAAGGGTTTAAAAGGGTCTTGAAACCAAAACATTTGAGAACTGCTGTGTTAGTCCCATTTCACAGGTGAGGCTTCTTGCCCAAGAGTCTCAGCTAGAGAATGGTGGCACTGGGAGCCACACGCATGGAGTCTGGTCACAGAGACCATATATATTGCGGCCGTCTGTCAAGTATCTGCAAATGTTTATTTTTATTTTACTCATAGTATTACAGAGAAACAGAATGTTCTTGTGCCAAAGTAGGTCATGTATGTCTGGTGTGTGTGGGGGGGCGCACGTTAGTCTATCCCCATTGTAAGGGGAATAGAAATTGTTTATTGCTTTGTTGTTAATGCCTTCCTATAGAGGACTTTGGAGTTGGAACTTAATAGCACTAACATCATGTATTCATAGATTCCGTAGTCTTTCACATGCCCTTTTTTTTGGCCAGCAGCTTTCTGTCCCAGTAAGCTGTTTATGTTGTTTTAATTAAATACTGAATACATACAAGAGATTATCATAAGCACAAAGTGTAAAGCAAAACAGTTGAACTCAATGGTAGAGACACAAACAGCAAAAAGTACAGCCCCCGAAGTCTCTTTTCTGAGTGCTGTCTCACCTCCTACCACCCTGAGGTACTTTCTTGCATATAGTATTTATCATTTTTTGGTTTCCCTTCATAATTTTACCACATATGGGTGCATTCTTAACCAAACTAGTTCCTTAAGTTTTACCTATTTATAAACCATATATAGCATCATATTAATTCTTCTGCAGATTTCTTTTTCCCACAATTAGACTTTTTTTTTTTTTGGAGATTTACCTATGTTGATGTGTGTGTGTGAAGCTATACATTTTTCATTTTCCTGCTGTACAGTTTTCTAGTGCCTAAATATATCATGATTTATTAATTCATTCTGCTACCAAAATGACATCTAGATTTTATACAAGATTTTTTCACTATTAAAAACAGTTTTTCTATAAACAGTTTAAAACTTTTTGGAAATTATCATATATTCACATGCAGTTGTAAGAAATCATACAAAGAGATCTTTATGCCCCTTTCCCAGCTTCTCCAGTAACTATTACTGGAAGTAATAGCAACATCTTACATAACTATAGTGTAGTATTACACTCAGGAAACTGACCTTAATATAATCCATTTACTTTATTTGGACTTGACCAGTTCTCATGCACTCACATGTGTGTATGTGTGCGTATGTGTGTTTAGTTCTATGAAATTTCATTACACAGTCAAGAAACAGAGAAGTTCTGTCATAATCCTCTTTTATGCTGCTCTTTTTTGGCCATAGCCACCTCCCTCCCTTTCTCCTTCCCTGGCCCCTGGTGACCAATTTGTTCTCCATTCCCATAATTTTGTCATTTCAAACCTGCTATATAAATGAAATTTCACAGCATGTAACCTTTTGAGATGGCTTTTCCCCCCTAGGCATCACATTTCCCTTGAGATCCATGCAAATTGTTGCATGCACCATCAGTTTGCTCCTTTTTTACTGAGTAGTATTCCATGGCATAGATGTACCACAATTTAACCATTCACCTGTGAAGGATGCTGGGGTGGATTCCAGGATGAGGCTAGTTCATAAAGCTTCTATGACCATTTGTGTACTAGTTTTTGTGTGAACACAGTTTTGTTTCTTTGCTATAAATGCCCAAGACTGGGATACCTGGGTGGTATGGTAAGCACGCGTTGAACTTTGTAGGAAACTGCCAAACTCTTTTCTGGAGTAGCTGTACCATTCTGCATCCCCATCCATGAACATTTTTGTATGTCCTTTGGGTGTAGACCCACAAGAGTATATCCCAGGCATGTACCCAAGGGTAGGTTTGCTGGGCTGTGGCATCCACACATCTCTACCTTTGCTAGATTGCTTTCCAAAATGCATACATCAGTGTATTCTTCAGGATATAGGCGTTCAGCTTACTCCTCGTCCTCAGTGACGCTTGATAATGTCTAACATTTTCCTTTCCTCTCTTTGGAAGAAGTATAAAATATCTTGTGAGATTAATTCACACTTCCCTAAACATTTTTCTTATATTTTGTTTTCCTCTTCTATGATAACCTGTCCAACTCTCTTATCCTTGTTTTTCTTGGGTTGCTTGTCCTCTGCCTGGTGATTCTTAGAGCCAGGATACTAAAATTTTGTCAGATGTAAACATAACAGACATCTCACAATTGTACTTTGGTTTTTCATGGCCTTTATGAAAGCATTTTAGGAAGAAGATTATTAATTTTCATATAGTCAAATGTATCAGTATTTTCTTTTATAATTAGTTTTCTCAAATTTTAATTTGTTTTCCTATATTCTAAGCTTTATAAGCTTGTCTTCTCTATTTAATCCACTTGGTATTTATTTTAAAGCATAGTGTGAGGTGGGAATCCAAATTCACTTTTGTCCAAAAAGATGCCCAACTGTTTTCGTACTTTCTTGCATTCGATACTCCATTCCCAATCATCTGCAGCATCAGTCTTGTCATATGTCAAGTGTCCATTTTAGTGTGATTCTACGTTAGGGACCTCTGTTCTGTTGTCAGTCACTGTGCTAATAATTACATGGTGCCTTCTATGCAGTATTAGTATAACTGTATACTGAATTTTGATACCTGGGTGAGTTAAGTCTACCCTCCTGCCCCCAGCCTAGTGCTTTTCTCCCAGGAGTGTTTATCCATTCTTCCCTCTTTGCTCTTCTGTGTAAACATTTTGAAACGGCTTATCAAGTTTCATAAAAGCTTAAAATGATTGGACTCACAGTGAAGCCATAGAACAATCTAAGGAGAAATGCATCTTTATGATTATAGTTTTTCAACCCATGCATATGGAACCACTACATTTATTAGATCTTCTGTGAATGTCTTTCAGTAGAGTCTGTTAATGTACTCTAAACGCATTTAGCATATCTTCTACTTACTTTTATATAGGTAACACATAATTGGTTGCTATTATAAATGGTTTTTCTTTATTACATCATTTAAGAATTTGCTAGTTTACAGAAATGCAATTAGGTTGCTAAACCACTCTCTTTCCATAGTACCCCCAGTACTTATCCTTTTCTTTAACTTGAGCTTTTTCTGTACTTACCATTTTCTAATGCTACATAATTTTACCATTTTCTAACAGTATATAGTTTTCTTCCTTATTTTGTGTATTGTACATTTCCACTCACTACATTGTCGAATGTAAGCAACATTGGGGCAGGTATTTTTTTCTCTTTGGTTTGCTGTGGTATCTCCAGCATTGAAAACTGAGGATTTGAGTATTCTCCTTATGGTATATACTCAGAAATACTTGTTAAATGAGTGGATGAACTCTTATTAATTTTAATGTATTGTACATATTTGGGGAGACGTTCCATGCAGTACAATTACATTATATTCAACTAATGAAAATTTAATTTTTTCCTTTCGGCTCATGTATTTTTGTTGTCTAGTTGCTCAGGTTACTTTCCTTCATATAACATTAGATAGAATTGATGATATTGGTGATGGTCATTTTCTTTTCTTGCTACAGATTTTAAAAGTAAAAATTCTAATATTTCTCTCATGTATGTGTGTGTGCATCTGGATTTTTTTATGATGGGGAGCTTTTCTTTATCAGTTTAAGAAAGTATTTTTTAAAATTTACCTATATTGGTTATTGAAGTATAGTTAGTGTACAATATTGTATTTGTTTCAGGTGTACAACATGATTCAGATACATACACACACACACACACACTTTTTCATTATAGGTTCTTACAAGATACTGAATATAGTTCCCTGTGCTATACAGCAGGTCCTTGTTGTTTAGCTGTTTCATGTGTAGTAGTGTGTGTCTGCTGATCCCAAACTCCTAATTTATCCCTCCCTGCCACTTTCCCCTTTGGTAACCAAAAGTTTGTTTTCTATGTCTGTGAGTCTGTTTCTGTTTTGTAAGTTAAGTTCCTTTGTATTATTTTTTAGATCCCACATATAAATGACATTATATATTTGTCTTTCTCTGTCAGACTTAACTTCACTTAGTAAGATAATCTCTAGGTCCATCCATATTGCTGCAAATGGCATTATTTCATTCTTTTTATGGCTGAGTAGTATTCCACTATGTGAGATGTGTGTGTGTGTGTGTCTCACATCTTCTTTATCCATTCATCTATTGATGGACATTTAGGTTGCTTTCATGTCTTGGCTATTATAAATAGTGCAGCTATGAACACTGAGGTGCATGTATCTTTTTGAATTAGAGTTTCCCCTAGATATATGCCCAGGAGTGGAATTGATGGGTCACATGATTGCTCTATTTTTAGTTTTTTGAGGAATCTTCATACTGTTTTCCACAATGGCTGCACCGAACTACATTCCCACCAACAGTGTAGGAGGGTTCCCTTTTCCCCACACCCTCTCCAGCATTTATCATTTGTGGACTTTTTATTGATGGCATTCTGACTGGAGTGAGGTGTCACTTCATTGTAGTTTGGATTTGCATTCCTCTGATAATTACTGATATTAAGAATTTTTTCACATGCCTGTTGGCCATCTATATATCTTCTTTGGAAAAATGTCTATTTAGGTCTTCTGCCCACTTTTGGATTGGGTTGTTTTCTGGGTTTTCTTTTTGTTGTTGTTACTGAGTTGTATGAGCTGTTTGTATATTTTGGAAATTAATCCCTTGTCGGTTGCATTGTTTGCAACTATTTTCTCCCAGTCCATAGATTGTCTTTTCATTTTGTTTATGATTTCCTTTGCTGTGTAAAAGCTTATAAGTTTCTTTAGGTCCCATTTGTTTATTTTTGCTTTTATTTCTGTTGCCTAGGGAGACTGACCTAGGGAAACATTGCTATGATTGATATTGGAGAATGTTTTGACCGTGTTCTCTTCTAGGAGTTTTATGGTGTCCTGTCTTATATTTAAGTCTTTAAGCCATTTTGAATTTATTTTTGTGTATGGTGCGTGGGAGTGTTCTAACTTCATTGATTTATGTGAGGCTGTCTAGCTTTCTGAACACCACTTGCTGAAGAGATTATCTTTTCTCCATTGTATATTCTTGCATCCTTTGTCAAAGATTAATTGACCATAGGTGTATGGGTTTGTTTCTGGGCGCTCTATTCTGTTCCACTGAACCATATGTCTGTTTTTATGACAATAACATGCTGTTTTGATTACTGTAGCTCAGTAGTATTGTCTGAAGGATGGGAGAGTTATGCCTCCAGTTTTGTTCTTTTACCTCAGGATTGCTTTGGCAATTCTAGGTCTTTTGTGATTCCATATAAATTTTAGGATTGTTTGTTCTAGTTCTGTGAAAAGTGTCATGGGTAGTTTGGTAGGTATCACATTAAATTTGTAGATTACTTTGTCAAATATGGCCATTTTAACAATATTAATTCTTCTAATCCAAGAGCATTGGATATCTTGCTATTTCTTTAAATCATCTTCAGTTTCCTTTGTCAGTGTTTTATAGTCCTCAGTTTATAAATCGTTCATCCCCCAGTCAGGTTAATTCCTAATTGTTTTATTTTTATGATGCAATTTTTTAAGGGATTTTTTAAACTTTCTTTTTCTGATATTTCAGTATTAGTGTAAAGAAATGCAGCAGATTTCTTTATGTTAATCTTGCATCCTGCTCCCTTGCTGTATTCTTTTATCAGCTCTAGTAGTTTTTGTGTGAAGCTTTTAGGGCTTTCTATATATAGTACCATGTCATCTGCATGTAGTAACACTTTTATGTCTTCTCTTCCAATTTGCATCCTTTTTCTTTTTCTTATCTAATTATTGTGGCTAGAACTTCCAGTACTATTTTCAATAGAATTGGTGCAAGTTGGTATCCTTTTCCTGTTCCAGATTTGAGCAGGAAGACTTTCAGCTTTTCACCATTGAGTATTTTATTTTTTTATTTTAATTTTTTCAGTTTTAATATATTTTTATTGAAGTACAGTTTACAACATTGTGTCAGTTTCTGGCATACAGCACAATACTTCAGTCACATAGGAACATACATTTGTTCTCATATTCTTCTTCATCAGAGGTTTCTACAAGATACTGAATATGGTTCCCTGTGTGATACAGTAGAAACTTGTTGTTTATCTGATTTTGTGAGAATCCTCCTGTATTTTGAAATGAGAGACACTCTGCCAGAGTATTTGTGGGAGACGGTGAGCTGTGAGTCTCTCTACTCTGCTATCTTGGCTCCACACCCCCTACACTCACTTTAGTAAGAGGTTTTATCATGAGTGGATTGAATCTTATTAAATGCTTTTTCTGCATCTATTGAGATGATTATATGTTTTTTGTCTTTTTTTGTTGATATGGTGTATCAGATTGATTTGCATATGTGAAGCCATCCTTGTGACCCAGAGATGAATCCAACTTGATCATAGTGTATGATCTTTTTTGTGTGTTATTGGATTTGGTTTGCTATTGTGTTCAGAGTTTTTGCATCTATATCCATCAAAGATATTGGCCTATCATTTTCTTTTTTGGTAGTGTCTTTGTCTGGTTTTTGATCAGGGTGATGGTGGCTTCACAGAATGACTTTGAGAGTGTCCCCTTCTCTTCAGTCTTTTAGAAGAGTTTAAGGAGGATTGGTGTAAGTTACTCTTTGTTATGTTTGGTAGAATTCCCCAGTGAAGTCAGCCAGTCCTTGTCTTTTGTTTGCAGGGAGTTTTTAAAATTACAGATTCTATTTCACTTCTAGTGACTGGTCTGTTCAAATTATCTATTTTTTCTTGATTGAGTTTTGGTGGACTGTATATTTCTAGAAAGGTCCCCATTTCTTCTAATTTTTTCAAATTTTTGGTATATGTTTTTGGTATTGTTCACAGTATTCTCTTACTTTTTTTTTTTCTGTTTCTGCAGTATTGGTTGTTATTTTTCCTCCTTCATTTCTTATTTCATTTATTTAGGTCCTTTGTCTTTTCTTTTTGGTGATCCTGGCCAGAAATTTGTTGATTTTTGTTTACTCTTTCAAAACACCAGCTCTTGATTGATTGATTTTTCTGTTTTGGGTTTTTTTGTTTGTTTGTTTTTTTAGATCTCTATTTTATTTATTTCCTCTCTGATATTTATTATTTTCTTCCTTCTGCTGACTTCAGGTTTTCTTTTTTCTTCTTTTTCTAATTATCTTTGATAGTCGATTAGGTTGTTCATTTGAGATTGTTCTTGTTTTTTGAGGGAAGTCCCTAATAGGGAAGACACAGACTTCCCTATTAGGGCTTCTATGAACTTCCCTATTAGGGCTGTTTTTTCTGCATCCCATGTATTTGGTATGCTTGTGTTTTCATTGTCATTTATCTCAAGGTATTTGCAAATTTCCTCTTTGAGTTTGTCATTGACGCATTGATTTTTTTAGTAGAATGTTACTTAGTCTCCATACAATTGTTTTTTTTTTACTTCTCTTTCTATGGTTGGTTTCTAGTTTCATGTCATTGTGGTTAGAAAAGATGCTTGAAATAATTTTTATCCTTTTAAAATTTGTTGAGGTTTGTTTTGTGTCCTAGTATGTGGTCTATCCTAGAGAATATTTCTTGTGCATGTGAAAAGAATGTACATTCTATGGGTTTTTTGTGGGGTTTTTTGGGGATATAATGTCATGAAGATATCAATTAAGTCTAGCTATTCTGTTGTGTCATTTAGGATATCTGTTGCCATTTAGTGATTTTCTGTCTGGAAGATCTGTCCACTGATGTTAGTAGGGTATTAACATCTACTATTAGTGTATTCCCATCAATTTCTCCCTTTATGTCTGTTAGTAATTATTTTATGTGTTTAGGTGCTCCTATATTGGATGCATATGTTAACAAGTATAATATCCTCTTCTTATATTGATCCTTTTATCACTATATAGTGTCCCTTTTTATCTTTTTTATAGCCTTTGTTTTAAAGTCTATTTTGTCTCATGAGTGTATCGCTACCCCCACCTTCTTGTCCGTTGCATTTGCATAAAGTATCTTTTTTCTGTCCTCTCACTTTCAATCTGTATGTGTCCTTAAAGTGGGTCTCTTGTAGGCAGCATATTGTAGGCTTTTGCTTTAAATTAAATAACGTTTCTTTTCACTCCTAGATTGCTAAT
The DNA here is from genome assembly GCF_048564905.1 of Vicugna pacos. Classification (NCBI taxonomy): domain Eukaryota; kingdom Metazoa; phylum Chordata; class Mammalia; order Artiodactyla; family Camelidae; genus Vicugna; species Vicugna pacos. Next base: position 25,293,297 of record NC_132989.1, on the reverse strand, counting down.
TAAAATATACATATTTTAAAAACCTAGACATTAAATTATTGCTATTTTATTTGTATCTGTTGATAGATCATATGGGTTTTCATCTCCAGTTAATCTGTATGGTGAAATGGATGAAAAGTTTCTAATACTAAACCAATCTTACATTCCTGGGGTAAACCTGACTTGGTCTTGCCTTGGTTTACTTGGGCTTAAATCTGACTTTTAATTCTTGGTGTTACATTCTTTCCTTGTGTTGCTTTATTTGGTTTGCTAACATTTTTTGAAGAATGAATTTTATATCTCTTTCATGAGTAAAATTGGTCTCAATTTTTTATTTCCTGTAATATCCTTTCTTGGGTTTATTGTCAAGATTATGTTAACTTGATAAAAGATTTGGGAAGTGTTCTTTTCAATTCTTGAGAAAGTTTGCTTAACATTATAATCTGTTTCTTCAGTGTTTCTTTGAATGCTTGTATAAAGTCATCTGAGCCTTGAAGACAGTTGTTCTTTTTTAAATTAATTGTTTCATTTTTAGATAGTTGTAAAGTTTTTGAGTCAACTATCATAGTCGATATTTTTTTGCAGGAAATCTTCCATTTCATCTAGGTGCTGAAATTAATTGGCATAAGTTTCATTTATTGCTTTTAAATCTCTGCTCCACCAGTGGTTATGTGCCATTTTCATTCTTAATATTATGTATTTGTATTTTTGCCTTCTTTCTTTGTTCTAACTGAATGAATTGTCATTTATATTTTTTCAAAGAATTAATAGTGATCCTTCATTTAATTTCACCTTTTCTATTGTATCCTTTTTCTCTATATTATTAGTTAGTCCTAAATTCCAAACATAGAAATTTTTTTTCTATTTACTTTTTAATTATCAATTTCTAACTTTGAGCAGCGAGAATGAGGTCTGTCTGATATTTATGGCTTGAAATTTATTGAGCTCTCCTTTATGCTCTGGCATATGTATGTACTTTCTTATGTATAATTTATTTCTATACTTGTCTATTAAACCAGCTATTAATTATGGTATACAATTCTTTTATTGCTTTACTCTTTTTTCCCATTGTTTGATTTATCAGAGAGGTGTTTTTATTAAAATCTCCTATTTTTATGGTGAATTTGTCAATTTCATCTTGTAGTTCATTGAACTTTTTACACTTTAGAGTTTGAAGTATGTTATTAGGTATATACAGACCTAGAATTTTAAATTTACTTCTTGTGAGTTTTTCTGTTTTGTTTACTGCTGTATCCCCAATGTCGGAAATAATGGTTAGCACGTAGTAGACTCTAAAAATATTTTTGAATGGATAAATTATATTTTATCAATATTTTTGAATGGCTAAATTACATTTTTATCAATATATATCAATAAAATTTTTTTATCAGTAGCAATCCTGTAAATCCCAGTAATTTCTTTTTTTGTAAAATGTACTTGGTTTGAAAGTAACATAGTTATAATAACAAAATGTTGTTTTGTATTTACTTAATAAATATTTTTCTACCATTTTTCTTTTGATTTTTCTAAATTCTTGTGTTTTAGCTATATCTTATATATGGCAGGTGCCTGAATCTTAATTTTGATCTATATTTTAACTGGAGAGTTTAGTCCATGTATACTTACTGTGAATATTGATATGTGCGCATTCTTCTCTATTATTTTTTTTTCTTTTTACAAGTTCCTTTGGATTATATGTTTTCTTTTTATTGCACTCCATAATTTCCCTTCTACTGATTTTTTTTTGTATATTCTGTTATTGTTCCTACAATGAATAGACTGGACATTTTAAATTTATATTTAATTTTAGAAGTCTAGATAAAAATGCATTCTTTCTCCTCAAATACAATAAGGATCTTAGAATGTTTTCAGTTTGACCATTCCAATCTTGACATGCATACTTTTGTTTTCTAGGATATTCTAGGATATTAATTCTAAATTAATTTTTATAGCCCTGCAGATTAGAGAGTAATGTTTTTGTTTTGCACAACTTATTTAAATTCACCGACACTTTACCATCTTCTGTACTTCCACCCTCTATCGTCCATCTCAGATCATCTTTCTGGGATAATTTTTCTTCTAAAAGCACATATTTTAGAAGTTATTTCAGTGAAAGTCTATTGTTAATAAACTGTCAGTTTTTATTTGTCCAACAGTATCTTTATTTTGTGCTTGTTCTTTAAGGATAGATTTCCTGGGTATCAATTCTAGGTTGACAATGATTTTTCTCTTGGTGCTTTACAGATACCATTCCATTTTCTTTTGTCTGACACTGTTGTTCTTTATAATGCACCTATCAGAGTAATTCAGTGGTTTTCAAAAGGTGGCCCCTAGACCAGCAGCATTTATAGCACCTTGTAGCTATTTGAAATACCCTTTTTCAAACTATTCCAGACCTACTAAATCCAAACTCTGTGGTTGGAGCTTAGGAATATGTGTTTTAAAAAGTCCTCCAGGTCATTTTGATGCATAGTAATGTTTGAGAGCCATTGATATAATGTTATTCCTTTGAAGGGGAAAGGTAATCTTTTATTTCTGGCAGCTTTTAATGTTTTTTCTTTGTGTTTAGTGTTCTATAGATTATGATGGGTATAGGAATTTTAAAAAATTTATTTTGATTAAGGTTTCTTGGGCGTCCTGAATCTTAAGTATTTGTGGCTTCCTTAATCCCAGAAAACTGTAACCCATTACCTCTGTAAATACTGCTTTTACCCTTTTTTCTCTACGATATTCTTCTGGAACTCCAATAAGACTTATGTTGGATCCTTTCACTTTATACTCCTTATTTTGAACTATTTTCCCATATTTTATATTCGTTGTTACCTTTATTATATTTCACTATCCCCCGAAGATGATTTGCATTTGCTTCTGCTAGGGGCACATTAAATTTGATTTACATCTTGGGGTGGTTGGACCACATAGGTAATATGAATCCTGCCCTCAAACCCATGTGAATTCACATTGTGTTAGATATTCTCATGGAAATGTTTTCTCTTCTTTCTTTATCATTCTATTCTAAAGTGAACCAAAGCCAAGACTTGCATGTGTAGCTTCCTCCCCTGATTTCCTATTTTTTTTAAACAAATTCATCCACTGAGGTAATTCATTGCCTTTTGAAGGTCTTGGCTTCCCTGGAGTTTCTGAGCTTAACCCCATCTTGCTGAGGCCTAGTCTCCCTCTCTCTGATACCCAGGGACCATAAAACACAGCTAGAGACCACCAAAAGATTAGCAAAAGCTAGCTCTCATATTAGGTTAATCCTGTGGATTTTTGCTTTTTTGATTTCTGTCCTACCAATTAAGGAATTAATATATCAATCAGTAAATGGTTAATGATTGCTTGATGGCTGAGCTAGCAGGAAAGTAAATAAATTTTATTCAGTAGTTGGGGAAATACTGTTCCAGGAGTGCTTTCTCTGAGCACCTTGTCAGCCCTATTACCAAACAATGAGATCACTTGAATTGTTTATTCTAACCTCTCTTACCACTCTCCATACTCCTCATGGAGTATCCTGGACCTAATAAACATGCTGGCCCCAGACTCAGTGGGGAGTTTGGAGAATTCACTTGCTAATAGGTTTGGGAGGTGCAGTGGTAGGCAGGTTCAGATGCCTTGGGTGACCTGTAGGTGTTTTGTCCAAAAGAGCCCAAGCTTCACTCTCACTTCCCCAAAGTGTCCTTGCCTGAGATAACCTGGCAGCCATTTTGAAGCGGGTGGCCTTTTGGAGGCCATACCTCCCTTGTCCCTTCTATCTCAGCTCAATAGGTGCAGGCCCAAATGTGTCAGGCCACCACAGACAAGCCAGGCTGCAGGTCAGAAGCAACAGATTGAAGACAACAGTGCATTGGGGGTCCTAGATATAGTAACTGCAGTATCCACAGATGTGGCCCCAGAGTGTAGACGCTGTCTCTTCTCTGAGTGTCACAGATCCTAGAGTGGAAAAAATAAAGAATCCATCAACTAATACAGTACAAAATTGGAGCACAAAAAATATTTGTCAAATGGTTGAGTTCACAGAAATTTCTCTGAGCCTTGGAAACTTACCTGATGTTCTAGTCCATCCCTGGCCCTGGTTTATTATTGTTTTCTTTGTTCTTTCAAGATGAGTTTGTATTGAGCATCATGTGTTGTACCTTGTTCTGTGCCAGCTACATAAAAATAGCCGTGGTACCTGCTCTTAGGAGCTTGGAATGTGTTCAGTTCAAAATACAACCCCTAAGCACGCACTGGACAAAGGACCCAGGGCTGTGTTTTTGTGGGGCAGTAGAGAGGTGGCCCATTCTGATGGCTGAGGGGAACCCTAACAGGCGGGTAGATGGCAGGGATGAGGCATGTGCTTCATTCAGTCAAGCACAGAGTGAAGAAGTAAGAGTACACCAGAAACAGAGAAAACTACTGTCGGATGCAGGTAAAGCAGGCTGAGAGAAAGGACTGAAATGGAAGAGGAAGTCAGGGTACACTGGAGAGATGTTACGGAGTTTGTGTATTCTTTAAATTGCAAAAGGGAAGTATGGACGACTTCTGACCCAAAATGGTCAAGGATATTTTCGTGTTTACAGAGATGTCTGACTGAACCCACGCACAGGCCAGACATCAGGGTAGGAGGATTTCAGGGTGTCTCTAGAGCTCCCCTAGGAGTTGGCTGGTGCAGTTGGTTTCAGGTGAGAAGGGACTCTCTGGTGTCAGGAATGGACGGTTGTCTCCCATAGCCAGCTGGCTATGACATTAAGTAGTGTCATTACATTCAGTGTGACTCTGGAATGTGGCTTCAGTTGCTGTTGGTTAATGTTAGCCAGCTCCTAAATCCTGGCTTGGTGCTCATCCAGAGTGCTAAGATCCTTTGTTGGTGAACTATTTGTTAAAGTATAAAATGACTCAGGAATTATTCTGCACAAAATGTCAAGTGGCAGAATAAATAACCATTCTCTTCATTAATCCCTATGGGCAGCGTCAGTTTGAGAGCTTGGCTTTTCCGTAATGAAAATATGTCAGCCCTGAATATATGTTTGCACTATTGAGACTGAACAGTGAAATGAAATGAATTCTCCACTCAGCCACAAGTGAAATACGGCACTTTGTGGTGAACGAGGCGCTGAGTGCAGTGGATTTGAGATCAGACTTGGAGAGACCACGGGGAGGCTGAGCTCAAGCTAGAGGGGAGGGCAGTGTGTGATTAAAGTGAAAAGCAATACCAAGTGAAATTCATCTTAATCTGTGCCCATTTATAAGAGAGGGATGCCACATAATAAAGCTGGGTGTTTAAGAAATATGTGAGTCTTTGTTCCTGAAGCCGAGAAAATCAGCAGAAGGCCTGCGGTTCAGGGTTTGAGGTGCAGAAATGGTGTTAACACAGGAAGCAGAGACCACAGGCTGCTGTGAACACAGAATCTTAGGGGCTCAGAGGCCAGAACACCCAGCCTGTTCATTTCACAAGTGAGAAAGCTGGGGCCCGGAAAGAGAAGGGACTTGCCTAGGGAGTCACGGGAGCCAGTGAAGTTCTTAATTCATGATGGCCTAATCTCAGACCGGCCTGTTCACTTGACATTGAGCTCAGGCTGTCTCTGTATGTCCTTTGCTCTAGCACAGACATCTAGAGGTCTTTGAGGACCAGGCCTGATGTCCTCAGCAGATAGTGGAAGGTGCATGGTAGGTGGTAAATGTTGTGAACTGACGTATTGCCAGACCTTTTCCCCAAGGTCTAGGGTGTCTCTTGTGTGTGTGGTTATGTTTTATCTCACTTATGTATCTATATTTCATTTTTTAAGTCAGAGCACACAGCCTCACAGCATAACTTAATAGTTAAAGAGTATGCGGTTTGGAGACAGCCCATCCTGGGTTCACATCTTCACTCTGCCATTTACTGGCTGTGTGACTTTAGATAAAGTTGCTTAACGTCTCTGTAAATAGGAAGAGCAGTCCTGTCTGTGTACGGAACTACTGTGAAACTTATACGAGATAGGATGGTTACGGCAAAGATGGCTCCAGTCAGTGTTCCCACTGGGGGATGAGTTGAGACACTGAGCTGACTTACATTGACACCATCACTGATTTCTGAAAATGAGCCCAGGTGACCAGGAGGTAACACAGGCTGTGTAGAGTTCTGGGTCCACTAGCCACAAAACAGCATCATCTGGGTCCCTGGTTTAAGAACTGGCCACAATTTTCACTGTTTCTTTCCTCAAAATGTGATTAGTATTACTGCTTTAAAAAATTAAACGTAGGTTTATATGAATAGAGTTCAAATTTGTGAAAAATAAGTGAGAAGGAACCACTTTTCTATATAATCAAATGGTCTCTAAGTCCTTAAAAAACAAAGAGGAAAGAAAAATGGTGAACAGTAAAACTGGGAGTAGTAGGGCAGAATAGCAAAAGCAACAGGAATGTCAGGAAAGCAGGATGGCTCTGTGATTTTTGGACAACATGTGCTACCAGCTGTTTAGAGTGTCAACACCTGCTGTTAAGAAGACTTGCAAATCATTATTTGGCACCAGGTTGGCCATCTGAGCTTGTAACTTCCAAAGTGGTGAATAATAAAACTCATTGGCATGGAGCATTTGTCATCGGTAGTGTACACAAAGCCCATACGTTAGAAGATTGCATTTGTCTGAAATGTTCAGAAAAGGCAAATCTACAGAGGCAGAAAGTAGTTTGGTGATTGCCTGGGGCTCAGGATGGGAAAGAGGAAAAACGATAACTGGGCAGGAGGGTGTTTTTTTAATGTCATATAAAATTAGATGTGGTGGTTGACAACTCTATAAATTTAATAAATGTCACACTTAAAATGGATAGATTTTATACTAAGTAAATTACACCTCAATAAAGCTGTTTAAAAAATTCAACCTATGTGAATTGATGGAAAAATTCAACCTGTGTGAAGGTATTGATCAAATGTCATCCTTTCTGTGAGGTCTGTTTTAAAAAAAAAAATCTTTCCAGGAAGAATTAAATGGTCAGTCTTTTTTTGTTCCCATTGCTATTTGCTTGTATTCAGTACTCATCCAACAAACAGTAATTGGTAACCATGTGTTGGCTACTGAGGAATGAGAAAGAGCAGGACAGAAGGACATCTCTTTCCTTTTTTTTCCTCCCTTTTTAACTGTGTTAAAATATATGTGACACAAGTTACTATTTCAGCCGTTTTTAGGTGTGCACTTCACTGGGGCTAAGTACATTCACATTGTTGTTCCGTCAGCGCCACTCTCTCTCTCTGGGACGTTCTTCATCATCCCATACTGAAACTCTAACCGTTAAACACTAGCCCCCCTCCCCCGTCCCCCCATTACTCTAGTCTACTCTCTGTCACTATGAGTTGAACTATTCTGGGGACCTCATGCAAGTAGAATCATACAATGTATGTCCTTTCGTGTTTGGTTTATCTCATTCAGTATAATTTCAAAGTGCATCTAAGTCGTAACATGTATCAGAATCTCCACATATTCTTTACCCCATACATCACTGATGGATGTTTGGATTGTTACCTTTGGGCTATGGCGAATAATGCTGCTGTGAACATTTTTATACAAGTATTTGTTCAAGTTCTTGTTTTCAGTTCTTTGGAATGTACACCTAGGAGTGATCTAGGATTACTGATCATAGGTAATTCTATGTCTAACTTTTCCAGGACCTGCCATAATGTCCTTCACAGTGGTTGCAACATTTTACATTCCCACCAGCAATGCGTGAGAGTTTCCATTTCTCTACATGTTTGCCAACACTTACTATTATTGATAACAGTCATCCTAAATGGTATGAAGTGGTGTATCATTGTGGTTTTGATTTGCATTGCCCTACTGATGTTGAGCACCTTTTCATATGCTTATTGGTCATTTGTATATGTTCTTTGGAAAATGTCTTAAGTCTTTTGCTAATTTTTTTAATTGGGGTGTTTGTTCTTTTGTTGTTGACTTGCAGGCATTCTCTGTCTATTTTAGATATTAATACCTTTTCAGATTTATGATTACAAATACTTTCTCCCATTGGCTCTGTTGATAGTGTCTTTCGATACACAAAAGTTTTAGGTTTTGGCAAAGTCCAATTTATTTTTTCTCTTGTGGTCTATATTTTTTCATATCATATCCAAGAAATCATTGTCAAATCCACTGTCATGAAGCTTTCTTCCTGTGTTTCATTCTAAGAGTTTTACAGTTATAGCTCTTAAATTTAGGCCCTTGATTTACTTTGAGTTAATTTTTGTAGTATAAAGAAAGGGTCCAACTTCCATCTTTTGCATGTGGATATGCACTTTTCCCAGCACCATTTGCTGAAAATACTATCCTTCATTCAGTGATACTGGTATTCTCATTGAAAATCATTTGACCGTATATGCAAGGGTTTATTTCTGGGCTCTCTGTTCTATTCCGTTAGTCTGTTTGTCTGTCTTTATGCCAGTACCTCATAATTTTGATTAGCATAGCTTTGTAACAAGGTTTGAAATCAGAAAGTGTAAATCTTGCAACTTTGTTCTTTTTCGAGATTGTTTTTGTCTCTAGCGTCTCTTAAGATTTCATAAATTTGGGAATGGAATTTTCCGTTTCTGTCAGAAACATTATTGGGGTGTTACTAGGGAATTGTGTTGAATTTGTAGATCACTTTGGGTTATACTGATACCTTAACAATATTAAGTCTTCAGTCTGTGAACACTAGTTGCCTTTCCATTTATTTGTCTTCATTAATTTTTAGCAGTGTTTTTTAGTTTTCAGTCTACAGTTATCTCACCTCCTCAGTTAAGTTTATTCCTAAACATTTTATTCTTTCTGGTGTTATTGAAAATCAAATTGTTTTCTTAATTCCCTTTCAGATTGTTCATTGTTATTGTTTAGAAGCACAGCTGATTTTTTAGTATTGATTTTGTATCCTACAATTTTGTTGAACTCTGGTGTATTAGCTCTAATTTTTGTGGAACCTTTATGGTTTTCTACATGTAATATTATGTCATCTGCAAACAAAGATAATTTTATTTCTTCCTTTCTTATTTGAATGCTTCTAGTAATTTTTCTTGCATAATTGCTCTGGCTAGTACTTCCTATATTATGTTGAATAGAAATCATGAAAGCAGACATTTTCATCTTGTTCATGAACATAGAAGAAAAGTTTTTCAGTATTTTACCATTGACGATAATGTTAGCTGTGCTGTTTTCATATATGGATGTTATTATGTTGAGGTAGTTTCCTTCTATTCCTTGCTTATTGAGTGTTTTTATCATGAAAACAGCATAATAAATGCATCATGAAATATCATGCATTATTTGAGATAATCATGTGGGTTTTTTCCCTCCACATTCTGTTAATGTGGTGTATTATATTGATTTTTTTGTATGTTGAATCATCTTGCATTCAAAGGAAATACGGTTTGGTCCTGGCTTATAAACCTTTTAACATGCTTCTGAACTCAATTTGCTAACATTCTGTTTAGTAGGAGTTTTGCATGACTAGTCATAAGGAATAATGGTCTATAGTTTTATTTTCTTGCAGTGTCTTTGTCTGGCTTTGGTATCAGAGTAATTCTGGCCAAAAAGTATGAGTTAAGAAGTTTTCCCTCCCTTTCAATTTTTTGAGAAAAGTTTGACAAGAACGTTGTTAATTCTTCTTTAAATGTTTGGTAGAATTCAACAGTGCAGCTCTCTGATTCAGGGCTTTTCTTTTTTTGGGTGATTTTGGATTACTAATTCAATTTCCTTATTAGTTATAAGTCTATTCAGATTCTTTATTTTTTCATAATTCAATCTTGCAGTTGTATCTTTGTAGGAATTTGTTCATTTTGTTTAACTTACTCAGTTTGTTGTACAGTTGTTCACAACACTCTCTTACGATCTTTTTTATTTCTATAAAATGAGTAGTAATGTCCCCTACTTGCATTTCTAATTATATTGAGTCTTTTTTGTTGTTGCTGTTAGTCTAGCTATATTTTGTTAGTCTTTTTGAAAACCAACTCTTGATTTCATTACTTTTTCTAATTTTCTGTTTTTTTTTTTAATCTCTGTTCTAAACTTTATTTCCTTCTGCTAGCTTTGGGTTTATTTTACTCTTTTTCTAGTTACTTAAGTATAAAGTTAGATTGTTGATTTGAGATCTTTTTGAATGTTACCATATAAAGAGAGTTATAAAATTCCCTCTTAGCACTGCTGTTGCTGCACCCTGTAAGTTTTGGTATGTTGCGCTTTCATTCTCATTTATTTCAAGGTATTTTATAATTTCCTTTGTGATCTCTCTTTGACCCATTGGTTGTTTAGGAGTGTTTAATTTCTACTAATTTGTAAAATTTCTGGCTTTTCTTTGGTTACTGATTTCTAGATTCATTCCATTGTGATAGGAAAAGATGCTGTATGATTGCAATCTTTTAAAATCGAATTTACAGTTTAAAACCTTAAAACAATAAGACAGACTAGTTTTGTGGCCTAACATATGCTCTATCCTGGAGAATGCTCAGGTGCACACTTAGGAAATGTGTATTTTGCTGATGTTGGATAGTATACTCTGTATATGTCTGTTAGGTCCAATTGGTTTAAAAAGTTGTTCAAGTCCTTTCTTTCCTTATTGATCTCCTGTCTAATTCTGTTACTGAAAGTGGGCTAGTGAAGTCTGTTATTTTAGGGCTATTTCTCTTTACAAGGCTGTCTTTATTATCTTCATATATTCTGTAGGTTTAACTTTTGTTTCATATATGTCTAAAATTTTTATATCTTTCTGGTGATTTGACCCTTTTATCATACCATTCTGTCTCTTGTAAGAGTTTTTGACTTAAAGTCAGTTTTGTTTGATACCTGTATAGCCACACTCTCCCTCTTTTGGTAACTCTTTTCATGAAATACCTTCCCGTATCCTTTCAGTTGCAACCTATTTTTCTCCTTATATCTAAAGTGAGTCTTTTATAGACAACACATAGATGGATCATGTTTTCATTTGACTTTTTTAATCCATTCTGCTGATCTGTGACTTTTGACTAAGGAATTTAATCCACTTGCACTTAAGTAATAATCGATAAAGACTTACTTTTGAAATTTTGTTACTTATTTTCTGCATATCTTAGAGCTTTCTTGTTTTTATTTCCTTCATCACTGCCTTCTTCCTTTAGGTTTAGTTAATTGTTTTGTACTGACACATCTTGATTTGCCCCTCATTTACTTTTGTGACTGTTCTATAAATACTTTATTTGTGGTTACCATGGAGATTACATATAGCATCCTAAAATTATAAAAGTCTATTTTGAATTGGTAAGACCTGAAATTCAATTGCATATAACAACTACTCTTTTATACCTTCATCCCTCCTCTTTATCTTATTGACATCACAGATTACGTAGTTATGTATTATGCTTTCTTTATTTATGTATAGAGATATATATAACATAGATTTATTGTGATTTTTATGCATTTATCTTTTAAATACTGTAGAAAATAAAAAGTGTTACAAGTCAAAATTACAATACTGGTTTTAAAATATTTTCCACGTGTGTACCTTTACCAGAGAATTTTATGCTTTCATATAGTTTTGAGCTATTGTCTAGCTTCCTTTCACTTCAGCCTGAAGGACTCCATTTAACATTTCTTGCTTCTCAGAGTAATTGAGAAGAGTTCCTAGAGGAGCAGTAATTGAGCTGAGAGTCCGAGGCTGCACAGGTGAAGGAACTATCAGGAACACAGGCACAAGCTTGAGAAGGGTGGAGGTGCTCAGGGAAAAAATTAGAATTTGAGAAGTGAGGCATGTGAGGGAACAAAGAGGTGCAAAGGAATCAATTACAAAGGAACGTATCTGCCATGCCAAGTAGTTTATATTTGGTCCTGAAAGTGATGAGAAACCTTGAAAATTAAGTAGGTCAGTGACATGATCAGATTTGCCTTTAAGAATAAATTATTCTGGCAGCAGCAGCAGCATGTAGGATGCATTGGAGCTGGGCGAGAATCAGGCAGGGTCACAAATGTTCCTAGGACAGTCGAGAGAGATGGCAGTGGTCAGAAGCATGACAGTGGTGTTGAGATAAAGCAGAAGAGATATTTAGAAAGAAAAATTGACAGAATTTGGTGACTTATTGCAGGTTGGGAGTTGAGGAGAGGGGTGTAGATGGTGGTGCCATTCCTGAAATCAAGGAGTGTAGGAGGAGAAAATTTGAAGAGGAAGCTGATGAATTATTTTAAAGTCACAGAAGACATTGTGGTGTATTGCTTTTGTGATAAAAAATAAAAGTGAAACATGGGGATGAGGCTCATACCCCCATTGGCTATCAGAGCAAATTGGAGTCCTTTCCTCAGAGGTCACTCCTGCTACCAGCTTGGTGTGTGTCCTTTTAGGCCTTGTTTTATGTATTTCCATACTTAGAGAAGATGGATAGTCTTGCCTTTTACATATCTGACTTACATGTTTCATACTCTGTATCACTTGATTTTTTCCCCCCATACAACTGATGTTTTAGAAGTTTTGCTAAGTCAGCGCATATGAAAGTACTTCGTTATTTTTGACTGCTGCATAGTATTCCAGGGCAGAGAATCGTCCAGTCTGCCCACTGATGGATATTTAGTTTTGTACCAAATGTTTTGTTCTAATAAATGATGCTACAAAGGACATACATACATTTAACACATATGTTTGTAAACTAGTATGATTTTTTTCCCCTCTAAGAGTAATTATTGAGGAGTGGAATTACTGGGTCCTAGGGTGTTTACTCTCATTTATATAGTTATTACCAAATTGCGCTCCACATGGTTGTTTTGAGTGCATAGTGTCCAAGAGTGTTCCTTATACTGCACTCTCAACACAAGACATGATCATGATATATTTTTTCTAAGTCAGACTGAGAGATAATTGCTTTAATTTGTTTTTCTGGTCATGACTGAGGTTATCGCGTTCTTGGCCATCTGTGCGTCTTGTATGGATCAGTTGTTTTTGTCTTTTCCCATCAGTCTGTTGAACTATATTTTCCTTATGGATTTGTAGGAGTTGAAAAAACTTTATATCCTAACCCTGCATCTGTTTTATGTCATCAGTATCTTTAGTTTCTTGTTTATCTTTGAAATTTGTTCATGTGCTAATTAATTTTGATGGAGGAAAATTTATTCATCTATTCCTTCATGGCTCTTGTATGCTAGGACTTGTTTTTTAAAAAAAGCCTTGCTGACCCCTATTGTCATAGGCATATTCACTCTATATTTCATTCTCTCATTTTGATTTTGTAAGGTTTAAAATGTTAGTATCAATGGGAAATTTGAGTAGAATTATCCACATGTCAGGTGATGATTTCAGAATGGAGCAGAGAGAAACCTACACTTGAGACATAGACTGGGGCTTCTCCAAGTGGAGGAGTTGCTTGAAACCACTAACAGACTGTTTGGAGAAAGCATGTAACGTTAAAGAGAAATAGGCCAGGGACACAGATCTGAGGAACACCGACATGAACAGGACTGGTTGAACAAAAGGATATATGGACCTAAAAGGAATGGCCAGAGAGATAGGATGAAAACCAGGTAAGGATGGATATAAGAAACCAAGAAAGGCAAGCTTTAACAAGGGTGCGATAGCCATTGGTGTCAACTATGACATCCACCAACCTATACTGTAGTAGTTATCTCTTTTTCGAAGAGATAACTGTACAGAGCAGGCCCCAGGTCTTACTTTACTTTTATATTCCTAGCACTGAATGTGGTGCCTGCCCATAGCGGCATTCATCTACCTAGCACTCATTAATCTATAAATCTGCAAGTGTACTCATTCATCTTTAAAGCCTTGTTGAATGAATACATTTTGAAACCTTCCTCTTTTCTTGAGCCAGTTTGTCAAAGCAAACTTTCCAACTGACCGACAGTTTTGAGAGGTGCTGGGACCTTTTTACTCATGCTGTTTAACTAATATTCCTTTGGTCCTGGTCTTTAATGGATCAAGGTGGCTTCCATGATGGCATGACTTGAGGAGACCTGTGGGGTTTGACTGTAAATCTGCTGATTTAAGAGGAATTTGGGGTGTCCACAAATGCCAGCTGCTCTTTACAGTACCTTTTACCTCCCGGCCTCTCCTGGAGGCTTCATATTGGCCATTGCTCTCCTGACATTAGTTATTTTGCGGATTTCTGAAGCACGTTTCCTTAAACTGTCAATCTGTAAATTGTCTGTAAAATCCAGTCCATGGGGTAAAGGAATGGAATTATTCATAACATCGTTTCTACCTCAGTTGGTGGTGAAATTACTCACTCAGAGTATAATTAAGTCATAGATATACTAGCCTGAATGTGGATAAAGGTGGAAAGGAAGCAATTCCTCTTCCAATTTGGGCGCTTCCTGATGTTTGACAAGCATCTGTGTGTCAATCCATGAATGGGGAAAGAGAACTCAGAATTCCTGTAAAGGAGGGGTTTTTTTCCTTTCCCAAGAGAACTGGAGAATAACTGAGGAGCTGGGGAGGGAGGAATAAGAAATAAAAGCTTAAGGTTGTCAACAGGGTGACAATAGTAACCTGATGGGTGAGGACTGAGTAACAAGTCAGGGCCTGAGACAGGAGAAGGCAGCCCAAAGAGGGCCAGGTGATATGGTTCTAGGCCGAGCAAGCACAGGGCCCGGGTGTGCCGAGGGGTCAGGACACGCTGGGCCTCCGGCAGGGCGCTCCCCACCATGTACGGAAGCCTTAACAGAGGACCCTGCACTGGGGCTCCCCTTTATCTGCCCATGCTGTTCCCCAGAGAGCAGGCGTGGACACGGCCTGTGAGTGCACGTGCAGACGAACAAACACAACACTCAGATGTTGCAGACAAATTAAAATTTATTGAGACAGACAGAAATGCACCTACTCAGGACTACAGTTAAGCATTTACTGTTAACCAAAGAGTCGTGTTCACATTCCAGATAAGTCTACGTGGGAAAGCATTCAGAATTTACTAGGTTTTCTACTTTACTATTTCATCTACAAGAGGGACGACAGACTGGCACTCAGGATTTGGTGGCTGTCATTACAGTGCTACACAGTGGACAGGGACGAACAGCAGTGACTCTGACGAAAAGGTAGAAAAAGACCAAAACCACCCACTGTAGAAAGGGCTCTGGGACGTTACTGTACAGTGTGGCCAAAGTGAAGAAGAAAAGAAAGCGATAGCCGTAAGTGGCGTCCTGGGAGGAGCAGAGGGCAGAGCTGGACAGGCACGGCGCCGCTCACTGCCGGGTGGGGGGAGACGGGCGTGAAGGAGAAGGAACTGATACGAAACCTCAAATTTAGTGTGAGGGTATTCCCATGCTTAGAGTATTTGTGGAAATAAATAGACACTGATATGGCAGAGAACTCATTGTGGAAGAAAATTCTAGGGTTTAACTTGGATGCCAAGGAAATGGTATAAAATCAAAGATCCACTTATGGAATAAGGATAAAACTATTTCACTAAGGAGGTTCGAAAAATGAGTCTGCAAAGATTCACCTCCATACTTTTCTGCAACAAGGGAATGATGGTCACAGCACTATTTTTTGTAAATCAAGATTTTTATGTATACATAGTCACCTGCTAAAAGACTCCTGCTGAAAGAGAGGAAAACAAAATTCTGCTAAGGCTAAGGTAACTAAAGACACGAATCTTTAGTACTGATGAAAAGTACCTTTAAAAACTAATGCTGTCTTGCCAAAGTGAGGCACAAAAAGTGGCCTTAATGTTGCTCCACTGATTTTGGGTTCCAGTCATAAGAGGGCTTTTTATTTAATATCTTAATGAATCAAAAATACCTTCTTGGAATCTCTCTGAAGATGAGCATCTCATTACCTCACTGGGAACTGACTACTGAGCACTCTTCTCCATCAGTAAGTTAATGCCAAGGGTCTTTAAGTGTCATCTTAATTTGACACTTGTCATAAGATAATTAGGCAAATTAAAATCAGTGGTTTGCTCTGTTACTAGAAGTTTCTGTAAGTGAAATCAATTTGTCGATTTTAATTTGTCCTCTTGTGTGTTTCCCAGGCTCAGAGGAGACAGTAACAATGGTTTTCTTTGTTGGTCTAAACTGAGATTTTTTAAATATGCCTCGATTCTTTTATACACTTGATTGTGTTTAGCTGCAATTATGCAGCTGTTTTTTAAATTACTATCTCAGAGTTTTTGTTCAAGTGAGAAAAAAAAAGTACTGAAATGGAGGTGATAGAGTTGAGAGATCCCAGTACAGAGCTTGCCTGTGGTCTCCCTACAGCTGGGGTGCTGGCTGTCCTCCTGTCTGTCAGGCCAAACGGGTTTGCTGTATCCAAGAAGTTCATTTCCCATCTGAGCCAACTCCAGGGATATTGCCTGTGGGTCTGGCCAATGCAAAGACTGGAAAATACTAGTTAGAGGTGGGCTGGTAAAGTACAAATGCTCAATTTGGGGTGAAGACTGGTCAGCTGCCCCCATGATCTCAGTCTGATTGACTATATTTGTTGCCTGAGTGTATGTGGTCTTCTGGTGGCCTGGCTGGAGCTCAGGAAGGGAAGAAAAACATATGTGGGCCAGAGAGCCTTGCGGGGTGGCTGATTAGGACATCCAGGTAGGCGGACACCAGGTGGGACAGGAGCTTGAGGCCCTGTACTGAACTGAATGGGGCCACTTTGAAGACTACTCTTTGGTACTTGTGCCTGGGCCAGTTTGATAGGGAGAGGAAAATCCTAAAGACAATAGAGATGATGACCTTACCAAACTTGGAGCTAGAGTTGGACAATGAGTTTCCTTAGGAAAAAGAAACGCAGTGGTGAAGGGCTTTCTTCATTTGTACCTTGATGCAGCTTTGGGTGGGGGTGGGGTGGGGCACAGACTAGCTCTTAAAAATCCAACCCTACTTCTCATGTGCTTCCCTGAAGTTCTTTTCTAGGCCTCCATCTGAGATTCTTTACAAATGATGAGTGATTGAAAAAAAATCTGTACAGCTTTTGTACCCTCATCATGATGACGATTTATGGATAGATAAGGGGCAAACTGAAACACCGAGTTAAGAATCCTGAATTTTCTTCTGCTATGGAACACTATAGTTCCACCTTCCCGGAGAGCAGGGGGTACGTGGACATGCCTTAGAAAAAGCCCTTGAGTAGGTAGGGAAGGGAGGAACGTGCCGCAGACAGGCCTGCTGCAGCCCAGGGGAGGGTTTGAGCTGAAATGAGAGAGATGGCTTGTGAGGCTGCCCACGTGGGAGTCACATGGCTTCTGCAAGAAAAGTGATTTAGGCAGACAGAGGCTCCTCCAAATCAAAGAGGCTCCCGGTAACTCTGCCGCTGCATAGAGAAGCAGCCTCCTCAGCCTGCAGGCTACACGTGCCAGCCGTTAGTGCAAAGAAAGGACTTCGGTACAAATTCCCTATTCCACAGACTATGACCCCAGGTCTGGACATACTGACAAATGTGTAATTTTTTTCCAAGTGAATTTTCAATAGACACCCAAACCCTTTTTTCTGAGAGGTGTGTACAGTCTCTTCTGTACAGACTCAAATATTGATGCACGTACAGAGAGAAGTATCTTTTAATAGAGAAGATCAGTTCCCCAAAGGGACTCTTAACTGAATTAAGGCTGTTGTTTGTAGGAAGCCAGATCGAGTGATGTGAAAAACTAATGTGTAATAATAAACACCAGGGTGGGTGGGGAGGGGCAGGGGGGAAAGGTACAGTGTGGTGTGTTTTCCACAACATCTACAGGACACAAGAAAAGCACTTAGACACGGTAAGGCCGGGAACCATGCTGTAATAACCACCGGTGTGGGTGATGGAAAGGGTCTTTGATGTTTAGAGGGTGGGGGCTCCCTGCGCTGTCAGAATCCCACATACATCACATGCTTGTTGCAAAAAACTCACGGGAGGGAAGGAGGCTCTAATTCAACCAGCCATTCCTCTGTCTAAAAAAGAAAACCCAACACCCTTCTTCCCACACACCGTATGCAAAATCAATCAGAATGCTCTGGGAACAAGGAGTCGTCTTCCAAACCTTAGGTTGGGTAGAGAGGGCAACAATGGAGAAGAGGCCATGGGCCGTGGAGTCTTAGATACAAACGCAGGAACAGGAAGTGACTTGCAGTTGTGTGCAGAGCTCGCATCCTCCTCCTCGTGGGGACTACCATATGTACCCGACCTCATCCTCTTTGTCGTCATCCTCGTCCTCGTCATCCTCCGTCACTGCCCGGGTGTGCACCCGCAGCCTCCCCAGTCTGTCCTGTGGGCCCAGCTCCCGCTCATCCTCTAGGTCATCCAACAGGACCACAGAGCCGCCACTGCCAAAATCCCCTGAAGTTTCCTGCTCCTCTTCTGAAACATCAGGAAGGAAGAAAAGATTTGAGGTTAGTTTCTGCTCGTGCCTCACTACCTCCTTCATGGGAGGGCAAAACCATGCCATTTACCTTCTGAAAATGGGATCATCCCTGCCCCGGTGGGGCTAGTCTGCGTGGCATGGACCATAAGCTCTGTTTTGATGTGAGCCCCATAATTCTAGAGATGCTTCTACCTTCTTGTTAATGCAAATCACTAGTCATGGTGAGTTCCTGCCACTCGAAAAGCCAGGTCTTATGCTTCATCTCATGTGATGTCAGGGTTATTGTGTCTGCATTGTAAACTCTCTCACTGTAGACCTCAGCGACCTCTAGAAATTCTGGTGCCCAGAGCCTTACACGGTGAGAACCTACAAGTCATCAGAGGCCATTGTGCGTACTCACCACAGCTCACGGCGCCTTGTTTCCTGGAGCCGGCCAGCTCGTTCCCGTACTTATCCACACACCAGCACTGCCCTGTGCTGCCGTGACACTGTGTGGCTCTGTAATAGCCCTCCTCGTTACATCGAGGTATGAATGCTCCTGGGGGGACAAAAGGTCCAACTTGAATCCGAGAAGTGAACAGACACTCAGAGTTAATGCCCTTGAAGAGGAGAGAGAGGGCTCACACCGCACATGGGGCATCTGCTGCGGAGCTGACAGGACAGGATGGGCTGCTTGGCTATTTCTCAGTCCAGATAACATGGTTCTAGGACTTGCTCAAGGTTAGACAGCATTCCTTCTTTGATGAATTCTTATTTTTCTCTTTGGTACTACTCTTACTAGTAACTTGTTTTATTTTGGAAGTTTTTATGGTTTTACTGAAATATAATTGACATATAGCACACTGTGTAAGTTTAAGGTACACAGCACAAAGATCTGACTTATATCATATAGCATAATGATATGATACCACAGTGAATTTAGTTTACATCCATCATCTCATACGTATTGAAAGCTTTTTTCCCTTACGATAAGAACTGAGGATTTACTCTGTTAACAACTTTCAGATATACCACACAGCATGTTCACTAGAGTTGTCGTGTTGTCCATTACATCCCCTGTACTTATTTATCTTATAACTGGAAGTTTGTACCTTTTGACCACCTTCCTCCAGTTCTCCCCCTGCCTATGGCGGCCACTAGTCTCAGCTCTTTTTCTATGAGTTTGTTTTTAAGTTACACATAAGTGATCATACAGCATTTGTCTTTCTTTGTCTGACTTATTTCACTTAGCATAATGGTCTCAAAGTCTGTCCTTGTCACAATTGGCAGGATTTCCTTCTTTTTTGTGACTGAATGATATTGTGTCATGTATATACATGTAACAACTTCTTTATCCATTTATCCATTGATGAACACGGGTTTCCTTGTCTTGGCGATTGTAAATAATGCTGCAGTGAGCATGGGTGTGCAGGTATCTCTTTGACATAGTATTTTCATTCCCTTAGGATATATTCTCAGAAGTGGAATTTCTAGATCATATGGTAGTTCTATTTTTTTTTACATTTTTTATTGATTCATAATCATTTTACAGTGTTGTGTCAAATTCCAGTGTTCAGCACAATTTTTCAGTCATTCATGGACATATACACACTCATTGTCACATTTTTTTCTCTGTGATTTATCATAACATTTTGTGTATATTTCCCTGTGCTATACAGTGTAATCTTGTTTATCTATTCTACAATTTTGAAATCCCAGTCTATCCCTTCCCACCCTCTACCCCCACCCCCCGGTAACCACAAGTCTGTATTCTCTGTCCATGAGTCTATTTCTGTCCTGTATTTATGCTTTGTTTTTGTTTTTTAGATTCCACATATGAGCGATCTCATATGGTATTTTTCTTTCTCTTTCTGGCTTACTTCACTTAGAATGACGTTCTCTAGGATCATCCATGTTGCTGCAAATGGCATTATGTTGTCGGTTTTTATGGCTGAGTAGTATTCCATTGTATAAATATACCACCTCTTCTTTATCCAGTCACCTGTTGATGGACATTTAGGCTGTTTCCATGTTTTGGCTATTGTAAATAGTGCTGCTATGAACATTGGGGTGCAGGTGTCATCCTGAAGTAGATTTCCTTCTGGATACAAGCCCAGGAGTGGGATTCCTGGGTCATATGGTAAGTCTATTCCTAGTCTTTTGAGGAATCTCCACACTGTTTTCCATAGTGGCTGCACCAAACTGCATTCCCACCAGCAGTGTAGGAGGGTTCCCCTTTCTCCACAGCCTCTCCAGCATTTGTCATTTTTGGATTTTTGAATGACGGCCATTCTGACTGGTGTGAGGTGATACCTCATTGTAGTTTTGATTTGTGGTAGTTCTATTTTTAGTTTTTGGAGGAACATTCATACTGTTTTCCATAGCGGCAGTACCAGTTTATAACCTGTCCAACAGTGCACAAGGGCTCCCTTTCCCCGCATCCTTGCCAGTATTTGTTATCACTTGTCTTTTTGATGACAGTCATTCTCACAGGCACAAAGGGATAATGCATCGTGGTTTTGATTTGCATTTCTCTTGTGATTAGTGATGCTGAGCACCTGTTCATGTACTTTTTGGCCATTTGAATACTGTCATTTGAAAAAATATTCAGTTCTTTTGTCCATTTTTCAAATTAAATTATTTGTGGGGTTTTTGTTTGCTATTGAATTGTATGAGTCCTTTATATATTTTAGATATTAACCCCTTATCTGATACATGGTTTGCAAATATTCCTTCCCATTCTGTAGGTTGTCTTTTCATTTTCTTGCTAGTTTGTTTTGCTCTGCAGAAGCTTTTAAATTTTACATAGTCCCAGTTATTTATTTTGTGTATAGTTATTGAAGTATAGTCAGTTTACAGTGTGTCAATTTCTGGTGTACAGCACAATGCTTCAGTCATACACGAACATACATAGATTTGCTTTCATATCCTTTTTCACCATAAGTTACTACAAGATATTGAATAGAGTTCCCTGTGCTGTATGGTATAAACTTGTTGTTTACCTGTTTTATATATATATATTAGTCAGTATCTGCAAATCTCAAACTCCCAATTTATCCCTTCCCACCCCCGCCCTGCCAATAACCCTAAGTTTATTTTCTATATCTGTGAATCTGTTTCTGTTTTGTAAATAAGTCCATTTGTCTTGTTGCTTCTGCTTTAGGTGTCATATGCAGAAAATCACTGCCAGGGCCCATGTCCAGAGCTTTTTTTCCTGTTTTCTTCTAGGAGTTTTATGCTTTCCAGTCTTCGATCCATTAATTTTTGTGAGTGGTGCAAATTAGGAGTTTAGTTTCATTCTTTTGTATGTGAATATCCAATTTTCCCAGCACCCTTTATTGAAGAGACTGCCTTTTGAATATATTGATTTTACCTGCATGGGTTTATTTCTGAGCTCTCTGTTCTGTCCCATGGGCCTGTGTGTCTGTCCTTATGCCAGTACCACACTGCTGTGATGACCGTCGCTTACGTTATAGCTGGAAACTCGGAACTGTTCTTTCTTAGGATTGCTTTGACTATTTGGGGTCTTCTGAACTGCCACATAATTTTAGGATTGTGTTTCCTGCTTCAGTAAAAGAAAAACAATGCCACTGATTGCATTGACTCTATAGACGGCTTTGGGTAGTTTGGACATTTTAACAGTATTAACTCCTCTAATCCATGAACATGGGATTCTTTTCATCAGTGTCTGCAGTTTTCAGTATGGCGATCTTTCACCCCCTTGGTTAAATCATTTCATCTCCGGACAAAGAAACTTTTTACTCCTCTTTTTTCAATTTGGATGACTTATTTTTTTCTTGTCTTTGGGTAATCTTCTACTTCTATTGTGTTGTAGAGAGTGAATATGAGCTATGATACTTTTTTGAGGTATATTTTAGTTTTAGTTGTCTTTTGTGGCATAATCCATGACATATATTAATGTGTCTTTGAAAGGACTATATTCTATGCCTGTGTACACAGGACTACATGTATAAGAATACTAATTATGTTCTTTTTTGTCTACTTGAACTGTAAGTTTCAATAAGAGGTTACAGTGAAGTCTCTGGGTTGTAAATATGACAATTCTTCCTTGCAATTCTGTTGTCATTAATTAGAATACCTATAACTAACTTTAATACAAAACATTATATGGTAAAAAATGTTTTAGCAAGATGATATTCCCCCTTTTGAGAATTCAAAACAATTTGCTTTTGTCAGATTTTAATAGTCTGTCTCATAATAATTGACTTTTAGCCCATTCACATTTATTGTGATTACAGGTATGTTTTTATTTCTACCACTATATTTTGTATTTACTGTTTCTTCCTTTCCTGCTCTTTGTTGAAATGGTCAAGTTTTCTTTATTCCATGGTTTTCTTCTGTAAGTTTAAAAGCTGTATATTCTATTTATTTCCAGTATTTTTGTTGTTACCTTTAAGTATGCAGAGAAGCCTATTTTTTTTCCCTAAGAGCTAAAGTTAACCAGAAACTCAACACAGTTTTCTCACTGCCCCCTACAGTATGAAATTTTAATTCTAGCTTATTAGCAAAACACTTGTTTATTTGTATAGTTATGTTTATTTAGATTTAGCAGTATGCCTTTTTCCTTTCCACAGTTGCATCTCAATAATAATTCTGGGATCATTTGTTTTCTGAGTATCACAGGCTTCAGTGATGCGTTAGTAAGTCTGGGCCATGCGTCTTTAGTTTGAGAATGTCTCTGTCATGTGATCATGGAAATAAATACCTAGGTGCAAAGTGATTTCCCCTCAGCTTTGAAGACAGTATTCTCTGTGCTTACACAAGTGTTACCAGTCTGATCCTCACTCAGCTGTAGGTAGTAGCATTTATGAGTTTTTAGTTTTAATTTTTCTTTGAGTGTGTGTATGTGTTTGTGAGCTCATGTACTGCGGGAGAACTACTGTCTACCTCACCCATGTGAAGATGGAGGTTTCTGCTTCCACTCCTCTGGTTTTCTAGTCTCTAAATTTATTTGTGTGTTTTTTCAGGATGACAGGGTTTTTAAATTTACCTTTTATTTTATGAATTTTATGAAATGGGGAGGCAGTAACCACAGATCCAGCTGATTCTACCAACTACTCACTGTTCACCAGGCTATTCCAAGATGACAAGGCTCTCAGAGATCAAGGATCAGAAGTTGTCCCAAGAAAACCACTCCTAAGGGACAGGTAAGTCAAGTCTGCTAATGCCACAATTAGAAGTGGTGCCCACACTCTAACTTAGAAACTCAGCCAGTGCACAGCACCTCCAGTCTGCAGAAATAGGAGGAAGGAAAAAAAAAATGCCTTCAGTAACCAAAAGGCAGATTTGTTAACAGATTGCCAGTCAAGCTCTGCAAAGATGGACTAGTAAAAAGCTGGGGAAATGCTGGTCCTCCTCCTCGCCCTGCAGCTGTAAAACAATAGTACTTAATAGACACAAAAAAATGCATGCTGGGTTGAGCCTCCAGGTTGGTAAGAAGCAGGTGCTACTCTACCTATAATGTAATAGAATTACCATTTTTTTCTAAGGCAGTAATTATAACTGATTCTAATTTGTTATTTCTTATTTCATTTTCTGAGTCCGAATGCCCCTGAATACACATTTATATTAGATTTTCTCATGTAAAAAATAACTTGTAAGCAGATAGGATAAATGGTATTTTTATGAGTCAGCTAGTGTAATCTCCCTATGTGGGGAGATGTGATAAAGTGAGCTTGAAACTAAGCGGGACGCCTAGGCAGACAAAGGTAGGCCTTTCATTGATGTGCGCTGGGGGAAGAAATCATCTTCTAGTCTCAGACCGCATCCCTGACAGTACCTCATTATTAATGAAGCAGTAAGAAGATACCACATGTAATGAAAATACATTTATAAAAATAGCACTCTGCTAGTTCTCTTAGGCACGTCACTCAGACCAAAATGACCTCCCACATGGAGCAATCAGAGAGGTAGGACCGAGTCCTTGCACTGGAAAGCCCTATGGAAGGGAGAACCAGAAGGATGTTTGTTTTTAAAAAACACTGGAGAAGAACCGACACCCAGACAGGTCAAAATCACAACTCTGGAGCTCCTTCTGAGTTGAAAAGGGTGTTATCAGAAGTGGAAAGTGTGAGGCAAGCCAGGGAAATAAGTAATTTTCAAAAGTAGAGGAAAGGACGGGGATCCACCGTAAGGTGACCCAAAACTCAAAGTGAACAGCCAGAGGTCACAGACCATCTGTATTTGACAATCTGCAAAAACTTGCCCATTTCCTTCAGGTAAATAAATAGATAAACACCTGAAATGGCAGCTGTTTAGGGGGTGCACCTGCTTCTGAATGTGGAACAAGAATAACTGAATTATTGTGTTGCAGCTGCCAGCTGTCTTTTTAGAGTAACAGATAAGGTTCCTCTGCTGTGTCGGCAATGGCATGGTCTGAGTGCCACAACCACAGGTGAGTCCTGCAGGAAGGAGGGTGTGGGGCTAAAGGGACCTTTACCTCGGCTACAGGGCAGCATGTCAGGGAAAAACATACTCACACAACCCACTTGCTTCTGCCTCAGCATCTGGACAAAGAGTCCAGGGATCATGCACATGAAACAAATGTCTTTAAGTATGCTCAAGTCCTTGGACCCTGTCTGATAAATTTAGAAGGAAATCAGCTTATCTTCCTCCTTGAATGCACAACTTGATCTGGGGAATGTGGGAAACTCTTTTATTTAATGGGCGTACTTGAAAAAAAGAAAAAGTCAAGGGCCATTGGAGCCCAAGGCCAGGGAGGAATGAGCAGTAGAGATGGGGCTCAGTGTCCACCCAGGCAACTGGCCCACGGGTGACCTTTGAATGCTGTCCGGCTGATGGAGCCTGCAGTACTTCTCAGCTTGTTACCTGGGCCTCGGGTTCTGTCCAGCTGCCTAGGGCACATCACCAGCTTCCTGGAAGAGCCCTATCTGGGGTAAGACGGGGAATTTCTTTCACGAAACACTAGTCCCTAATTGAATAACCATTGCTGTGCTCAATATTACAAGAGACATGGATGGTTTAATTAGTTGTTTAAATGAGTGTCAAGAAATGGCACTTACCCAACAAGCTCTTCCCTTTGCTCAACTTCTGAATCCTGTTCATTTCATTCTGGCAAGGGAGACCTAAAAGTAATTTATGTAAGTCAGTTTCCAGATGGGAAGGGATATAATCTCTAATGATTGGCTTCACTCTTGATGTGAAATGTACACAATGACACACCTGGGAGTGGAATTACTCCATGTGCTATTATTACTGTGCGGCAAAACAGATTTAGGACATTGGTGTTACTAAGTTTAAGAAATCTTAAATACATAGGTACACAAGTACCTGGTGCTATACGTATTAAAATAGTATTTGTGGGCTACTTGCACTGTACAGGAATCTTTCTCCCCACCAGCAAGTCAAGCAAATACCAAGTGTCTCTAGGTGATTTTTACCTAAAGCAGAAAGTCTGTTATCAGCTAAGATTTCTATGAGCTGAGAACTAGGACCAAAGCTTTAAACTAGAGGGCACATATACTGAATCCAAAGACTTGGAAAAATATTTAGTCACCCTCCAGTCTTGCAGTTTAGAAAGAGGATTAGAATGCCCACTTTAGCCCTCACGCCCCAAGAAAGTAAAACAGAGGGCTTCAAGGGACGACTCTGAAGGGACAGAAGAGACCTAGAGAGACAGTGAGGACAGAAGAGTGAGACCTGGACGCCGGGCTCTGCCGCTTCCTGGCTGAGTGGCTGCAGCTGGTCTCTGTAGCTCTCATCCTCCAAGCCCTCAGGTATCAAGCACATGTTGCTATGGACGAGCTCCAAACGGGCAGTTCTCAAGCGAAAGACTGATACAGTAGGAGCCGCGTGGCTAAGCAGCGCATAGGCAAGTGTGTGCTACCCTGGTTCCTTCCACTCCAGGCAAGAAGAAAGGTGACCTCGAGTCTGGAGTTTTACCATGACTCACCTTTGCCGAGGCTGTGGCTCTAGGAGGCCCTGTTGGCTCACGGTCCTCCAGCGCAGACCATGAATTCAGATTCTGCAGACACTTATACCATCTCTGTACCTGCAGGTGTGGAACCTGGAGGAAGCACCTGAGCACCCATTTACATCTGTTACCCTGGGGCTTTCACAGTGCCGCCTGGTCTCGCTGCTTGTTCCTTGAGAGAATCCGGCTACTGAGTATATTTTGTTGCCTTCGGGATTTAAAATGATTAAAGGTAGCACTTGCTATGACAAATAATGAGCAGTGATTGAATTCTTAGACTGCACTAGACCATGTATTAGAACTGTCTCACGTGTTTACAACAACCAGTTACAAATGGAAATGCACATCTCTGTCACTGCGCAGAAGGAGCGTCCCAGTCATTCCTGTGAGCAAGGTGTCTGTTTAGTATGAAGTTTCTAATTGTCAGGCTCTTTTTCAAGTTGTCCTATAGTCATTTTTAAAACGCTACTTATTGAAAGATAAGGGGAAATGAATCAAGACTGAGACCTACTAAAAATGCTGCAAGAAAAAACTGCAGATGAAAAATTCACAGCAGAAACCGTTTGCTGCTAAGCAGAGGACAATATTTACCAAAGATTTTTCCAAGAAAGCAAGGATTCTAATGAAAAAAAGACTGTATAAGGCAGAGACACAAACACTCAGGGATATAAATGACATAAAGAGGAAAATTAAGCAATAAAGAAGGAAAGATATACCTGAAGCAGCAAAACTGAGCTGAGACAGCCATATTACTGGTGCTCTTAAGATTAAAGTTTTAATTCTAGAGCTCAAAGGAACACACTGTGTCTCAGGAAAAAGTGACAGCAACCAGGATGAGCAAAACTAAGATACGTCCTAGGAAATTTATGTTCTTGAAAGGTAAAGAGTCCTTTTGGCTTCCAGGCAAAAAGGTTACATCACCACTAAAGGGAAGAATTAGATGAATCCAGAGAGAGTTGACAGCTCTACACTATTGAGCCCTTTTATCCCAGCGCAGGGTCTGCCTGTAAACCAGTGGAGCTACAAGTTTTGTTCTCAGATACACTGCCCTGGTGTTGACTGTTATACCAGCATAAACGAAATCCATTTTCTTCCCATTATATGTCCTCACTGGTGGTTGTTTCAATACTAAATTTGTTCCTGGCCACCTTACTAAATTCTCATTTTATTTATGATAGTTACTCTGGTTGGTTTCCTTGAATTTTTCAGGTGTGCAGTCCATATTATCTGCAAATGGTGATAATTTTTTCTCTTCAATTTTTATACCTCGTATCTTTCCCTTTTCTAATCACATCAGCTGTTCCTTCCAAATCAATGTTAAATAACAGCCGTGTTTTTTACTTCAATAGAAATGCTGATAGTGGCTCAGCATTAAGCCTAGTGAGCTTGGGGCCTGAGATCATACAGAATTATATGGTTTTATCCTCAGGGTTCAGGTTGAGGCTCATTCTTCCCCTGGAGGTGTAATGCCCGATTGTGCCTTGACCAGGAGACAGCGCCGTCCCCCTGGCCACCTGGGATGGTTCTGGGTAGCTTGCCTTCTCAGCCGCTGCCTGCCCCTCTGCCCCTCTCTCACGGGAGGACCAAACCCAGGCCCTCCTGCATGCTAGCCATGCACTCTACCACCGAGCTACAGCCTGTCTACCTGAGCTTCCTCAGAATCACCTTTACTCCCCAATTCAGGGAGTATGCTGGGTTCCAGGTTCCTCAAAAAAATTCAAATTTCATTTTAAGATGAATGCACTCAGAGTCCTGCATACCTTTCTAGGTTGCTGCCTATGCTTATGAAATTTCCCAAAACATCTGAATTAACTTAGGAATCTAATTTCCCCAACAGACGTCCCTGCACTTGATAGACACTGATTGACTCTTAGGATCAGTGGTTGCTACTCATTCATCCTTTTGCTTAATCACAATGATCAAAGGTGGAAGAAAGATTGGTGAATGCATAAATCTGGCCACTTTTGCCCTTCCATAATGCCAGACAGAGTGGAACCACCATTTGTTAGCTTGTGAAGTTGTGATTCAGCCCTTGGACACGGAAGTATGACTTACGTACGTTCATTCTTTCTTCCTTCCTTCCTTTCTATGTATCTACCTACCTGTCTACCTAATGGAGGAGGAAGAGGTGGCCAGTGTCTCTGTCAGTGTGTCTGTCTTTCTAATGGACTACGAAGAGGGGGCCTCCTGAATGGCCAGCCCAGCCCCTGGGCCTTACCTCCAGGCTTCTGGAAGCAGTAGCACCACTCATTGTTAGAGAGCTTGCCGTCCTTGAAGGAGTCACAGGAGTTGAAGAGCGGCTTGATACAGGGCTCGTACTTATCCAGGTACATGGCGTTGATCTCTGCGTGGTCAAGCAGGAGGTCATAGTTCATGTCCAACTTGTTGAACATCCAGCCCAGGGAGTCCTTGCAGATGGGCAGGATGCTGGTGTCGAATCCTGCCGAGGGAAGGACACATCTCAGCTGCCACCGAGCCTGCTCCCTGACTCTGCCCCCGAAGGAGGCCCAGCCCCTCCCCCGATGCTTCTCCCCTCCGCTCGTGGTCTGAGCAGCACTCTATCAGCATAGCTGGTAGCTGTTGTGAGTTTTAAAATGAAAGAATTTAAAATGCACTAAATCAGCATCTGAGGAAATTATGTTCTAAAGGGAAAAAATCCCTAATATGCACTTATCTGTAATGTAAATGTGGGTTTATTTGCCAGACGCTTACAACAGGGTGTGCCTGACAGGAAGAGTCCCAGCGTGGTGAGTACAGAGGACTGTGACGGTACCACAAACTATGCTTTTATATTTTGGGAAAAAAGTTATTTGAAAAACCAAAACAAAGGAAACAAATGAAGGTAGGTGGTGCCCCCCGGAGCACGGAGTCTATCCCAGAGGACGGTAACAGCCAAGCAGTCTGAACATTAATGGGAAGACAAGCCAGGTACCTGCCTCAGTTCCCCATGCTGCTGTTTTGCAATCCCCTCGAGAGACACATGGCACGGAATCCAAACTGACTCCAACAATAATTTCTTTCTTATTTCCCTGGGGGAGGAGAGGCCGTTTTCTTAAAGAATTATTTGTTTCCATCATGGAAACTGTATGCACTCGAACAATAACACTTGGCCTAATACTCGGGATACTGAGTCTGCTGTAGACAAACCCCAGAGAAGACAGGCCTCCAATCTGAAACTCATCTTTCTTTCAGAATCAGAAGCACCACACAATTTCAAATTATTACATAACCTGGATTTCTAGGATTAGTTTTATTTTCCCAGGAAAATGGTACAAGTTCACTTCTGTGTTACTTAAGACACTCTTCTAAGCATTTCCTACTTAATGATCTCACTGAATCCTTCTAACAGCCCTATGAAATGACGCTTTATCCTTTCTACTTTACAGAATAAAAAAAAAAAAAGCTCAAGGTTCACGTCACTTGGTCAAGGCCGTACAATTGTGGGGCAGGGATATGAGCTCAGGTGGCCCACCCCTGAGTCTGCATTCTCATTCCCTCCTCTCCCAGGGCTGCCTCGCATGATACAAGACCCTCCTACCCGAAGGACATCCAGTTGACTTGGGTGCCAAGTGCAGGGATGAGCAGTGGCAGGGGTGAGGCAGGCTGCTGTCACTGAAGATCCTCAGGGGTCGACTGCCCCTCCTGGGGTTCTTGCCTTCATCCTGTCCTCAGGTTTCTACGTGCCTCACCAGGAAGCCCTGCTTAGTCAGTAGGACGTCTGACATGGCACAGTGTACCTGGCCTTTAAAGCAGCATCTTTACAAAAGGGTCTTCAATGTCCAGAAGCCAGGAACCTAGGTCCTGCACCTCCTCTTCTGAGCTCCCATAGAACCCTGTGCTTCCTCTCATTGTCCACGCCTGTGAGTTACACCCTGAGCTCCTTGCTCCCTCCAGTAGCCTCAGCCAGTGCAGGCACACAGAAGGTGCTCCAGAGGAGAACTGGTTGAGAGAAGTGTTCTAGCTACTGAAAACTCTACCCCTTCAAATGTAAAAATCTTTCCAATTTACCATTTATTCCTCTGGATATCTTAAAACACATCTTAGAAAAGAGCCCCCTTTTCAGGAGAGACCATGGAATGCCATGTGGCCTCTTTGAAGGTCCTGACCGAACAACCTCTACACTGATGACGTCCACAGGGGAGACTGAATAAACGAAGATGATTTACTCTGACACTAAATGGCTCCACACTTCTGTACAGAATGTTTTCTGTAATATGCATCAATGTTATAGGATATTACCATTTTCATATATATGAGAAAGGGAAAATTTAATACTGCTGACTGACCACCAAAAAGAAGTGCCAAGCTGATTGGGCAGTAGTCTAAGCTCCAGCTCAGTGGCCACACCCACTTGGAAGGTTCTAGAAAAGAGGCACATGCATCTGACATCCAGGGGCAGAGGAAAACAGAGCAGCCCTTCTAGTAGGACCCAAGCACACGTGGGCCTTCTAGGGTTCGGTGTTTCCCCTTCAGAACTCCCACACTGACAGAAACATCTCTGCCTTCTGTGCCTTGTGGGCTAATCAGGCATCATTCCTTTATATCCCTTCACTCCAGCTGCTTCAGGACATCAAACCCGAAAACCTCTTCGGGGGACTCCATTTGCTTGTGCCCAAAGGCAGATCTTTTGCAGGCTCCCTAACAATCAGAAGGAGTCTCCTGGGACTGGAGGCTGCAGGAAGCAGCTCTCCCTTATCAATCTGCCCTTCACTGAAAGGTTGCTCAGAAAGCCCAGGGGCTCAGCAGCTCCTGGAGGAACCCAGGGAAAAGCTGTGAATTAACTGTCCACACACCCCCAAGGAGA
Organism: Vicugna pacos; assembly: GCF_048564905.1. Classification (NCBI taxonomy): domain Eukaryota; kingdom Metazoa; phylum Chordata; class Mammalia; order Artiodactyla; family Camelidae; genus Vicugna; species Vicugna pacos. The sequence goes on along the minus strand of NC_132989.1, from coordinate 25,262,367 downwards.
CCTTCGGAAAGAATGGAAAGCAGCCATTTTATGTTCCCCTTCCCACAGATAAAACCACCAGGACCTACTTTTTGGACACTTAACATTTGCTCCCCCAGAATCTTTATCTTTCCACTAAGGTTCAAGATCCAAACTGGTAAAAGAAGTGTCCCCTAGTTGAATATTCTCTACTAATATCTCTAAATGGCCATGAACAGCAAAGAATAACCAAAAAATTAGGAAGTTCATTCTAATTTAGTCTGAAGACCAGATGCTGGTTAACCCCTGGGTCCCTGGGTCCCTCAAGTTGCCAGTGGCACTTCTTACCTATTTAATTCAGTCCAGGAGCATCACGTTCAGAAATCCTGTCAGGATGCATGCGGGATCAAAGATGGGATGCAATACTCTATGCTTTAAACAACACGTGTTTTGATATCACTTTGTCACAGTATAAGAAGTGCTCCGTAGAAAAGGCCGTGGCAAGGCTATGTGTATCTGAACAATTGCACTGCTGAGTACGTCACTCTGTGCCCATCAGCCACGGGGTGGAGGGGCTCACCGCTCGTGACCTTTGGGTTAAAGGCAGTGAGAGACTCCATCAAAGTGCAAACATCCAGACCCACTTTGAGCTGCTCCAGCGTATGGAGAGGCTCTGAGCATTGTCTCTACCAAGTCAGTAATGGACAAAATGCATTCTGACTAATGTTCTGAGAGATAAATTATCAAATATGTTTGCTACAGTGTTGCTTATAATGGCTGAAAGTTAGGGACAACCTTCAAGCTCCAAAATAAAGGTCTAATGATGCAAACTACATTCTATCTATAAACTGAGATTTTTTGTTGCTGTTACAAAGGAGACTACTAGTTGCTCAGCAACAGAGACAGAACCCCAGCATGCTGTGAAGGCAAGGCCATGGAACAGCCCGCACAGTCTGTGCACACAGGGACCCTGGTGTTTCCTGCCCACCAGCCCCCCAGATGCTCCTGTGAAGTCACCAATGGCCAGTAACTGAGGACACGCGGTGTTTACAGTGAAATCAACTAGAAGAGCGAAGCCATCTTACTGCCTTGCGCTGCGCCAGAGCCGGTGGGCTTGATGGCCCTGTCAGCATCCTCGTGAAGGGCTCCAAACCAGTCTTTCAGCCGGGAAGCGAGGTTCCTCAGGTCCTTGTCCGTGCAGGCTGGAAAAAAGTAGAGGGGACAAATAGTGAGCCCTCAGGTTTTCTCCTCCTGTGAGCTGTCTGCCCTCAGCATTTGATGCCCCCAGCAAAGCCGTGCTCCAAACAGACTTCCCTCTGTAACCAGGACAGGGCTCCTTCCTCCACTGTGACAGCACCCCCAAGATGCTGCTACTCCAGATAAAGAACATGACAGCGAGAGCCGAGACCCCAGGAGGCAGCACTGTGCATGGCTGGGCCTGGCCTGCCTCGGGACCGTGAGAGCCAGCTGTGGTGGCCTCCCACTTGTGCTCCGGCCTCCATAGACCATCATGGGTCCCTTTCGCTAACCTGATCAAACTTGCTACCACGGTCTGCCACAAAAGATCACATTTTCCACTGAACTCACGCCAAGAGATTAACACTCAGAAATAGCTAATGCTCTTAGGGAAAGGCTGCCCGGGACACCAAAAGATCCCAGTAACAGTGACTCTCAATTTTGCTTTAGCCCAAGTTTGGATTTGTGGATGTGACATATATTTTGTTGGCCTTTGGACACACTGACATGACATTCCCTTGTGGGCAGATGGATGCCTTCACCCTGGAAGAGTCTTTTCTGTTGGCAGCCCGTCTGTAACTCTCCAGCTCATCTTTCAGGGTATGACAGAGTACTCGAGGCCACCGAATACTCCCTCTGAGAACAAGAAAACCCAGATGCGTGGCTGAGGAAGTGGCCTGTCCTTCAGTGCTTAGCGATGGGCTGAGGAAGGCGAGCACAAGTCCTCTGAAGGTGGGGACCAGCATCACACACTGAGCCATGTGTGCACACGGGAGGAGGAGGAGCAGGTGCTGATGGCTTGGCTGGGTACCAGGACTGGGCCCCTGGAGCCGGCCCCCACTAACACACTTACTGGCCCCAACTCTGAGTCTTGGGGGAACAAAAGGCCCTCTTTTTTGACCTTTCAAATGGCACACAGCTCTACACAGGAGAGCATGTGGTCTGTCTGCCTGAGGGGAATAGGACGTAGGCTCTACAGTCCATCTCACATTTGAAAATGGAGAATTAACAGCAGCTCTTTCTTTTCGATTGCCATGCACACCATCTAGTCCACATATTCTTTGAGCAGAGAAAATTGCCAAGTCAACTTGCAAAGGAAATGAATCCTCATCTCACACTGTAGGATAAATTAGTCAGTCTTGTCTAACTAGCCCCTGACAGAAGTGCAGGCTATCTGTATCTTTAGAAGGCGGCTGCATTTCCCACAGGCTTCCCAAGGTCCCCAGGCTTCGCATGGCTCCTCCCCCCATTTGTACACGTGGCTCAGTATGCGATGCTCCCCCCCACCCCCCGCCACCGAGAACACTTGCAATCTACTTCCTCAGCCCATCTCTAAAACAGGGACTGGAGTCTGGAAGGACCAAATCTGTCCCTCAGGGAAAAGTCCTCAAGCAGGATGCCACCGGCCTGGGTAGAGAGAGATCAGAGAGCTGAAATGGAGATGGGAGGCACTCAGTTACTGAGCCCTGTTCACTCACAGTGTCCTCAACCGAGTGGCGCTCATGAGGAGACCGTCAGGCCCAGTCTGCCTGCAGCCAGATACGTCCCAGAGGAAAGAATGATCCCCAACAGCAGCCCAGGGGGCCGTCTGCTCTGCCTTGGTGTCCTGGCCGTGACAGGCTGGCAGTGGGCCACCAGTGCTGGCCGCCTCAGGTGCCTGTCATTGCCCCCGCTAAAGCTATGAATGAGGACTCATGTCTTCAGGAAGAGGGGAACGGAGGGGTACCTCCCACACACACTCAGCTCCTTTCTGGGGAAAAGTAACTCGTGTGTGGAGAAAAGCATAAAGCCACATCCACCTTCCATCTAACCAATTCCTGTCATTTCCAGAGCAGGGTTTCTGATGGTCTCTTTATTCCTCCTGGGACAAAGCCAGGGTCGTCGGGCCACAAGCATCAGCTCATCAGCAGGAATTACGGTGCTGTCTTGGGAGAGGATCTGGCGCGATCACGAAGGCGAGGACCCCACCCCCTTGCACTGCCTTCCCTTCCCAAGTGGGTGGGCGCAGTCACTCCTGTCTGTCCTCCCACTCCCCTTCTCTCCCCTCCTGCCCCCACCCTGGCTTCAGCTCACTTTAATTGCTCTCATCCTCCTGATCGTCTCTGCCCAGCATCCTATTCCTCAGTGTTTCCGTGGTTGCCCTTTTGTTTCTACAGGTCACTCCCCATCTTTCTTCCATGACCTCAGTCTACTCCAGCATGGCTACTGTGTTGGTGGCATCTCTGAGATCCACTGACCCCCATCTCCCTCCTGTAAGCAGAGAATGGCAGTGCCAGGCACTCATAACCTCAGGGCAAACACCTGGGATTGCTTGTCTTGAACTCGTACAAAACGTTCCCTGCTTTGTGCTGTCACCACTGCTTTTATTCCAGCCCATGCTGCCACCATGACCTCCCACCAGGACCACGGTAATCGCTCTCCCAGTCTTGTACCCCATGTTCCCTTCTCCATCAAGCAGCCAAAGTGATCGTGCTAAAGTGGACATCTGATCAAGACCTTTTCCCGCTTAGCTACTTCACAGGCTCCCAATCCCTCTGCAGCCAGGCCACCCACACTAGTGTGATCACGGTGGCCTCCATCTCTCTTCTCCCCTCCTCCTTGGCCTCCAGACTCTGCCCTTACCGTCCCTTCCACACAGGTTCCCCCTGGAACCCGCCTCTTCTGTCTGTCTTGCTAATGTCTATTTCTCCATCAGATCTCTTGCTTTAAAGGTATTTCCTCTTCGACTACTACAGCCCCCAGACTAGGCGAGCTTTCCCTTTCATATGCTTCCAGTGTCTTGCTCCTCCATGGCACTCACCACCCCTGGAACGCCTGGCTCAGTGTCCCTCTGCCCTTCTACATTACAGCAACAGGAAACATGCCCTGAGTCTGGCTCAGACTTCGGGGCCCAGCACCTTATGCAGTCGGCTCCTGCATACTCTCCGTGCGTAACTCAGTAAAACTGCCCTCTTGTTGCCTTTTGTCAACTTCAGCCCGTCCATCTGCAAAATGGCATCATAAAGCTGAGCCCATAGCATCGCGGCGTGGAATGAAATGAGAGATTATCAGTAAAACAGCTCACAGCTACTGGCGTACAGCAGGGACTCAATAAATTTATGTTCCCCCTTCCCATATCCCAGTTGTCTGCATAATATGTTAGAATTTTATTGTTATGCTTTTTTTTAAAGCCTGAGGAGATGCTGTGATATAAAGAATGACAGCTCTCCTTCACTTATTTTGTAGGTAGGTCAGTACAAGTCCAAGTGATTAAGCTTATAATATATGTCTGCCTCCTTCCAGTGGAAAGCTCCGTGGCAGGAGGGGTTGGTCTGACCTGCCCACACCTACACTGTCAGCCTTAGGGTAAGGGTATGTTCAGAATGTACGTACTGAAGGAAAACATGAACGCACTGGTGATAAACTCCCCAAGTCAGATAGCTATCAAGTGGCAGAGACAGGACTTGGATTCTGGCTGCTATCTGGCCGGGCTGCCCCTGGGTGCTAGACCAAATTTTGGGATTGATTTGGCATGTGGGTAGCCAGGACTGCTTGAGGCAATTAATACTCTTGGTCCATGCTCTGGGTTGAACAAAATGGAAACATCAGGCCCTCACAGGTACAGGAAGCTCTGACAGTGACGCAGGGGAGGCGGCTAGAGGGGCATCAGAGGAGGGAGGGGTGCGTCAGGCTCCCGCCTTGATCAGCTGTGGTTTGAGAACAGCGGTCCTCTGGAAGGACTGCTTCCCGCCTGCTGCCTTCCTCTCGTGCTCCCAGAAGCATGTGTCACACGCACAGCCGCTGGGGCTTCATTAGAGAACAGTACAGCACCCCTGCATTACTCCAGGTGCACAGGAAGACAGCTCCCTCCCCCAGGAAGGCGCCACACTCAGGCAGAGAAGGCCCAGGGAATCTGGTGTTCTCCCTGTGGACTTCTCCTGTCTGTTTGGGAAATATAAACAGAACGCAATAAGCAAGAATAAATAAGGCACACGCAGCCTCCATGGAAGGCAGAACCCTGGTAAGAAAATGTGATCACTTTCTCTACCCAGGCACTCTCTATCCCCTGCACAAGCTTTAAGGGGGATTAAGCGAGACTGGCTGTGAATGCAGAGTGTTCCAACAAAGGCTGGAGTCCATCACAAGTGGCCCAGCTCATGAGAGGGAGAAGGGTGCCCTGTGGCTAACATCATAGGGCAGCAAGCGGTGACGAGGTCACTGCAGCCCCGGGGGGTAAGCGCTCCTGGGGGAGAAAGAGGACTGCTCCTTAACTGAATCGGTGTCAGTAGCCTGGCTCTGCCCATCCTCGTCACCCCGTCACCCTGTCACCCCTTCTTCCCTAGCTCCTCTGTCTTCCTTCAGACGAAGCCAAGGGCTATTGAGGAAGTTTTAAAATAGGTAATGGTTTTGGAAGGGGGAAGACAGGAGCTGGGAAATCTGTGCTGCTTTGAAAAAGTGCTCCCAGGGGCCAGGACTGGTATTCCGGGCTGTTCTGAGCTTACTGCTGACTTTGGGGGTGGCATGACACTCAGCAAAGCCCTCCTCTCAGAGGATGAGAACAGGCGAAGGTAAGGAAGCATTCCAAGGTATAGAACTTTTAGTCTTAGCAGCATTCTCCCAGGGCAGTCTACCCAGGCAATGGAAATGAGAGCAAAAAATTAACAAGTGGGACCTAATTAAACTTAAAAGCTTTTGCCCAGCAAAGGAAACCATAAGCAAAACAAAATGACAACCTACGGAATAGGAGAAAATATTTGCAAATGACATGACTGACAAAGGCTTAATTTCCAGAATATATAAACAGTTCACGCAACTTAATAACAAACAGCCCAATCCAAAAATTGGCAGAAGACCTAAATAAGCATTTCTCCAATGAAGACATACAAATGGCCAATAGGCACACAAAAAAATATTCAATATTGTTAATTATCAGAGAAATGTGAATCAAAACTACAGTGAGGTATCATCTCACACCAGTCAGAATGGCCATCATTCAGAAGTCCACGAACGATAAATGCTGAAGGGATGTGGAGAAAAGGGAACCCTCCTACACTGCTGGTGGGAATGTAGTTTGGTGCAGCCATTATGGAAAACAGTATGGAGATTCCTCAAAAAAATTAAAAATAGACTTACCATACAATCCAGCAATCCCACTCCTGGGTATATATGGAAGGAACTCTTAATTCGAAAAGATACATGCACCCCAGTGTTCATAGCAGCACTATATACAATAGCCAAGACATGGAAGCAACCTAAATGTCCACTGACAGATGACCAGATAAAGAAGTTGGGGTATATTTATACAATGGAATACTACTCAGCCATAAAAAAGAATAAAATAATGTCATTTGCAGCAACATGGATGGGTCTAGAGATCGTCATTCTAAGTAAGCCAAAAAGAGAAAGAAAAATACCATGTGATATCTCATATGTGGAATCTTAAAAAAAAAGAAAAAAAGAGAAAAGAGGACACTGAACTCATCTACAAAACAGAAACAGACTTGCAGACATAGTAAACAATCTTATGATTACCAGGGAAAGGGAGTGGGAAGGGATAAATTTGAGAGTTTGATGTTTGCAAATGTTAGCTACTATATATAAAAATAGGTAAAAGACAAATTTCTTCTGTATAGCACAGGGAACTATATTTAGTATCTTGTAATAACCTTTAATGAAAAAATATGAAAATGAATATGTGTATGTGTATGCATGACTGGAACACTGTGCTGTACACCAGAAATTTAAATATTTCAAAATAAAAAAACTTTCTAGAAGATGATGTAAAAATAAGAGGTGAAATTCTTTTTTCAGAGTGTTAATATCTAACAAAGAGTGTGTGTGAGTGTATCTCTGTGTTACAACTCCTAACTGAAGCCACATTTGAACCCCTCATTGGGGATGTTTGAAAATGGCAAATCTGACACTCAAGCTGTAAACCTCTGCTCGGGAACCAATTACTGTTTGGTTCTTGTAACTCATGAAATCTTGCAGCTAAAGAATCAAAGGAGAAAACGACCCCCCAATCATACAGACCCTCTGTCCCAGACCTTTGCCTCACCAGCGCTTAGCTCAGGGCTCAGGCAGAATCTAATACGAAAACAATGAGAATGTAATTTAAACTTGAGTGCCTCTGAAGGTAATTAAAGTGTTGGGCCGGACTGGATTCTCTCTGGAGCAGGCCAGAAGGCCTCTTGGAAATGGAGACCTGGTGCTGGCCCTTTCCAGCTCATCTTCTTCAGCCCTCCTAGGTGCTGCTGTGCATAATTACTTAATCAGAGCAGCCCTGGATCGATGCGCTCAGAGTGTTTGCAGTTAGCACATTCTGTAAAAGGTCCAGCTGAGCTGTCTTCAGGGCAGAATTAGATGCTGGGCAGAGCCTGGAATGGAGCAAACACAAGAATACCTTCCTGAACTGCCTAGCCCAGGATCCAACCTCTTCCTTCTACCCTGGTAGCCTCATGCTGCTGGTGGCCTTCAGGCACAGGTAGCCTCTTCTTCCCAGTAGGGAATATCCAGTACACAGCAAGTGCCCCAGTGCTGGGGGTGGGGGTGTGGAGGAATGCTGAGGAGTCATCATATGATACAAAAATCCCACTCCTGGGCATAAATCTGGAGAAAACTCCAATGTGAAAAGATACATGTATCCCAGTGTTCACAGTAGCACTGTTTACAGTCGCCAAGGCATGGAAGCAACCTAAACATCCATCAACAGATGACTGGATAAAGAAGTTGTATATTTACACAATGGAATACTACTCAGTCATAAAAAGAATGAAATATTGCCATTTGCAGCAACATGAATGGACCTAGAGATTATCATACTAAGTGAAGTGAGTCAGACAGAGAAAGACAAATACTATCTGATACCACTTATATGTGGAATCTAAATTATGACACAAGTGAACTTATTTACAAAACAGAGACAGATTCACAGACATAGAAAACAAACTTATTTTCCCCAAAGGGGAGGGGGAATGGGGGAAGGAAAAGTTAGGAGTTTGGGATTAGTAGAGACAAGCAGCTATATATAAATAGATAAACAACATGGATTTACTATTCAACACAGGGAACTATATTCAATATCCTGTAATACACCATAACAGAAAAGAATATCTATATATATATCTGAATCACTTTGCTGTACACCAGAAATTAACACAATGTTGTCAATCAACTGACTATACTTCAGTAAAAAAAATTAAGATTACACACTTGAGTTTATGGGCAGAACTGCACCCTCTGTCTTGATTACAAACAGGAGGCTGGCGCTGCAGTTAAGAGTGCAGGTTTCTGGGTTTGAACACCAGCTCCCAGGGTTACAAGTGGTGGTTTTCCACTTACGTCACTGTTCTCCAAGCTTCTGGCTTTTCGTCTATAAAATGGAATATCAACAGTATCAACCTCATGGGATTGTGGTAAGGATTTCATGAGAAGATGAAACTTTCAAAAACCAGCAGGCAGCTGGTTCTCTTCTGAGAAGTTTCAAGGGCTGGTACCACTTACCCTTGGGAAGCTGAGGTAAGCTCCCGGCTACAGCAGTTTTAGTGACAGAGAACACAATCCAGGCTTCATGATGGGATTTTTAAAGCATATACAAGGTGAATCCCCATTTCTAATTGGAGATCATCTAACAAAGATTTGAGCCAGGTTATGCCTGCTCAAATTAAATTGTGTTATTACATGTAATTCCAGTTTTTGCTTTTCAATGCCTAAAACATCAGTATATATGCATGTTCTCTTATCCTTAGAGAATGCATCATTTTATGTAAAAGCAGGCATGAGCAAAGGAATTAGGGCCCCATTACACAGGAGCTCGCTAGTAAAGTCCTTCTGAAAAAGCAGTCTTTGAAAGAGCTTAAAATACTGACATTAAACTGGGAGGAAGATGAGTTAAAGTAATTAACGGTACAACCTACAAGAAAAGATGGATAAATTTCCCTAATAAACCCATTAAGACTATTCTTAGCAACCTGATTTCAGGAGACCTTAATGTTTCTCTTGATTCTAATGATAATCCTTCATCTGGAAAAAGAAACACATTTAGAATTTGTGCAACATTTGTAAATGTGCATTAGTGGAGTCATATTATTTCTCCCCCTGAATAATCTAAGAGCAGGGAGGTTAGCTCGATGAAATGAGCTTTTAAAGCTGCTGAAAAAATCCACAGATTTTCCACACTCCAGGGTAAAAAAAAAAAATACTGAGTACACAAAATATTGGTTACAAATGCAAACTTTGGTGTTACTTGTGTTTCCCAGGCAGTGGGTAAGCACTTCCCTACATGGGAAACCTAGAATAGATAAGCAGCAGTGCTGCGGGAAACAGCATCACAACCCGCAGATTTACTGAAGGATTTCATAGCCAACCAGACTTCCTAGGTCCTCAACTAATAAAGACTAAATTGGAGAGATGACAACTCCTGTTCTCACCTAAAATAGCAGTGGCAGGTGCTTTAGGACAAGGTATGGGATGTAGCCTCCACCTGGACTTCTGAGAGCACCACGGGTGGGCAGAGCCCTGGCAAAGGGGCAGGGTTGGTGGTGCCAGTGCCTGCATGGGTCATCCCACTGCAGAGAGGCAGGCTCCGTGTCTGCAAGTCACTTAGTGTTTTGTTAATATAGGAGCACAAATGGCTGATGACAGTCAGGGGAGGCAGACTTGAGCGGAGACGCCTGTGCAGGGAGGACTTTGAAAAGGAGAAGACATTCCAGGCAGGTCTTAGAAATTATGAGGAAGCGAATTTGAATGAAGTGACTGTTTGATTTTTACAGCTGATTTATATTTAAATTAGCTCTGCTCAAATTAAACACACCAGCTTTAGCCTGATTAGCTCTAATTCTAAATCATAAACATATATAAAAACCAAACATATATAGATGTGTATGTATATATAAAATCTTCTGTATATTTGCTTAAGGATACTCCATTATATTACACATTACATAAATGCTTACATACATTCCAAAGACTGTTTTCTGACTAGTTAACACTGACTATTCCAGGACTGATGCCCAAGCCTATATCTGCATGAGGTTACAGTAACAGAAAACATATTTTGAAGGTACATATGAGTCTCCATTCCTAACTGGTGATTTGTGTCCAATTTAATCTGTTCAAATTCAGTGTCCAAATCTGGGCATTATTAAATGTAATTTCAGTTTCTGTGTTTTTCAATACCTAAAGCACCAATACCTGCATGTATGTTTTTTCCTTGAAACATAAAATAAACTTTACTGTTATTTAATGGGACAGGATGCCATAAAGGATTCGTCAAAGACCTTGACTGCCAAGCTTGGGATGGAGATCTGATCCTAATGGCCCGGTATATGTACAGAACCTGGGGTGGCCTCTTTAATTTGCAGGTGAGAGGGGGATGTCGACACACTTTCATTCACAGATTAGGTTGGGAACCGGGAGTGGATTTAGCCCAAATGCAGAAAACCATGAGCTCCTCTCAGTTCCTCACCACAGCTTCTCCCCATCCTGGTCAAGAGTGACAGTGGTTGGAAGGATGGTAGCACCACTCCCTTCTTGTGACAAAGGCCCAGCAGTCCCTCCAGGGTGCTGGAGTCTCCGATAGAGGGGAGAGGTTGGAGCTGGAGTCGAAAACCCCCAACTGGAACAGAGGCTGGAACAGAATAATCCTGGAGATGCCTGGAGCAGCCATAGCCTGGCATCTTCACTCTCATGCTTCTCATGGACAAAGTGATAGATCAGGGTAAGCAAAGCAGTGTCTAAGGAAGAGCTGCCTCCTGAGACCATAAAGAGTGTCTTAAGATCTTCCAAATCCTGCTAGGTCCAACGTTTGACTCACTATTCTCACCCTTCGGGTTGTGCAACTCACTCTAAATTTGCATCCACCCTTGACCTTAGGGCATGAATGGGTGTAGTGGCTTGACATAAAAGAAGATGGTATCCAAGTCTCAAGAGACCTCCTCTGGGCTCAGAGAGGACCTCGTGACCGGCACAAAGGTGAAACAGGAGCTATTACTATTTCTAGAAACACGTCTATATTTGATCAAAATTCCCTGTTTAGCGATCTAGTATCTGACAAGGCAGTTTCCGTCTTCCTGAGTACCATATATAATCAACAGCGTAAACAGGAAAGATAGAAATTCCGTTTCCAGTAAAACTAGAACCGAGGTATGATCCCTAGCTTTGAACAACAGCGGAAGCCACCTGGGTGGAAGTAAAATGTCCAGGTGGACCAATAAAAAAGTACCACAGATATGTGTCTGATGGGTGAAGGACTCCTCCTGAAGTGACAGACCAACATTTCCTGTTCAGCATCCTGTTCAACTAAGGCATCTGAGGAAAGAACGGGGCACAAGCTACACAGGCAGAGAAACCAATAAGAAAGCAGGGAAAGTGCAGTGGCCTAGGGGCACGTCTCAGAAAATGCTCACAGAATTGTTACTCCTTATAGGCAAGAGGCACTCCAAGGTGCACCTTTGAGACAGCAGGAGAAACAGAGACAGCTAATGATAAAAACCTACTTGGGCCTGATCTGTTTCAGAGAAATGGAGAAGACTGACAACACAGAGCAGCCATTTTAGCAGGAAGCCATCTGTCACTGGTGACTCACTGAAGCAGAGTGCTTTTGGACTGTGATGGCTACAAAACTGAACGGGTTTCCCCCCTCCATCCACAGGACTCCATTTTGAATAGGTAGGCCATTAAAGTCTAACTTATTCCAATAATATGTTTTTTAAAAAGATGTCATATTGATATCGTATCTATCTAAATTATGGAAAAGAGCAGCAAAATAAAACTCACCACAAAATATTCAGCAGAAAAATGGAGAAGGTGAAAATACAGACCGAGTATAACACCACAAATTAAGATAGAACAGTCACTTATGAAGGAAGACAATAAAGTAGTACACAGAAAACTCAGAGAAGAGATGAAGAGACAACAGAGGAGACAGCACGTGAGCATTTAGGTTCCAGGGAAGAAGTAGAAAGGAAAACCAAAATCATCACAAAAATTAACCCGAACTGGAGGAAACACAATTGAGGACAGAACTATGGGAAACCCAGTAAGAGAGAAGATGCCAGAGTGAGAAGAGTGAACAACATGGAAAGGAAATAAGGAATTACAAATGATTTGAGAGAAGATGACAGCCATAGAGAGGAGGCAGAGGAAATCCTACATGTGCATAATTGGAGCCTCTGAAGAAACAAAAGAAATGGGACATATGTTTCAAATACAATTTGTTAAACCATTCCTGAAATAAAAGAAGAACTGAACCTACATATTGAAAAGGCACAGGATTCGCCAGGGAAAATTGACCTAGAATCGTCGCTACTAAGATCTATCCTAATGAAGTTACTGGCTTGCAAAAATAAAGAAGAGGGGACTTAGTAGCAGAAAAGATAGCCAAGTAACTTATGAGAGGAAAAAGAAGGCAACCCTCAGATTTCAGAACAGCAATATCCAAAGCCAGAATCCAGTAGAGCAATATGTGTAAGGTAGTCAAGAAAACAAAGTGGAACCAAGGCTTTTCTATCCACCTGAGCTTACCTTCCAATAACAAATATACAGAAAACCAGTTTTGAACCTGCAGTGACTCGGGAAATACTGTTCTCCTGAGCCCTTCAGAGGGGCTATGAGGGGGCTCATTGGACCCACCCATGGAGATGACTTGGGAAATACACATATTTAGGAATGAACAAACCTGTAAATTAGAGTGACAGATAAGAATGCAATGATACATGCCCTGATAATGAATAAATGATACAAAAAAAAAAGGAGGTGAAGGGGAAAATGATACAAGGCAGACCAAACTTGCTGGTTGCCTCTTAGGGTCATAAAACATCAAAAGATGACAAATCAAGTAACAGAAGATTGAATATATTTTACAGAACAAAGGTAAGCTCTAAGAGAATAATTATATTAACTATTATTAAGTGATAGAAGAAAAGGAAGGAAAGAGAAAAAAAGGAAGTGAACAGAGAATATTTACTTTATTGCCTTTGAAAGAGAGACCATTCCTGAATATCAGAAGAATTATACACACACATGCCCTCCCCTACACAAAGGAAATAGAGCACACAGTAGAAAGGAAAACAAACAAATAACAGAGCTGATAGGACCAAACATAATTTTTATATCAATACATCTAAATGGGTTAAAATTCATCCTTTAAAAGAATAAAATTTTATTTTCAAATTGGGTCTTGGAAAAATCTAACTGCATACAGATTATAAGAGACATAACAGCTACAAAGTGATTCAGAAAGGTTGCTAGATGTTTTGACTCCAGAATTACACTCTAGGACTTAATCTACAAATATAAACATTCATGCATTTGAAACAACATATATAGAGCTATCTCTTATAGCAGTATTTGAAATAGCAAAAGGCTGGAAATGATTCCAGTGTCCTTGGTTAAATCCATTATAGTACATCTGCCCAGTGGAAAACTTCACAGCTATTTGTATGATATGTAAGGATCTCTAAGATATATGAGGTTAAAAAAAGCAAAGTGCAGAACAGTGTGTATCATATGCTACCATCTCTATTAAAGATAGGGGAAGTAAGAATTTGTATTTGTGTTTGCTTCTGTATGCAGCAAGACCCTCTTCAAAGACATGCAGACAGCTAATAATAATGACCTCTGTTTTGCAGGGAGGTGGGACAGTAATGGAAAGAATTCCTGTATTCCTTTTAATACTTTCTGGTTGTACTGTGATGTGAATGCACAACTCTTTGAAAAATTAAGCTTTTTTCCTGATTTGTCTCCTGAAGTCGTGTGCTCCCTGTGTCTCTCTCACTCAGTTCTGTCCCCAGCACTGAGCTCAAGGTGGAACCCACACAGGTGGTGGTTCAGGTTTGTTGAATAAAAGAACAAATGAATGAACAAATGCAAGGCAGAGTGGTAACCGCGAGGTGGGAAAAAGTTCCAGTGATAGGACCTCAAGAGGCCTGTGACTTGTGTGACTCAGAATACTTTGCACCTCTCCTTCAGTTCTAATGCCACATGCTAACATTTGTCTTTTTAATCCAAAGGGAAAAAATAGTCCCTAAACGTGGATTTTTTAATCAACACGATCTGTGTGCTGCTCTCCATCCTGCCTTGTGACCTTGGGCAGGTCTAAATTCAATTCCAGCACTCCCTGAGTCAGACACTCTGGGGATGCAGATTTGATTAAGACATGGTCCTTGCCTGGTGTTCAGTCTCCCCTCTCCTTATTTGTAAAAGGAAAATGTTTTCCTTTCACTGAATTGGTGGAATTTTAACGACAAAGACCTGAGCTGATTTCTCTCCCAGAATCTTCTTTTCTGGAGAGCAGGCTCCATTGAAATATGTGTTCATCTATGGAATCCTCTCTGTACCCACCCACGAAGACTGGTCTGTCCCCTCATGGGGTATCCCCAGAGCCCTATATTTAGAATTCCGCTTCTGCTTTTCTATGCTGTGTCACAACCTGTCATCTTTTCTGGACTCTGAGCCAGTGCTGCAAGGATTCTCTAACAGTCACATCTGTATTTGACCCTCAGTTCCTGGCAGAGTGTCTCGTCAAAAGTAGGCACTGGTATGTATTTGCAGAAGGCACAAAGAAAGTAATCTGAATATTCTGAGCTAAGTGAAAACACTGCTCTGGTCACCATGTAAGTACCAAGCATAAATATGGTGAGGAGATTAAGAAAGAAAGTGACTGGCATGGATAAAGAGGGAACCACAAAAAGATGGGTAAAAGGGGTGGACTTGTGATATAATCAAATCCCATAACCCCTGGGCAGGTGACCCCCGAACTGGAGAATAATTCTGTTGCAGAGGTCCTCCCACAGGAGTTAGAGTTCTGAGCCCCACATCAGGCTCCCCAGACAGGAAGTCTGGCACCACAAAGAAGAGCCCCTAGAGTATTTGCTTTGAAGGCCAATGGGGCTTAATTGCTGGAGTTCCATAGGACTGGGGGAAATAGAGACTTGACTCTTAAGGAATGCACACAAAATCTCATACTCACTGGGACCAAAGGCAAAAGTAGCAATTTCATAATAGCCTGGGCCAGACCTACTTGCTGGTTTTGGAGGTTCTTCCGGGGGAGGGGGATGGCTGTGGCTCACACTGTGGACACAGAAATTGGTGTCAGACATATTGGGGAGAAGTCATCTGCATGAACTCTCCTGGAAGCTAACATCTTGTTTCGGTCATCAGCTCCAAGACCTGGTCCCACTCAACAGCCTGGGACACCTCAGGTCAAATAACTAACTGGGAGGGGACACACCCCCACCCATCAGCAGACAGAATCGTAAAGAATTCCTGAGCCCACAGCTGCCTCTAGATGTGCCCCTAGACTTGGCCCCACCAAGGGCCAAGACCCAGCCACAACCATCAGTGGCCAGGCACCTGCCCCTACCACAGGAAGCCTGCACAAACCTCTAGACCAGCCCTACCCACCAGGGGGCAGATACCAAAAGCAAGAAAACTATGATCCTGCGGCCAGCCAAACAGGTCTGCAAATGCAGGCTACACCCTACCCCAAGAGGGTGATGAGAGGGGAGTGCACTGCTGGGACACAGAGGACGTCTCTTACAGATGGCTACTTCTCCAAGGTTGAGAAACATAACTAACCTACTACGTATATAAAAATACAAATTGAAATTTAAACAAAATGAGGTAGCAGAGGAATATGTTTCAGACAAAGGAACAAAATAAAATCCCAGAAGAAGTAGTAAGTGACATGGAGGTAGGCAGTCCACCTGAGAAAGAGTTCAGAATAATGATCAGAAAGATAAAAGATCTCAGGAGAAGAGTGGATGCACAGAGTGAGAAGTTAGAAGTTTTTAACAAAGAAAAGAAGAAAATACAAAGAACAATCAGAGTTGAAGAATACAATAACTGAAATGAAAAATACACTAGAAGGAATCAGTCGTACACTAAATGAGGCAGAAGAATGGATCAGAGAGCTATAAGACAGAGTAGTGGAAATGACTGCTGCAGAACAGAAAAAAATGAAAAGAAATCAGGAGAGTTAAGAGATCTTCGGGACAACATCAAACATACTAATATTTGCATTATAAGGGTCCTAGAAGGAAAAGAGAGAGAGAGAAAGGGCTTTGAAAAAGACTTATTCCAAGAGATAATAGCTGAAAACTTCCCTAACCAGGGAGAAGGAAATAATCACTCGAGTACAGGAAGCACAGAGTGTCCCATACAGGATTAACCCTATGAGAGTTTTCTGATTTTCCAGCAGAAACTCTACAGGCCAAAATGGAGTGGCATGATATATTTAAAGTGATGAAAGGGAAAAACCTAGAACCAAGAATATTCTGCTCAGCAATGCTCTCATTCAGATCTGACAGAGAAATGAAAAGCTCTACAGATAAGCAAAAGCTAAAAGACTTCAGCACCACCAAACTAGCTTTACAACAAATGCTAAGGAACTTCTTTAGGTGGAAAAGAAAAGGCCACATCTAGAAACAAGAAAATTACAAAATTTGGGGGAAAGCTTACTGGTAAAGGCAAACATATAGTAAAGGTAGGAAACCATCCACACACCAACTGGTAAGGAGGTTAAAAGACAAAAATAGTAAACCCATCTGTCCACAATAATCAATTAAGAGATAAAACAATTAGAAGTAAAAAATGCTATCAAAAAACAGTAATCGTGAGAGGAGGAAAGTACCAATGCAGGGTATTTAAAATGCATTTAAATTAACAGATCAGTAACTTAAAACAATCACAGACTGCTATACAAAAACCTCTTGGTGACCACAAACCAAAAATCTGTAATAGATGAACAAACAAAAAAGAAAAAGGAATCTAAACATAACACTAAAGAGAGTCACCAAATCAAAAGAAAAGAAACAAGAAGGGGGAAAAAAAGACATACTAAAACAAATCCAAATCTATTAACAAAATGGCAGTAAGAACATATATATCAATAATTGCCTTAAATGTAAACAATGCTCCAATCAAAAGACACAGACTGGCTGAATGAGTACAAAAAATAAGACTCATATATTTGCTGACTACAAGAGGCTCACATCAGATCTAGAGACATATGGACTGAAGGTAAGGGGATGGAAAAGGTACTGTACACAAATCAAAATCAAAAGAAAGTCAGAATAGCAATACTTACATCAGACAACATAAACTTTAAAATAAAGACTGTTACAAGACACAAAGAAGGACACTGCATAATGATCAAGGGATCAACCCAAGAAGATATAACTGTAAATATATATGCACCCAATACAGGAGCCCCTCAATATATAAGGTATATGTTAACAGACATAAAGGGAGAAACTGACAGTAACACAATAATAGTGTGGGACTTTAACACTCCATTTACATCGATTGACAGATCATCCAGACAGAAATCAATAAGGAAACAGACCTTAAATGACACATTAGACTTAACTGATACTTACAGAGGATTCCATATGAAAGCAACAGAGTACACATTCCTTTCAAGTGCACACAGAACATTCTTCAAGATAAATCACATGCTGGGCCACAAAGTAAGTCTCAGTAAATTTAAGAAAACTGAAATAATATCCAGAATCTTTTCCAAACACAACACTATGAAATTAGAAATCAACTACCAAGAAAAAAAAATGCAAGAAACCCAAACATGTGGAGGCTAACCAATATGCTACTAAACAACCAATGGATCACAAAAGAAATCAAAGAATACATTAAAAAAAATACCTAGACACAAGTCAAAATGAAAATACGACAATCCAAAACCTATGGGATGCAGCAAATGCAGTTCTAAGAGGTAATTTTATAGTGATACAAGCTCACCTCAGTAAATAAGAAAAATCTCAACTAAACAACCTAACCTTACACCTAAAGCAACCAGAGAAAGAAGATTAAACAAAACACAAAGTGAGGAGAAGGAAAGAAAGAAAGATCAGAGCAGAAATAAACGAAATAGATACTTTTAAAAAAAAGGAAAGATCAATGAAACTAAAAGCTGGTTCTCTGAAGACAAATGAAATTTACAAACCTTTGGCCAGACTCATCAAGAAAAAAAGGGACAGGGCTCAAACCAATAAAGTCAGAAGTAAAAAAAAGTTACACCACAGAAATACAATGGATCATAAGAGGCTACTACAAGCAACTATACCCCCAATAAAATGGACAACCTAGAAGAAATGGATAAATTCTTAGAAGGGTACAATCTCCCAAGACTGAACCAGAAAGAAACAGAAAATATGAACAGGCCAACTACCAGTACTGAAATTGAATTAGTAATTTAAAAACTCCCAACATACAAATGTCCAGGACCAGGCTGCTTCACAGGTGAGTTCTATGAAACATTTACAGAAGAGTTAACACCTATCCTTCTGAATGTATTCCAAAAAATTACAAAGTAAGGAACACTTTCAAACTCATTATATGAGGCCACTATCACCCTGATACTAAACTGAGACAAAAATATCACCAAAAAAAAAGAAAAGAAAAGCAAATCACAGGCCAATATCACTTATGACCATAGATGCAAAAATCCTTAACAAAATACTAGCAAATCGAATCCAACAATACATTAAAAGGATCATACACCATGATCAAGTGGGATTTATCCCAGGGATGCAAGGATATTTCAAAATCTGCAAATCTGTTAATGTGATACACCACAGTAACAAATTAAAGAGTAAAAATCAGATGATCATCTCAACAGATGCAGAAAAATCTTTTGATATGATTCAACATCCATTTATGATAAAAAAAACCCAACTCTCCAGAAACTGGGCAGAGAGGGAACATACCTCAACATAATAAAGGCCATATATGAGCGACCCAATAAACATCATACTCAATGGGAAGAGTTGAAAGCAGTTCCTCTAAGCTTGAGAACATGACAAGGGTGCCCACTCTCACCACTTTCATTCAACATAGTTTTGGAGGTCCTAACCACAGCAATCAGAGAAGAAAAAGAAATAAAAGGAACCCAAATTGTTAAAGAAGAAGAAAAACAGTCACTGCAGATGATACGATTTTAGAAAATCCTAAAGACACTACCAGACAACTACTAGAGCTGATAAGTGAATTCAGTAAACTTGCAGAATACAAAATTAATATATAGAAATCTGTTGCATTTCTGTACACTAACAACAAAGTATCAGAAAAACAAGTTAAAGAAATAATTACATTTACCATTGCATCAAAAAGAATACAATACCTAGGAATAAACTTACCTAAGGAGGAAAAATACCTGTACTCTGAAAACTGTAAGATGCTGATGAAAGAAATTTAGTATGACACAGAGAAAAAGATACACCAGGTCCTTGAACAGGAAGACTCAATACTGTTAAAATGACCATACTATCCAAGGATTCTCTGCAATCCTTATCAAATTACCAATGGCATTTTTCACAGAACTGGAACACAAAATATTAAATTAAAGATACCAAATTAAATTAAATTTAAAATATTAAACACAAAGGATCTCAAATAGCCAAAACAATCTTGAGAAAGAAGAACAGGTTGGGGAATCATGTGCCCTACTTTCAGACTATAATACAAAGCTATAGTAATCAAAACAGTATGGTACTAGCACACACACACACACAAAAACAGACACAAAGATCAATGGAACAGGATAGAAAGTCCAGAAGTAAACCCACACACTTATGGTCAATGAACCTATAACAAAGGAGACAAGAATATACAATAGAGAAAAGACAGTCTCTTGAATAAGTGGTGCTAGGGAAACTGAACAGCTAAATTTGCGAACACAATATACAAAACACACAAAAATAAACTGAAAATGGATTAAAGACCTAAATGTAAGACCGGATACTCTAAAACTCCTAGGGGAAAACACA
Source organism: Vicugna pacos (assembly GCF_048564905.1). NCBI lineage: Eukaryota > Metazoa > Chordata > Mammalia > Artiodactyla > Camelidae > Vicugna > Vicugna pacos. The sequence continues at coordinate 25,242,412 of NC_132989.1, read as the reverse complement.
GGCAGAACACTCTGACATAAATTGCAGAAGTATTTTTTGGATCCATCTCCTATAGTAATAGAAATAAAAGCAACAATAAACAAATGGGACCTAATTAAACTTACAAGGTTTTGCACAGCAAAGGAAACCATAAATAAAAGATAACCTATAGAATGGGAGAAAATATTTGCAAATGATGTGAGCAACAATGGATTAATTTCCAAAATACACAAACAACTCATATAGCTTAATATCAAAAATAATCCATTAAAAAAATAGGCAGAAGACCTAAATAACCATTTCTCCAAGGAAGACTTACAGATGGCCAACAGGCACATGAAAAGATGCTCAATGTCACTTATTATTAGAGAAATACAAATCAAAACTACAATGAGGTATCATACTAGTCAGAATGGCCATCATTAAAAAGTCTACAAATAATAAATGCTGGAGAGGGTATGCAAAAAAGGGAACCATCCTACACTGTTGGTGGCAATGCGAACTGGTGCAGCCACTATGGAGAACAGTATGGAGGTTCCTTAAAAAACTGAAAATAGAGCAGCCATGTGATCCAGCAATCCAATGCCCAGCAATCCTGGGCATTTATCTGGAGAAACTCTTAACTCGAAAAGACACATGCACCCTAATGTTCATGGCAGCACTATTTGCAATAGCCAAGACATGGAAGCAGCATAAATGTCCACTGATAGATGACTGGATAAAGAAGTTATTGTATACATATATGGTGGAATATTACTTAACTATAAAAAAAGAATGAAACAATGCCATTTGCAGCAATATGGATGGACCTAGAGATGATCCTATTAAGTGAAGTAAGTCAGACAGAGAAAGACAAATACTATCTGATGTCACTTACATGTGGAATCTTAAAAAAATGATACAAATGAACTTATTTACACACCAGAAATAGACTCACAGACAAAGAAAGAAACTTACACTTACCAAAGAGGAATGGAGAGGGAGGGATAAAGTAGGAGTATGGGATTAGCAGATATACACTACTGTATATAAAACAGCTAAACAAGGACAACAAGGATCTACTGTAGAGCACAGGGAACTATATTCAATATCTTGTAGTGACGTATAATGGAAAAGAACCTGAAAAAGTGTGTGTGTGTGTGTGTCTTTCTGTCTGTCTGACTGTCTCAATCACTTTACCGTATACCTGAAACTAACACATTGTAAATCAACTACACTTCAGTCAAAAAAAAAAAAGTGACCAGCAGATGTCTTTGAGGATGAGGGGGAGCATTATATCCACCCTCAAGACAAGTAACTTCAGTCAAAAGAAGACTGGGCTTGAGTGGGGAAAGACGCAGGAAGAGATACTTGTGTGCCCGACTCTATGGTACCAACTATATAAGGACACATAGTCTTAACGAAGCCTCAGGAGTCCTAGGAGGGTGATCCTCTCCTTCACATGTGAGGATACCAAGTTCTAGATAAGTTGGGGCCTTGCCCATTCTCGCCTCACACATGTAAAGGCCAAAGCCGACATCTGAACCCAGGACCAGATGATTCCAAGCCAGCCTCTTCCCTCCATCCATGCCAACTCACTTATGGGAAGGATGGCATGATTCTCCCACCACAGACATCACAGTGACTCCCCCTGCCCAAGGAAAGGAATTACCAGAAAGTCTGACAACTCTGAGTTTAGGATCCTACAAGCTGAAATCAGGCCCACGGGCTGACAGATGAGCGCCAACTCAGCCTGCTGACACCTCAGCCAGCCTGGCAGCGGCCAGGGGTCCCTGGGATCTCATTTTTCTGCTTCTTTGCATACTGTGACGGCAGGATGCTGGGATGACCCCCTAGACCTGGCTTGTTTTAGCACTGGCTTCTCATTCCTGTCTGGATAGTTACCACTAAATAATTTAGTTTATCTGTGTCTCTTCAAGCTTATTTGGAAACCATGGAATGCTGCTCACAGAAAATTAAGCTTCATTTTCTTTAAGCATTCAGCCAATAATGCAGGCAGGAGATGGTGATTTGGAGGTAGCTGGCTTATGCATATGTAAACATGATACATTTAGCAAATTACGTCGACTTCACACTTCAGAGCATTGAAGGAAACAAAGGTACCTTCCAAGGAAGCTTCAGTGCAGTAGAGCTATTCTGAAAGGAATAGAGTTACTGGTTTGTAAGAAGAGTTGAACTCAAATACAAGTGGAAAACAATGATTTACACTGTGGAGTAGGGGGTAGGCATAAGCAGAGTTTGAATAGGTCTAATTTTAAGTGATGTTAAGGTGTCTCTAAGGACTTCAAAAAATTACAGCCCATAACATGCTTTGAGATTGAATTTATGGTGTGATGAGGTTGTACATTTCAAACTCAATTCCACTGTGACTCCTCATGTTTCACACAATTTCCTAGCGTATGTTTTTCTCCTTGGGCTTAGAGAAAGAATTCTAGGTCTACCTTTCACTGAAAAAACATCGCAGCAGTTAAGGCCTCCCTGCAATCGATGGTGTTTGCTATTCTCCACTAAGACCTGCAGCCTCAGTCCCTTCTAGTACCTCATCAGTAGTTAATTGCGCTGAAATTTTAATTACAAGTATCACATCACAAAGGGCAACCTTACAAGCCATGCTGTGGACTCAGAACTCCTGGACAGGGCAGGTCAGTGCGCCTGACCCTGAGGATTTCCAGCCTACAGACCCAAGCGTAGGTGCTACATTGGTCCACAAGCAGTGCATCCAAGGGACCCGCTGACCGGCAGAGCCTGAACAGCCAGCTGTTGACTGTGAGAGACAGGGGCGCCGGTGCAGCTTGGCTGCATCGCTTTCCTCAGTACCAACACCGGCGGTAACAGTGTGTCCCAAGAGCTACCACGTATTAAATCCCTGCTGTGGCCAAGAACCATGCTGGCATCTTGCCTTCATCTTTTTTCATTCAGTCCTGGCGATAATTCATCACAGTCATTATTATTACTTCTTTCTTACTGTAGAAATAGGTTAGGGAGGTTAAGTGACTTCTTTTCTGGCTGCCAGTGAGTGCTTGTGAGTGATATGACAGGTACTAACCACACAAACACGATCTCACTGAATCATCACCGCAACTCTCTACGGGTAGGGAGTTTCATTAATATCCATTTCCCAGGCTGTAACACCACATCTCAGGACAAGCTAATAAAGGGTAGAGCTGGCAGTCCCATTCAGGTCACAGCCACAGCCATGTCTGTCCTGCTGTGTGCTGCATTCTTCCCATTTGAAAAGAGGTTGCCACTGACGGAAGAGGAGGAAGAATTGGGAGAAAGCATCCTGGGCAGGCAGAAGTCATGCTGGTCTCTGGTACCCAACACTTCCCCTTCCCCCCAGATCTTCCCCCTAGACACACACCATTCCCAGTGATAGACTTGTACATCCTCGCAAGAACTCTACGAGGAAGGTACCCGTATCATTACTGCTTTATAGCATGGAGACTGAGGCGTGGAGAAGTCACATTGACTATTCAAGGTCAGTGAACGTCAAACAGCAGGGTCAGGGTTTGCATCAAGGCTGTCTGATTCTGGTCCTGTACTCTCAGCCAGGAGGTGGCAAGAGAGTTAATCTAATAATTAGAGATGTAGTACCTCTGGCCCAAGAGTTGGGTCTAATTTGGGCTCTGTCTCAGGATGAAAAATGCACAGTGGAAAGTATGGCCTGTTAGCAGATTTTATGAGACTTAAGTCAAGCAAGCACAGATGGCTACAAAGATTTAGTTGTGTCATTACAACTGCAATGGTTACCACACATACACAGACACACACCGACTGACAAGCAAATGTCCAGTGAGAAGGACTGGATTATGGCTCATTAATAGGCCAGAAAACTGAGAAGGCGTTAAAAAGTGTGAGAATGAAGGATATCATGACATAAAAAGGTGTACAGTAAATTAAGTGAAAAAAAGAATAATACAAAAGTACTTATGGATGGATTCCACTTCTGTCACACGAAATGCGTAGTGTGGACACGCGGAGTGAGTGAGAGAGACAGTGGCAAAGGGTCAGAGGCGGAAAAATGCACAAAAGGCTGAGGACGGGTCTGCGCGGGAGGCCCTGCACGGCTGTTTCCCCTCTTGCCCCTTGAGGTTGTCTAAGTGTCTACAATGAACAAATACCCATTATTCTGTGATTTTTGAAAAGCCGTTTTTCAGACCTAAGATAAAAACAGTCCAATTAGGCTCGATTGCTGGAGACCAGAGCGGCATTTCCCAGAGTTCAGAGTGCATGGATATTTCTAGAAAAGAGTTTCATGGAGAAATGCATTTGGTGACTTGCACTGCAGAGTCTCATGTTAAAGAGAGTTTAAATTTAGCCTGGAGGTTCCCAAATCTTTATGGTCACAAAACACTTTGTGCATGTGTGTGTGTGTGTGTGTCTGTGTGTCTCTGTCTGTGTGTGTGACATAATTAACATCTAGCAGCTCCGAAGAGCCCAGTTTGGAAAATGTTTGCCTGTGTTATTTCTTCATCTTTACAATTTATTCACAGACTACGGGCCAACCTCTCCCTCCCAGGAATCCCCTTTCTCGAACACCTGTGACACTAATTAATTGTTTCCTCTCAGTGTGCCCCCGTACTTTCAGAATTTAAGTAAAAAAAGAAGAAACATTCTTGCTCCTTTTACACATGGGACACCTGGGCCTGGAGACATCGTCTCAGGTCCGAAAACTCTGTGATGCGTGAAATGCTTTTATTTTTCCCCCAGTGCTGCTGCTGTTGACACCAGTGTCAGCGCTGAGTGGTCTACTTCCTGTTCGAAGCCGTATTAGAAAGACTGCACACTACTCAGAGAGGGGCAGCTGGGGGACAGTGGTGGCCTGATCCAGTGGCACCGTGTGCAGTGGGGCAGGAGCAATGGCTCTGATTATATGGGATCCCTGCTGAACCCAGTATTACTTGGCCATGTGGTCCCCAGGGATGAGGTGGAGTAAAGACATTCAGGTCCACACATATGTCCTTGGAGTCCCTGGGTGGGGGTCTCAGGACATTGAGATTTGGGGTCTTATTAGAAATGTGGCCTCAGACATAATTTTCCAGCTAGTTAAACCTCAGTGTCCAGACTAAGCGCCCAAAACAGAGAGGGAAGGACCCTTTGAGGTCCCTGAGCTTTCTGTGTCTGTGTGCCCAAGCTTATCGCCCGTCATGGAATATGTACATAGCTAAGACTCATTAATCCAATTTTCTGTCTCAAGGGATATAAAAACCCTGACAGGCACATAGTCCTGAGAGGGTCAGAATACATCATCTTTTCTTTAGTTTGTTTTCCTTTCTAAATCCTGTGTAATTATGTGAAAACCCCCCTTGACTCCTGCAGATACCACCCGTTTCTCTGACGGGAGTTATTTGGGATGCAGGGAGGGTCTCCCCAAGACAGCTGGCAGGGGGTAAAGACAAAGGCCAAGTGGTGTGGAGGTGACGTCTCCAAGACAGATGATTCTTATCCTGAGAAATTAGGCTGGAGCTGATTCACAGTCTTGGGGTAAAAGTGAATTCTTAAAGACTCATTTTTTGACTTTTACCAAGAAGCTGCTTAAGTAGCTGCGGAGAAGAGTTTGCAGCGTGGTTATCACATTCGTCTTGGGAAAGAGAAATCTGTGTGCTGCTTAAAGAGCAGAGCAGGGATTCAGATGCTGGTGTCGGGAACCCTCACTCTCACATCTGGGCACCTTTCCATCCCGACTCTCCTCTCCCAGACCTGCTGGAAAAGCAGTCAGGGCCCTAAGCGGTCCTGCTTCTGACGCTGTCACCCCCTTGCCGGGTCTCAACAGGAAGACAAAGGCGACCTGCTGAGTCATGGTACGCACGTGTATGTAACAGACCCCACTTCCGCAGTCACATACCCACAAGTTGCCAGATTTATTCTGGGCCATGTGTATGGGCCCTGCTTCTGGAGGTCGGGAGAGGAGGAGACACCCAGGGGGACTGGACTGTTTCTTCATGCCACCAGGTCAGGATACTGTTTCAGAAGGGCCTGGCACTGGAGAACATGACGTCGAGCCTGACGACACGAGGCTCTGAAGGGGGTCTCACCAGGTACAGGGGTGTGGAAGGAAGGAAACAGAGCATCCACGTTCTGGACCCAAGATTTGGTGTCTGAAGTTTCCTTGGAATGAAATAGCTAGAGTCTGGCAGGCCACCACTGCTGAAAGGGGGAGAAGCTGGGGCAGGTGAGGGTGTGGACACAGGACGCAGGTGCCCCTTGGCGACAAGGCCACCTGGCTTTGCACAACCAGACCACTAGCCAACACGTGTGCATTCCTGTCCTGGGTCCTCGGCAGACGTGAGCATCACTAAGGAGCCACTGGGCTCTCCTGTGACCTCTGAGATGGCACTCGTGCACACAGGCAAAATAGTGCTTCCACCTCACACTCTGTTAGGAAGGGCACTAAACGAAGGTCACACAAAGCCTCAAGCACGAGCACAGCGCGTGGGGGGCGTCGGCAAGTCCGGCGCCCGACAGCGCTCACTCCTGGGCTTGCTCACCCAGGGCTCGTCCCGAGTGAGGGGTCTGCGAGCTGATACCTTTGTTACATTTGAATTCAAATGTGTACCCAAAGCAAGCAGACTTAGAAATCTGTAGAAAACGGTCTCATACCAAAAAGCAAACCTCAGAGTGTAAGGCCTTGGGACAATCAGCTAGGTCAGCTTGATGCCCGCCAGCCCCTACCAGCTGTAACAGGAGGGAGGTACTTAGGTCTCACCTGGTTCTGACCACAGGAGACTGGTACATTTTTCTAGACTTCTGGAGGGAAACCAACTAACCAACTTTAGCGTTAAAAGTTAGGTCAAGGAAGGATGGCCTGGGGACCCAATGAGGCTGCCCGGGACCCAACTGTGTGCCATAATTTAAAGGATAAAGGACCAGAAGTACCAGCCCAGTGTAACCCCATGAAGACAGCATTGGGAGACTGCCCTGAGGAGGACCTATGGGGAGACCAGGAGTGAGGGGCTTAGTTTTGGGTGCCAGGGTTGAACCAATCCTGTCGGCTGTCCATCTGGGGAGGTGGAGAGCTGGGGCTCCTCCTGCCGACTCGGCAGGTCCATGAGGCCACAGAGCAGGCTCTGGCGGACACAGTGTCCCTCCCTGTTCTCCTAGTTAGCATCACTGACTGGAGGAACAAAGAGCTGAGAAAAGGGGCTCTGGCTGAGCTCGCCTGTGATGGGCGCTCGCGAGGCTGCCTGCTGTTCACATGATGCAGGCGCCTCTCCGCCAGGGTTGGGGTGAAACAGTGAACATGGGCCAGAGGAGACTCCAGTGTGACGTTTCTCTACCAGACTCCAACTTAAAAGTCCCCAAAGCCTAGAAGGAAACCTGGAGCTTTCACTGTCCCGTGTCGGCTTGAACCTGGAATAGTGGTTTTCAGCCATGGCCAATTTTACCCTCCAGGGACATCTGGTAACATCTGGAGACACTTGTGGTTGTCACAACCACAAAAGTACTATTAACACCTAGTGGGTAGAGGCCGAGGATGCTGCTAACATCCTAAAATGCATAGGACGCCCCACAGCAAAGAATTTTATGACCCAAAATGTCAATAGCAACAAGATTAAGAAGCCCTGGGTTGGAAGAGAAAAAAGAGTTACTTTGTGGTTTTTCATGACTAACAGTGACGACTGCTCAGGTGATATAGATGAAGAAACAGATTGAGGTCCAAACCTCAGGACGACCAGTATAAAGTGGAAAAATCATAGGGTGAATTCCTGCTCTAAGCTGCATAAACCTTTATCTTGCATACAGTGTAGTTTGCTGCTGCCTTTATTTTCTGTCTTTGCCTGCTCCCGCTAGTGTACTTCATAGGGATCATGGATAACCACAACCCTTAGGAAAGTATTATGACAGCCGACTAAATCTATAGATACAATGTATAGACCTGTATGTCCAGAGAGGGGTATATGATGAGACAGATCACCCCCATCCTCCCGCCAGTTAAAAACTCTCAAGGAATACTCTGCCTCCTTTCCTTATGTTTTTGTGCAACTTCTTTTAGAGGTATATTGTATTTCATTTTTCTCCCCTAATTACCCAAAGGTATATCAGAATCTTTGTGAATACATATTTCACCTTATTTATAATTATTTCTATACCTTTTTCAAGACGTATACCTGAATAATTTTAAAAATGAAATATTAAAAACAACCAAGTTATTATAAATGATATTTAAAAGACAAGTTGGAAAACACTGAAAAGAGGCAGGGTCAATATTCTTAATATATAAAGAGTTCTTTCAAATCAATAGGAAGACCATTAAGAATGTAATTGAAAAATCGACAAAGGGTTATAAACAAATGCTCTAGTGGGAAAAGAAATACAAATGGCCAATAAACACACATAAAAATGCATTCTACTTCAATACTAATAAAAAGTATAAATGGAAATAACAGTGAAATACTAGAGTATACTTACAAAATTGGCAAACATTAAAAATATAATTGCTACTCATACACTGCCAGGGTGGACTGTGAGTATAAATGATCTAACCTTGAAAATCATTTTGATTATGGTTAATTTCTAACTGGTTCCTAATTATAAATACTATATAGATAGTCTTCAACTTACAATAGTTCAACTTACAATTGTTTGACTTTACGAGGGTGCAGAAGCAATATGCAGTTGGTAGAAACCATACCTCAAATTTTGAGTTTTGATCTCCTCCAGGGCAAGTGACATGTGGCACGATCCCCTCTCGTGATGCCGGCCGCCGCAGTGAGGCACAGCACGCAGTCAGCCACGCCGTCATGAGGGTAACCAGCCGATATGACTACAGCCATTCTGCGCCCACACAACCACCCAGTTTTTCACTTTCAGTACAGTACTCAGTAAATTACATGAGCTATTCCACTGTTCAACATTTTATTATAACATAGGCTTTGTGTTAGATGATTGTGCCCCACTGTGGGCTAATGTAAGTGTTCTGAACACATTTAAGCTAGGCTAGGCTAAGCTATGATGTTGGGTAGGTTGGGCGGATTAAATGCATTTTCAATTCATGATGGGTTTATCAGGACATAAGCCCATCATAAGTCAAGGAAGATGTATATTTGTTTTTGCAGGAAGTGTGTATAATACTGAAAAGTAGAACAATGAGAATCAGAATCACCCAGCACTTCAACACCTGAGGAACAAAGAATTTTCACTTCTTGCTGTGTTTTCCTCAGCCTTTTGTTAGGATATTTATGGTGAGCATGTATGTACTGTACATACAGTGTAGTGTGTCGCTTTTTTCACTTAGTATTGCTATTGAGCATGATCCTATGCCATCACATTACCTTTAAAATATGGTCATTTATGATTGTATAATAGGCCATGTGGATGTATCTGTATGATAAACCACTCCCCTTCTATTGGACCTACAGGTTTTTCACTTTTATTTTTGTCTGTCATAAACAAGATTGTGATGACATCATTGTGACTCAGTGTTTTTTTGTATCTTCAATAGTTTCTGTTTGCCCAGATTATTCTTAGAATAACAAGAAAACAAAGCCATTGTGAGACAAAAACTGAGATACATTGCCACCCACAGACCCTCATCATAACAATTTCTGAAGAATATGCTATAGATAGAAGGAAAACTACCCCAGACAGAACTTCTGAAATGCAGAGAGGGATGGTGGGCAAAGAAAAAGGCAAATATTTGGGTAAAACTAAATAAAAACATTAACCATAAGTATAAACCAACAAAAACATCTTGGAAGTACAAAGAATGTAGAACTCAAACACATACCAACAACAGCATGTCAGAGCGGAAGTACCCGAAGGTTCTTCCTCACACTGTCTGGGAGCAGAGTGGGGAGGCAAAGATACTGATCAAGTTTAGATCCTGATGAATACAGTATGATGTCAGAAATTTCTCGATTAATCTTGAACAGAATAGAAACAGAGTGAGTAGCTTCAAAACTTATGGACCAAATTTAAAAAATAGAAAAAAAAATTCCAAAAGAAGGTAAGAGGGAGAGAAAAAGAATCATAGAAAAGGCAAAATAATTAATGAGAAAGGAATTATCATAAGTATATGTGAGTTGAATACTTTAGTTAAGATAAAGATTATGACACAAAATGAAAAATAAAACCCAGCTATTTGCTGTTAATAGACAAATAAGACTAAAAGACAAAGAATGCAGAAGGAGCAAAGAAAAATATCCTAGGCTCATACTAAGAGAGCTGACATACCTATAGTATCAGAATTATTGGAATTTTGACATCAAAATTCTTAAAATTACCAAAACTTAGAGCAGAAGAGCTACTGAAAATAAAGAGGCAAAACACATTGGTAAGACTTCACATCACCAGGAAAGCAGTCTTCCTCATCATGCATGCACTTAACAACACAAAAGTCAATCCATGTGTATTGGACACTGAAACATCAAAGAAAACAGTATAAAGCATTCAGACAAAGCTATAATAGAATATATTTACAACCTCGAGGCACAGAAGGAGTTTTAAGTTAAGACCCAAAAGTGGCAAACATTAGGAAACAATAGGATAAGTTAAAAAAAAAAGGGCAGTATTAAATTAACAATTTCTATGAATTAAAAGACACCACAAAGACAGTTTAAAAAAAGGGGGGCTCACAGCCTGGGAAGAGAATACTTGGAGCATATAACTGAAAAAAGGTTGGTATCCAGAATAGAAGAACACTCCTATAAATAAGATAAAGACAGCTCAATACAAAAATTAGCAAAAGGCCTGAACAGGAACTTACTGAACAAGAAAACTAGAATGAACAATAAATACAAAAAAAGATATTTATAAATGCCAAAGAAAATCACAGTAAGACATCACTTCATATGCATCAGGTTGACAAATATTAAAAAAAAAAAAAACAGAACCCAAACTTTCATATGCTGATGGTACAAATATAAATAGAACAATCACTGTGGGACACAATTTGGCATTTCTAATAAAGTTGAAAGCAAGCATTTGTTATACCTTGACAATTTCATTCCTAGGTATATGCCTTGGGAAACGTTTGCACGTGTATACCCAGAGGCATGTGTAAGAATGTTAATATCAGCACTGTCTATGATTTGAAAAATGGAAAAATGAAATGTCCATCAAACAGTAGATTATGTTATTGTTTACAATGTTGAATACTATATAAAAGTGAGTGTGATTGAAATCCAGCTACGTGCAGCAGCATAGATAAATCTTAAGAATACAGCATTTAACATTTAATGCAAATCAAGACTACAATGAGGTGTCACCTCACACCAGTCAGAATGGCCATCATTCAGAAGTCCACAAATGATAATTGCTGGAGAGGCTGTGGAGAAAGGGGAACCCTCCTACACTGCTGGTGGGGATGTAGTTTGGTGCAGCCATTACAGAGATTCCTCAAAAGACAAAAAATAGACTTACCATATGATCCAGCAATCCGACTCCTGGGAATATATCCAGAAGGAACCCTACTTCAAAATGACACTTGCACCCCAATGTTCATAGCAGCACTATTTACAATAGCCAAGACATGGAAGCAACCTAAATGTCCATCAACAGGTGACTGGATCAAGAAGTTGTGGTATATTTATACAATGTAATACTACTCAGCCATAAAAAGAATAAAATAATGCCATTTGCAGCAGCATAGATGGACCTACAGATCGTCATTCTAAATGAAGTAAGACAGAAAGAGAAAGAAAAATATATGATATCATTCAGATGTGGAATCCAAAAGATAAAGAAAAAAAAAAAGGACACTATGAACTCAACTACAGAACAGAAACAGATGTGCAGACATAGTAAACAATCCTATGGTTACCAGGGAAAGGGGGTTGGAAGGGATAAATTTGGGAGTCTGAGATTTACAAATGTTAGCCACTGTATATAAAAACAGATTTTAAAAGTTTCTTTTGTATAGCACAGAGAAGTATGTTCAGTATCTTGTAATAACCTTTAATGAAAAAGAATATGAAAACAAATATATGTATGTATATGCATGACTGGGAAACTGTGCTGTATGCCAGAAATTGACACATTGTAACTGATTGTACTTCAATTTAAAAAAATATTATCTACTGCATAGGGGAAATATGAGAATTAAATTAAGTGATTTAACACAGAGTGCTTAGAACCTTGCCTGGCACATAGCAAATTCTTCACAAGCATTGACAGTGCTTGGTTACTAAGCTGGAGGGAAGTGACTTATTTTGGTAGTACAAAGAGTAGAACTCAGTAAAAACAGAAGAGCTGTCTTTACTCCCAAACAGCCACCACCAGAGAGCAGACACTGGACTCTGGCCAGGGAATGTGTGCCTCTGCAGTGCCATCTGGAATAGAAACAGCAGTAGCCATTGCTCAGGAGCCACCAGGGATGGGTTTGAGGACAGGATGTGATCTGCTAACAGTGGCTGTACTTCTGAAGTCTGCAGCAGACAACACATGCCCCGAAATAACTGACATGAAAAGTGTGACTCACATATCAGACAGGGCCTAGAACAGCTTAGAAAATGAGAATCAAATTGGGCTTCTGATGGAGAGAAGGCACAATGAGGAAGATAACCTTTCATCGGCAATGTAGGGCCCAGACATGTTCAATACCCTAATTACCACACAGGAGAGAAAATGCCAATTCTTTGTCATCCTAAGTGGTATTCATCCCCTGTCCCTTCATCCTGTCTGCTCACAGAAATGAAGAACATGGCTGATTTGGCTCTTTTAAAGATTGCTCCCCTTGAATACACTGAGGGTCGTCAGCAGGAAATGCTTCTACAGCACAATGCAAATAAAGGTAGTAAAATTCACATAACCATAGCAGGCTACATGGTGAAATCTGATCCAATTAGCAAATGTCAATAGAGTATTCCTTGCTAACTTTAACATTCGAACCCTTGCTATTTCAGGAAGTCTACAGGAGATTTCTTTAGATATGCAACCTAACAGCTTGTATTTCCTGTTAAGTCTCTTTATATTAATAAGGTAGCTTCTCTCTGAAATTCAAGGGCCAGGAAGCTCCCTAAATGACAGGAAAGCAAACTTTGGCTTTTGAGTAGCAAAATCCAGCAGCATAACTACCGCAGCTCTGAGAAGGTTAGCACAGAATGAGGGAAAGCGGCCGAGGGTGACAGGTGTAATTAAAATTATGTTCAGCTGCTGATCTGCCAGACATAAATTCCATAAGCATTAAATTGCATCAGTTTACTGAAAAAAGTTACAACTGACTGCTCACTTCTTGTTAAATACAACATTGATTTAAAGCTGGGATTCTAGAACTTCACTGTGATTAATGAAACCTCACCAGGTCTTTGGAATGAAAACAGCACCAACCCTTGACCCACAGAAATGTTTAAGGCATCAGCGCAGCTCACGTGAGAAAACGCCCTGCTTACGCCACCTACCCCACTGCTGCTCTTCAGCTTGGACACCTTAATCATAAAAACTAATCTCCCATTCCAGTAGAGAGCAATTCCTAGGAAGGGTGCCTCCTAACTTGTAGGAAAAGTAGGAGAACCAGAAAGGTAGGCAGGGAAGAGAAAAAAGATGCACTAGCCATGATGTCATGATCTGTCATGATCTGTCAATCATCTCTGCCATGCAGGTGATGTGAGACTGGGGACAGCACAGGTGAGATAAGGCTTGGAAACAGGACTAAAGACAAGCCCAGCTGTAGTGGGAAACAAACCTACATGTACAGTATTTGCTAGTAACTGATGCTCTGCCTGTATCACCCCCTTTCCATTCATTCATTCAACATTTAATCACCAGATATTTCATGAGCATCTATTATATTCTGACAGCTCTTCTATTTATGTGATGCATAGTTTCTGGCCTCAAAGAACAAGCAGATCAAGAGGCAGTTTCACAACTGAATAAAAAGTGCTACAGAAGGGTCCATGAGACAACAGTTATCCCATTTTACAGATGAGAATGCTAAGGTGTACAGAGGTTACAGCAGGCCAGCAGTAGAACCAAAGCTGCAGTCCACATCTGCCTGACTCCAAACTCATGATACTTCCCCTCTGATCATGATACTTCCCTCTAGCTGAAGGAGAGAAGAAACTGCTCAAGACAGCTAGAAAAGTGGGACTTGGGACTGACTTGGGACTACATGGCTAATGAAAATAGGGCTCAAGGAATAATCTATAAAAACTAGGTGGGAAGCTGGCTTGATGAATGGTGAAATGATTGCTCTATAGAAGACACACAGAGAAATACAACTGCAAGAGGTGTACTTCTAGGCACCTGAGGTCATCTGGCCACAACGACGGACATCAGAGGGAACAGGCCTGGCCTGGGCAAAGAGCCACATAAGGAAGAACATCCGCGCTGGGCGTGGTCGGGACCAGGACAGGAACAGCATCCCACCTCCTCCAAACAGAGGGAAGACAAGACCACTGTGATGGTTACTTTTATGTGTTAGCTTGGCGAGGCCATAGCATCCAAACATTATACTAGATGGTCAACATTATAGTAGATGTTTCTGTACAGGTATTTTGTTTAGATGAATTAACATTTAATTCAGTAGATGCTGAGTACAGCAGATTATGTTCCATAATGTGGGTGGGCCTCATCCAATTAGTTGAAGATCTGTTAACAAAGACTGACCATCTCCAAAAAAGAAGAGGAATCCTGCCAGCAAACTATCTTTGGACTCAAGCTGCAGTATCAACTCTTCCTGGGACTCCAGGCTGCTGGTCTACCCTGCAGACTTTGGACTTGCCAGCCCCTACAACTGCAATTCCTTAAAAGCCATCCATTAATCAATCTCTGTACCCACACACACTCAATACATCCTATTGGTTCTCTCTCTAGAGAACCCCAGACTAACACAACTACATTAAAATATGGAACTAGGGAACCAGCTTCCAGAGCCCTGAGAATCCCACGATGCCTAGAACAGGATGAATCTCCCTCCCAGTTGTTGGTCTGAATAGCTGGGCCTAGTACCCTCAAGATTCATGGAGAGCAAAAGAGAAAAAGCAGACTGAATGGCTTAGTGGACTTTTTTATGGTGAATAATATATTCACTCACTTGATAAATGTTTACTAAATGCCTACTATGTGCCACGCCCTGGGCTAGGTGCCAGAGAATCTGGGCTCTGCCTGGGCTCTGCCTGGTACTCAGTAGGCATTCAGTAAATACCTACTGAATAAGTAAAATCTTTGCTCTAAAAACTTAAACTTACTTATTTTTATAATTGTTACATTTCATAAAGAACTCCAAACCCAGGTGACTGAATCTGGAACTCGGGACAAGATACCTGGAGGGCAAGGATCACGTACAGGCTAGGGTGACAGTGGCAAGAATTTCTAATGAGAGGCATGGGGCTCTGGTACCCCGCTTCTCAGTCTGGACATTTTCTCCTCTAGTTCTTTTTATCTTTTGAACTTGATTATTTTATTAGTGGGAATGTGTGTTTGTCAAAGAGGCAACACGTTCAGAGACAAACAGGTCCCAATTTACACAATGTAGTTGTTAAAAGCTCTAAGGCCAGTTTTATATAAAGCCAATGCTTACAAAAACATTCTAGCATTAAAGGACCTCCAAGGTGGAGTCTTTTGTAGAGCCAGTGATCACTCCCCAGAGCAGTGCTAGTAGAACGTTCCGTGGCAATAGAAAGGTTCTACACCAGAGGATCCAACATGGCAGCCACTGGCCAAGTGGGTCACCTGAAATGTGGCTAATGTGACCAAGCAACCGAACTTCCAGTTTTTCTGAATTTAAATTCATTTTAGTAGCCAAATGTGGTGGTAGTGACCATATTGGGCAGCCCAGTCCCAGACTAACCAGAGGAATCACTAAACGGTGTTTTAACAGAGTAGGTCTGCCCAGGCATGGGGACACTTCTCCCATCAACCTATTACTGCTGGATTAGCTGGTCAGCCATCTGGCAGTGGCCTCCCCTCTGGCCTGGTACCCACCACCCCTCTGTGCCCCTCTTTCTCCTTGCACAGGAGCAGGCAGGGAACTAAACCTCAAGGGAAACTCGTGGCTGCCCCCCACTGAAAAGCCTGCTGGGTGAGGAACTGGCCAGAGTGATGGGATGGACCACAGGGAGAGTGGTGTCTGTGGCCAGAATGAACGTACCACCCTCAAACTCTTTCAGATTGTAGGAAGCCAACTTATCCATCTTCCCCAGAATTGCGATGGTGAGAGGGAGGGGATGTTCTGCCTCAAGGCACCCACACCTCCTCCGCTCCCTTCTTTAAGTCAGGGTGCCTGTAGCAGATCAGAGGTCCCACTTGTTGGAGGAGATGTCACCACGCCAGAGCTGTGAATCTCCTCCGTGGGAAGCAAGCTGCCTTCCCAGGAACTGAGGGCAGGGCTGAGTGAGTGGCAATTGCGGTGAGAGGACGCGGACTCTCTGGCCAGGTGAGACAGAGGAGAAAAATCATCTCAGCCAGACTCCCCCCAGGCAAAACGCTATGTCTCAGAGGAAAGGTAATTCCTGCCACCACCACTTGCTGGCTCTAAACGACAGAAAACAGGACCTAGCAGAGAATGTTCACACAGCCAGCACATGGAGGCTTTTAGTGTGTTCACACAGTCAGGGGCACCTTGAGCAGGAGGAAGCCCTGAGACTTCTCCCAGCTTTCTGGGACATCAAGAGATGCTATGTAAAAAAAAAAAAAAAAAAAAAAAAAAAAAAAGAAAGAAAAGAAAAGAAAGATTTAAGAGACACAGTCAAAAAAAAAAAAAAAGAGATGCTATGTGTGTTGGTGGGGATGTCATCCCTGGGGGTGGGTGTCATATCCCACACCAGGAAGGTAGGAAATTTGCAGATGGGTCACGAGTAGGGAGGACAGCGAGGTGTGTGCCTCTCACCTGCTCACCCACTCAAGGGCTCTCTAGAAATGAAACTGGCCTCAGAGAAGTGAATGACAGAATCGATGTTCAAGTGAACATGTGCAAAATCTCCTACCGATACTCAGTTCTAGAATGAAAGACTTAGTGGTAATTCATAGCTGGTTTAAAGACAGTGACACAGCCAGACAGGCGATGTGTCGATCAGAAAAGGAAATGGTCAGTGTAGAACCAAGAAGAAAATGAGAGTTTGAGAGACAAGTACGGGCAATGCCCATTGAAACTGTCCCTGAAGGATCCACGGTTCATGGATGGTCGTGTAAGACTAATCCTGTAAGAAGAACAGGTCATCACAGTATCCTAGCTGGAGCGGGGGTGGTTAAATTGGCTTCTTCCCATCAACTAAGTTCCCTTGCTCCAATTCCCTGCTCACCTGACAGGCACTAATTATAATCTGGCTCTCACAAGGCTCTCCTGGAGGGGAGAAGGGCTGACCTGTCGTGGGAGGACTCCAGTCCCCACCTATCTGACAACCAGCTGGACGTGATAAGCTATCCTGTTTTGGGTTTATACAATGGTTTCTTGGAAACTTGGTTAATATTACCTCATACCTCAGAGACTGAGCCATTCTCAGTGAGAAGACAAAATCAAGTTTCAGATCTGCGAAACTAAGGTCCAAACAGATCCAGAAAGTGGCAAATGTTGAAGTCAAAGCCAACTACACAATCTTTTGTTATAACCAACCAGAGATTTCCTTCATGGTAAACTTATGTGACTTTACTACTAATAGTGATACTGAGAATTATTAATTATCTACTCTGTACCAGATGTTTGAAATCAGCACCTTGACTGATCCTTACAACAGCACTGGTGAGGTAAGGTTGATTTCCAGACCTTATGTGCTAGGAAATGGAGACCCAGAGAAGATGAGTCACAGGCCCAAGAGCTGGGGTGAGACTCCGTGTCTGCCTGCCTCCAAGGGCCTTGCACACCTGACTCCAGCAATGATTTCCAAGCTTAGTTTGGCAGACAGGTCAGAGATCACGCAAAGGGGCAAGGTGGAGGTCAAGAAGAAACCACATTTATTAGCTTCTAAAAAAAAGACACTCAAGAAGGTTTGGTTTTGTTTTCTACAAACTGAATTTGATCTCTTTGGTGCTTAAATTTGCTCCTCGGGAAGCACTTAAGAAGGCGGACACACCCTCCGAAATAAGGTGTGCTGAGAAGCTTCCGCCTGTTCATGAAAACATGTGTACTTTCTATGGGTCAAATGCATCCTCTTAAGATGGACTGGTGTGCTGAAGGGTTTCCAAATTAACACTGTATCGTGAACTCCTCTCCTTCAGACCAAAGTTCTTGAGCGCAGGAACTAAAAGCCTAAAGCACAGCCCAGCACACTTGAAAAGGATGCGGGGCAGAGTGGTGGGTGAGCGGAGGAGCAGATGAAGTAATGTCCTGCCACTCCTGGGGAGGGTGGCCGTTAGCTCTTGGCCCTACAGCCATCCAACGACCGCATTGTGACTCACTGAGCATTTATTCCACACACGTTTATTGGTGGACAAATGACCGGTTTAAAGATCTGATCCAAGATGACTCAACACAGCTTAATGAACCGTCATGACTGTGCCTCAGCAATTCAGGGCAGGAACAAAGATGTTTAACGCGGTCTCTAATTACCAAGAGCCAAACAGCAGTTCACACAAGAACTACAGACTGCCAAATAAAAAAGAAAAAGCATTCAACCTTGCTAGTGAGCAAAGAAATTCAAACTAAAATAAGAATCGATTTTAGGGGGTTCTAGCAAATAGCCCATATTAAAAAAAAACTGTCTCTTTTAAAGCAATACTCAGGACTGAAAAGGATGTCAGCAACTGGCTAGTATGACATGGTGTAAGTTGGTTATTTGGGGGCAGATAGATTGGCAATACGGATCAAAAGGCCTAAAATTATCTGTATCTTTGACTTAGTATTTTTATTACAACTATTTATCCTATCAAAGATGTGTACCAAAACTTATTTATAAAGATGTTCATTTAGAATAGGAAAAAAAACAGAGCAAACAGTTTGAACCCAGAGATGGCTTAAATACATCATATAACACAATGCTATGCAGCCGTCAAAAACCAATTTCTCAAAGAGTTGATGTGGGAAATGTTTGCACTAGATCTCAAAGTGAAAAAAGCAGATTTCAATGCACAACAAAACATCATTCAAGTTTTGTTAATAAAAATCTGCCTTTTCTGTATTTGATCTGTACTTTCTCTTCTTCATGTTCAATAACATATATATATATATATATATATATATATATATATATATATATATAATTTATCATTTTATTGTAAAAAGAATGTAAGTCTCACGAATCAAACCAACAGTAACCTTGACACTCGTGGGATCTCATCCGGTTCCTTTAGTCTCTTTGTACTGCCCACGGGAGCCCAGACTTGGAAGAGATGAAGAGACTCAGCCATGCTTTCTACTAACTGCACATCAGAGCCAGGCCTCACACTCAGCTCCCTCGCTTCAAGAGTAGACTTCTCTCCATTACACTATAGCTCGACTTACCCTTAACCAGTACCAGTTTCCAAAATGCACCAGATCTCATGGTGAATTTCTTAGAGTTCACATAACCCAAGTGCCTCTGCAAATGGCAAATGTAATTACACCGCGTGCCAAGATGTACGTACTCCCTAGTGGGAGAACCGAGCAGCTACCGAGTGTATGTTTAATTCTAATTCTTCCCAGAGATTTTTAAAAAAATTTTAATATGTACAGCAATGAAGAGTTTTGTCTTGTAAACACTTCCCCCAGAATCACAAGAGCACACTCTTCCTTGTAAATTATACATAGCATAATTACAACAAGGTGGGCTGTGCTTTGGGTCCCATTTCAAAGTGTTTCTGCTTTAAAGCATCCCCCTTAAAAAACACTCGCAGTCTCCCACACGGAGCCATCCAGAGTCAGTAGACTACCTTTTTGAAGGATAGATACTAACCCCAAGCTCTCAGGATCCTGCGAGAACAGAGTTTTTCTGCAGCCTCAGCACCTGCTCCTAAGGGCCAGGCCCCTCCAAGGAAGCAGGGAGACAGTGGGGAGGGAGACAGACACAGACTCCTCTCTGCAAAGCACCGCGGGGGGAGCCTCTCCCACCTACAGAGCACCCAGCAGGTGCCCACCTCACTGTAAGCACTTCACAAAGATGGTGTCGGTAACTCCTTACACTACCCCTAAATGAGCCAAGAGGTAGGGTCTCCATGGTGGGCTGTAAACCTCTACAGGCAGCTGCTGAAGACCATGGCGACAGCAGGTGGCCTGACTGAGCATTTCCTGGGTTCCAGCCCCGTGTGAAGTATTTCACAGGCAGTATCTCACGGTCTTGGCCACTCCCGTGGACTGAGCATTATCGCCCTCCTCATGCCCCTTTCACAGCTGAGAGACCTGAGGTTGGCTCAGAGGTTAAAGGATGCATCCAAGCTTAAAGCTGCGGTCTAAGAGAACTAGAAATGAAACGGAGGTGAGTGGGACTCCGGAGCGAACTGTTAGGCCGTAGTTAAGGCAGCTTGCGGTCCTTCGAGGAACCACGTGGTGATGACAGACCAAGAGCTGAGAAAGGGCACTGCAGATCTGGCATCCAGGGCAGGGCTGGCATGGACGATGGGCATGGACGACACGGATAACAGGCAGCTGTCTTTTCCAGATGACAAAGCTTGACAAAAATCAGGTAGCACAAAAGGGTAAGTGCCAGTGGTCCAGAGGGGTCCAGGAGCAGGTTCGCACAGCCTCGGCGGGGGTGGGGAGGGCAGATGCAGCTGCAGGCAGCGGGCCACTACGAGTCCTTCCACATCCGGCCTCCTCCCCCACGAGCGAGACCATAAGCCACTCCTCAGGCCCTGGCACTGGCGTGCAGAGGACCACACATGTTAGCCTCTGAATTTAAATCAGGCCAAATTAGTGCTATTTCAGCAGGTGTCTGTGCTGCAACTTCTTCTGTCTCCGCCCTCTGGAGGACAGGGAGAGTGGGAGCAGCCAGCAGCGTCACTGCATCAGGACCAGCGTCGGCTGCCTGCCGGCCAAGCTCCCCAGCCCTGAATCAGAGAAGCCCTGACGAAGACACGGGATCTTCACACTGTCCAGAAAGCCACTTCCAAGCAGAGCCTTCTTTATAAGGCACAAATACCTGTCTGCAAGGTGCCTGATTTTCTAGAAGGAATGGACAGATGGGGAGAAGGATGGCGAAACCACAGCAGGGTGAATGTAGGTAGGAGGGGAGGGGGTGAAGGCCAGGACCACAGACAATGCTCACCTAAGGCCTCTGCTCTGGGGAGCCTCTGGTCACTGCTCTGCATGACTGACTGTCTTGTTTACCAATGCCCTCGGGATGGCTGTCCAGCGCTTTGACTTGACGGGAGGAAGGTATGGTCCTGAAGTCACTGTATGCCCTTGTCACATGAATGAGTCCTAACCAAGCCTTGCTGGGACTGTGCCCAACCCAAGCTGGGGCGTGAGGGTGGGCCCTAGGTCTGCTGGCAACTCCTCACCCTTGGTGCCCGGGTGACCACCCAAGTCACCGTTTCCCTCAGCTAAGCCTTTCGAGGGTGGTGAGAACATGCAGAGAGGAAGTCCAGTCACCAGGGCAGGGGCAGGGCTGCCTTTTCTCCGGCTTGGATGCCCTCTGCGTGTCAGATGCTGCTCCGGGCTGGCTCCCCAGGGAACCAGACAGCTGTGGAGCCTGCCCAGAAAAGACCGCTCAGGGTGAGAACACAGAGCTTGGCAAAAAGGAAGACAGAGGGGCGGGGAGAGGGGTGGGGGGAAAGCTGGGACCTACATCCACTGGGCCCCGCTTTGGTCCACATCACTTCATTTCCTAACCCTTCTCCACCGGGTAACCTGAGTAGCGGCTGATCACACAGTCCCAGGTCTCTCTGCTTGTCACGCCCTGACCCATATCTTTTGCCACACTTGGGGATTCTGGAGAAATGGCAGGAAAGCCAGAGACTTCCTCCTCTTCCATTCATGAAGCCCTCTCTGCCTATCCCCTCTCCCTCCTTCCCCTGCTCCCCAGGGTCCTCCTCTGGGCTCCCTCAGTCTCTCCACCTCCCGTCTATCAGGAAGCAGGACACATGTTCCACAACTATCACGACTGGTGTGCCTCCCTCCCTCCCTCCAGCAGGGAGCGCTTTGAGGACAAAGGCGGTGAGCCCGGGCGTCAGCACAAAGCTCAGAAGGTATACCATGGAGCTCACGGGTGAATGAATGAATACTGCCTTTCCTCCTTATCCCCAAGCAGGCTGATTCATGTCGCAGCTCAAAGAGCCCAGCCCACTCCTGAGCCGGGGCGAGAATGAGAACGGGGTGGGAGTGAAGCTCTTGCACCTCAGCAGCTTTTCCTGCTCCAGGCCTGCCCGCTGCTGCCCTGAGCGCTGCCCCGGGCTAAGCCCCCAGGGAACCTGCTTCATAAACACTTACTTAGCAAGACATTTAAAACGCTATTGATTTCTCTCCTCAAAAGCAGAGGTGAGACAGTGATAGACACGGTGAGCAGTCAGCAACAATGAGTCCCCTCCGCCGCCCAAGCAGAAGTTATTTCCCTTTCAGATTACCAGCCTGGCAGCCCAGGGAGAGATGCAACATGCTAATGGAGGCTTCGGCGAGAACCAGCAGGTGCTCTGGCTCTGATGGGAGCAATTAGAGGTTTAAGCTCCCTTTTCTATGACATGGTTAAAAATAAAGCTGATCTTTCAGACAGTGGACTACCTTGGAAGGCCTCTTTCTCTCCTATTTAGGAAGAAAGACGGGAGGTCACACCTCTTCAGTAGCCAGGATCAATGCCAGGCCACCAGGGACACATTTTCAAACCCATATTACGTTCCACACACGGAAACCCATGGGACTAGGCAGCAGGGACATGAAGGTGCATAAAAACAGAGCCCTTGCCCTGCTGAGAACAACCTATGTATGGGCAGAGCACCTGCACATCATACTGGCCAGATGGTGCTGCCCTAGGAAATCAGTTCCATGACAGCAAATTTTCCTCCCCATTCTCTGTCCCTGGGGTCTGTTATGGACTGAATGTTTGTGTCCCCCCAGATTCATATGTTGAAGCCTCAGTGTGATGGTATTAGGAGGTGGGGCTTTTGGGAGCTCATGAACTTTAGATGAGGTCATGAGGGTGGGGGCCCCCATGATAGGATTAGTGTCCTTACCAGAAGATGAGACCGGAGCCCCATGTCTTTCCACCATGACATGAGGGTACAGAGAGAAGGTGGTCGTCTGCAGGCCAGGAAGAAGGCCCTCCCCAAGAGCAGATTCTGGTGGCACCTTGATCATGGACTTCCAGCCTCCAGAGCTATGAGAAATAACTGTCTGTTGTTTAAGCCATCCAGTCTGCGGTATTTTGTTAGAGCAGTCCTGAGCTAAGGCGGGGTCCCAGACCTTCGCACAACTCCTGTCTCCTAGCAGGTGCTCAATCAACATCTTTTGAATTAATTTCTGTATGAGTTAGGGTAATAGTCGCTACTGCAACAGATAATCCCCAACACCTAAGTGGTTTAGTATTAAAAAAGTATCTAACCATTCATTGTCCTCTCCAACTAAGACAAGTGGGTAGCAAGATCATTATGCATATACTGTCCGTCTCATTGACAGATGTCTCAGGGGTGGGCTCTGCCTCTTAAACTCATAGAAGTCCCCCCCACCTTACAAAAAGTCTCCTGAGATATAAATGTGCATTGGAAATAATAAATGTAGACATGAAGTTTCCAAAACCCTGGTCAATTATACCGATGTTTTAAAGCCAAGGCACAGCTGAGCAGGGAGCGGTAACCCAGAGGTGCAGGCTCATTCACTGTGGAGTGCTGCCAGGGGCTGGATTTACATATTTTAATGATCACATGAATGGAGGTTTGTGGAAAAGGCAAGGCTGGATGTGTCACAGAATAGAAAAATGCCTTTTGACAACAAGGCATTAGGTACCAGCTGAGACGGATGCTCGCCTGAGGGTGGAGCCAGCTCTCCAGTGGGCCTCCTACAGGAAATACTCCTCAGAATCCCTCAGGAGTGGTTTGAAGGAAGAAAAACTACGGAATTCATTCTCTCTCTCCCCTTTTGACTTGGAGAGGGGCAGACAGCTGAAGCTGCTATTCTAAATCCAGATTTCTGGTCACCAAACTCTGGGACTCGTGAATGATCTCATGGAATAAACTCCTCCGTTTCAGGGGAAATCTGCAGCTCTGAGGCACCCACGGCACTTCCCTGGATACAGGATGCTTGCATCTGTTCAGGAAGGTGCGAGGAGATGACAACACCCGAAGCAAGTGCGGGCAGAGGCGGAGATCACAAGAGACATGATCTGCATCTTTGCTTCTTCTCCTGAAGAAATCGTTGGAGTGCCCAGGTTTCAAATGGCCGTGTGCTTGGGGGTGAAGGAAGGAGGAGCGGAACAGGAGGGGGAGGCCCAGGAGGTGGAAAAGGGGAAAGGGAGTGTCTCCTGAACGCCAAGACCAAAGAACGGGCAGGAGCTTTGCAGCGGCTCTGACTTACTTCTCCATGCCTCACTTTCCAGAGCAACAGTATTTTTGTGACACAGACTGACAGTGAAATGAACCACGGAAAGACCTTGCGGGTCATGGCTGTTTGTCAACAGATGAATATCATTACTATACTTTTCCCTGCAATTAATAACCACGTGGGGCATTGCTTATTTTTACACTTATGATTGAAATTTAATAAGTGTATGAATTTTTACCCCTAGAAGGTGTAAGTTCTATGACAGCAGAAACCAAAGCCGTGTGGACGTCCCTGTCTTCCGACACGGAGCAGGAATCAAGAAGGGTTTTATAATTTTTGACTGAATGCAAGGTACTGATGACAGAGAACAGAAAGGTTGCTGTTCAATGGACCTTCCTATTACCAATTATAATGTAGCTGACGATGCTGATGATGATGACAGTGGTGGAAATAATGGCATTTACTGGGGGTTATGTACCGGGTCCCATTCCAAGTGCTTTACATTGATTACTCCATGTAAACCTTCACACAATTCCATGAGGAGATACCATTGTCTGTATCTCCACCTCTCCAGTGAAGACATGAACTTAAACTAGTTAAAGTATTTGCCCAAAGTCATCCACAGGGTAGGTTTCTGAACTGAACACAGATCTGCTTGAATCCAGAAGCAGGACTTTCCACCCCTCTGCTCTTCTGCCTGCCACGCCATGCTTCTGCAACAGGGATATTCTGCTCACAGCAGGAGCCCTGGGCAGACCAGGGTAAACCTGAGACATGCGAAGGCAAAAGAAATTACGAACCTTGATCCTGGATGACCTCAGTGTCCATGTCTGTGCTGGTGCTCTGCTGGGTGCTTGAATTTCAGTTAGTACTTCTCTGCAATGTCATTCCGCCCTGCACACTGCCTTGTGTAAGACCTCAGTCAGAAGATGCAAATTCAGATTACAAATCCTCATCATTCATCCTGCACAAACCCAGGGCACTCTTGCACCAGGCCCCCTCAGCCATCAGCAGGCATGGATTTACTAACCATGGCCCAGAGGGAGGCATGGTCCTGGCATCAAGGCCCTGAGTAGGATTTAGGCTATCCACCCTCTGTTGCTGGTAGCTACTCCTGGCTATTGCATTGGGCAGACCCAGCAGAAGAATAGAGCACTCAAAGGGAACACCGGCTCCTGTCTCACAGGCACTCAGGACAAGGCTGCACATTCACAGGTAGACAGGTAGCTGGTTGGTCACCTGAACAACAGTTTCCTTCCCATGCCAGGCATCCTCAGGTCACAAGTGGACCAAATGCTGCAGACAAGTAACCCGTTCATTGTTCAGATGGTTTGAAAAGTCATAAACCCAGCTGCTGGCTTGGCTCTGCCAAGGCTTCCTTCCAGGAAAGCTTCTGCGAAGGGTAATGTGGAGCTGTCGTGCATAGCTAGATTTGCACTTGGGCTTCTGTTGTTCCTCGTGCACTTGTCTCCCTGCCCTGCCTCTGTCCAGCAGCTGCCCAGTGCCCGCCGAGACTGGGCTCTGAGCCTGGAGCAACAGGGCCGTCAGTACCGATTGGCTTCCAGCTTAAGTGGGCACGCCCAGTAATCCAAAGAGGCGGGAAGGATGGTGTTAACAGCAGGCTAGCACTTCACAAGGGCTTGGACAACTGTTCTGATGCATCCTGATGAGCTCCATCTGCTGCCAATCTATACTGGGCATATGTCTCCTCGCCCCGGTCCTGCATTTTGGCTGGAAAATTCATCACAAAGTATGTATCTGCCTTGCAGCAAGGAGACAAGTGCTGGAGACCGTCTTCAAGCATGTCTGGGAGCAAAGGAAGGCAGGTGGGGGTGAATATTCTGCAAAGATAGATCAGCAAAATGCATAAGGGAAGGATGGATCCTTCCTGAAAGATTCGCCAGCACCCAAACTGCCAGACAATAGCAGAGCATAAAAGTGACCCATAGGAGTCTTTACACTGGCTGGAGGCTTTGCTGAAACCAGTTCATGAACTGCTTTCCTTGTTCCTGCTTTGTGGAGTCAGTGCTCTCATTCTCATGCGATTCTCAGCTCCAGTTTACTTCAAATCTCTATTTTTGGGTTAAGAACCATCATTTCACAAACCTCTTCACATCTCTTCATGTTAATGATCTTCACTAGGCATCCGTTTTCTTCTGGGAACCACAGGTGTTGATCACCTCATGAGAGGTGCTGAGACACAAGGGCCCACTGAGGTGGCCATGTCTGACCATGTGCTAGACTCATGCACCGGCCAAGGGAGCTGTCCCCTACACTGTCTTTCCAGTCAGTCAACAAGTCACAAATGAGGGCCTACTATGTGCTTGGCCAGCAGTGGATTACCCATACCAAGTACATGTTTCAGGCAAAATGGCTGAAAACCATATTTCCTTCTTAAGAAATATTTTATATTACCAAATATTTTTTAAAAGTTGTAATACTGAAGAAGAAAACAAAGTAGGAGTGCCCAGACCGCCAGATTTCAAGACTTACTATAAGGCTACAGTAACTAGACGGTGTGGCAGTGGTTTAAAAAAAGGTGGGGGGAGAAGTAGATAAATAGATCAATGGCATAGAATACAGGACTGAGATGTAGACCCACACAAATACAGTCAACTGATTTTTGAAAAAGGAGCAAGTCAATGGATTCCATTCAATGGAGAAAGGATAGTTTTTTCTATAAATGGTGCTGGAACAATTAGATATCCAAATGCAAAAGAACGAACCCAGACAGAGCCCTTATACCTTACACAGAAATTAACTCAAAATGAATGATCAGCCTAAATGGAAACTGGAAAACTATAAAACTTCTAGAAGAAAATACAGGAGAAGATCTATATGATCTTGGGTTTGGTGATGAATTTCTAGATTTAACACCAAAAGCATAATTCATGAAAAAATAGAGAAGTTGGGCTTTAAAAAATAAAAAAGACTTCTCCTCTAGCGAATGCCACTGGTAGGAGAAGTAAAACACAAGCCACAACCTGAGAGAAAAGATGTGTAAATGCATAGCCAACAAAGGACTTGCACCCAATATGAAATAACTCCTAAAACTGAACAACAGGAAAAGAAACAATCCAATTAAAAATATATAAAGACCTAACTGATACCTCACCTAATAAGATGGAAAATAACCACGTGAAAAGATTCTCACCAAGAGTCGTCATTAGGGAAATACAAATTAACACGACACGGGCACACTACCACACACACAGGAGAATGTCAGGAAAAAGAAGAGAATGCCAACTGCTGGCAAGGATGGGAAGCAACAGAAACTCTCACTACCACTGTAGGAATAAAATGGTGCAGCCACTGTGGAAGACAGCTTGGCGATTGTTTTTGAAGTTAAACATCTTACCATATGATCCAGCAATAGCATTCCAAGGTGTTTACCCAAGTGATCTGAAAATTTATGGCAACACAAAAGGCTGCACTCAAATGTTTGTATCAGCTTTATTCAAAATTGCACAAACTGGAAGCAATCAAGATGTCCTTTAACAGGTGAATGGGTAAACAAATCATGAACCATCTATACAATGGAATACTATTCACTGATACAAAGGAATGACATACCAAGCTACAAGAAAACATGGATGAATCTTAAATGAAACTGAAGTGAATACTGCTGAGTGAAAGAAGCCTGTACAAAAAGATTATATGCTGTATGGTTCCATTTATATGACATTCTAGAAAAGGCAACACAGTAGAGACAGTTAACAGATCAGTGGTTCCCAGGGACTTGAGGTGGGTGAGGGAGGGTGGTTGAAAAGTGAAGCACAGAGAATTTTTTTTAGAGTGGTGAAACTATTCTGTATGACACTGTAAGAGTGGCTATATGACTTTATGTATTTGCCGAAAGTTAGAGAACATTACAGCACAAAGAGTGAACTTTAATACATGTAAATTAAAAAAATCATTTAGGGGGTTGGGAGTTCCCAGAAGGTGACAAAACTAACTGTATGACAGAAGTGCTGACCTGAGCAGCTTTGGAAACAAGTGGAGCTTATAAGACTAAAGGCCAAAGGCCTGAACACAAGCACTGTGCACTAGCTGATACAGTCGTTTCCCACAGAGATAGGGGTCAGCAGTCTGATACCACCATATGTACATGCACACAATGGTTACAGACTTACCTGCATGGATGGCGGACTCAGGGGCCAGGTTTCTCATTGTGGGAGTGGAGATCTTAGACAAGCAAGGGAAGAGGCTCTAACGATCCACATGGTGATGGATGAGAGCAGGAGACACCAGTAGGATCTCATATTTGGCTTACAAGAGATGCAGATGGATACATAAAGAAGAATTTACAAACGTGTGTGTTAGTACACACACATACATTCCGTGTTCTGTCAGCTAAGAGAGCAGAGATGTGACACTGCAGCAGCAATGAGCACACCTGGGGCCCAGGAACTCAGATCTTGGCATCTAACACTCTTCTTCAGTAAACATAACCAGGGCGGCTTGGAGAAACGGCTGACTGCGGCTGGGATAAGGATGCTCCAGACGCATCTTACAGTGTCAGAAAGTTAAGAAGTACTCAAAAGTAAATGAATCAAATAAACCACAGCAAGGGTACATCAAAGAAACAGAGGAGACCCCAGAAAGAGCTCCCTGTGTCTGAAGCTGGATCAGCATGAACAACAAAATCTTAGCACTGGATTACTCTACTAGTTAGTTTGAGATTTTAACCTCAAGTACAAAGTAAATGTCTATGAACCCATAAATATATGTTTGATTGATTGAATGAATGAATGCATAAATACGTAAATAAAAACTTAACTCAGAAGAAGAAACAAATCTTTGGTACAGAATTTCAAATAATTTATGTAGACGCTCCATCCTCAACAAGAGAGAGCGTTAACTCCCCACTCCTTCGGCGTGGATAGTGCATAGTGACTTCCACCCGAAGAGCACAGTAAGAAAAGAGGGGAAAAGAGTAAGATCACAGCAGAGAAACCTGACCAACACCACCTCAGCCAGGTGACCAAGGTTCGCATCGACAGTGGTAAGTCACGGTGACAGTGCGTACCCTCGAAATGATGAGATGAACATGGTACTTAGCTCTGTGGTCCTCCTCCTGAAAACCCACCACTCCCGCCTAGTCACAAGAAAACTATCAAACAAATCCCAATTAAGGGACATTCTAGAAAACAACTGACCCGTGCACCTCAAAACCAACCAGGTCATCAAAACCAAGGAGAAACTGAGAAACTGTCACAGCCCGGAGGAGCCTCAGCAGACTTAACAGCTAAACACAATATAGTGTCCTGGGTGGAATCCTGGGACAGAGATAGGGCATTAGGTTAAAAACTAAGGGAATCTGAATAAAACATGGACTTTAATTGAGTATAATGTATCAGTATTGGTTCATTAACTATGACAAACGCGCCATCCCAGTGTAAGATGTAAGGGGAAAACGGCTGTGGGGTATATGGGAACTCTGTACCCTCTTTGCAATATTTCTGTAAATCTAAAACTTACCTAAAATGATAAGTTTATGTAAAAAGTGAACGTTGAATTAAGAACTTTGGGAAATGGCAGAATTTTGCTGGCTCTCACATGCTCAAAGAGAGGTACACAGTGCTCTAAGCATGAAGGATGACCGAGGACTGACGAAGCCGAGGCAGTGAGGAAAGGGCCTCTGCAGGCAGCGCCGGGGAGACCAGGCACGGAGAGACCAACGGTGCCAAGGCCTGCACAGCCTTGATTCACCCGGGTGCCCAGCAAAACTGAAAATCACGGCACCATGGCAACTTAGTGAAGAACTATTTTATTTACTCCATTCTGGAAGTTTCATCCAAAGCCACGAGACACAAAAGAGACGTATAACAGAGAGGCAGTAGAGGTTACGTACCGAGAAGCCCAGGTCTACCAGTCAGACTGATCTGGGTTCATATCCCACCTCTGCTGTTTACTAGATACATGACCTTGAGCCGCTGGAATCAAAAAGGTCTATTTTCTCATCTTTAAATGGAGATCACAGTACCTCCCATTACTGGGCTTTCGGGATGATGATGATACGGAAACTTACACACGATACACAGTGTTTAACAATAGCGAGTCATCACAAAATAGCAGCTGTTTGTTAAAATTATTTATACAATGGAAAATTACTCAGTCATAAAAATAATAAAATGCCATTTGCAGCAACATGGATGGACCTGGACAATGTCATTCTAAGTGAAGTAAGCCAGAAACAGAAAGAAAAATACCCTATGATATCACTCATATGTGGAATCTAAAAAAAAAAAAAAAAAGATGAACTTATTTACAACAGACATAGAAAACAAACTTATTGTAAGGGGGTGGGAAAGGATAAATTGGGAGTTCGAGATTTGCAGACAGTAACTAATATAGATAGACAGACAGACAGACAGATAAACAAGAAGTTCATACTGTATAGCACAGGGAACTCTATTCAATATCTTGTAGTAACTTATGGTGAAAAAGAATATGAAAACGAATC
The DNA here is from genome assembly GCF_048564905.1 of Vicugna pacos. Lineage (NCBI taxonomy): Eukaryota > Metazoa > Chordata > Mammalia > Artiodactyla > Camelidae > Vicugna > Vicugna pacos. The sequence goes on along the minus strand of NC_132989.1, from coordinate 25,211,714 downwards.
TATGTATGTTCCTGTATGACTGAAACATTGTGCTGTACACCAGAAATTGACACAACACTGTAAATTGACTATACTTCGATAAAAATATATATATACAAGTTTTGCACTGGAGAGGAAGATAAAATGCCCGTTCTCTGCAGAGATCATTTTCTATAGAAGATCCAAAATGATAAAGTAAAACTATCAGAATCAAGATTTCTTCTTTGAAAGAAATAATCATTTTAACAAAAATAAAAAACTCACAAAAAGCAATCACAAACATCAACTGCCTCGTCAGAGGTGTAATGAGAAATCTAGGAGCCCGGAAGAGGGGAAACGGCAGACGTTTCCCGAGGAAGCTGAGAAGAGAGGTGTGCCACGTTTCCAGATGGAACAACTTAACTGTAAAGTTATCACTTCGTCTCAAATTACTTTGTAAATCCCATCTAAAGCTCATCTTCTGCAAGTTTTCAAAATGGTTTTTAGGATCATCTGGGAGAACAAGCAAGCACGGCCATGAAAAATGTGAAAAAGAGGATAGCGTGTAGTTAGACGAAAAGATGAATAGCAGAGTGAAAATCATGAAGAAAACTGGCTGTTTAGAAAAGAAAAACAACAAACCCTTACAGTTCCATCTCTCACAGTATACCCCAGATTAAGGAAATGATTGAATGAAGCAGTATTTTTTCAACTACTGGGCACAACCTGTGAGTGGATGATGAACATAACTTTCTGAAATATAAAGGATAATGGCAGAGAGCAGGAAATATACAGACTAAGAGTGAGTATCACTTGGTGGAAGCTTTAAGTACTGGCTCACAATATAAACTCTTTCTGTCTGAATGCCACTGGCCTAATGCATCAAATATGAAAAATTCAAGCCATGAAAGAACAAAATGAAAATACAGGTGAAATTTTTCTCTGGCCTCAGAGTGGAGGAGATTTCTAAATATACATCAAAGCCAGAAACTCCAAAGGAAAGAATGATACACCTAACTGGATAAAAACATCAAAATCTTAGTCTATCAGAAAACACCATTAAAGGCAAGCAACAAATTAGGGGGGAAAGTGAAACATATATTAAGGGTATGAATCAATCATTCATCAATACATAAATGAATCAATGATTGATTCATACCCTTACTATGTAAAATAATCACCTTATAAATTATTGAGAAAAAGACCAATACTGTGAAAAGGAAAGAATAGAATATACGAGGCAATTCAGAAATAACAATTACAAATAGTATGTATAACATATGCTATGAAACACACGTGAAAAAAAGTTAAACCTGAAATGTAGTCAAAGAAGTAAAAAAAAAAATCAAACTTTGATGGAACCAGATAACTGTCTCCCAAGATACATTATTCTATTTTTCTTAGTAATCAGAACTCTGTCTTTTAGCTGGCATATTGTTTTCCAGCTTAAAACTCTACATTCCCAGCATCCAGGTAGGACCATGCAACTAGACTCTGACTGCATTCAGACTAAGTTGGCCCCTGAAGTGTAAGCTGAACTATATCCGGATTCACAGAGGTCACCTTGAAGGAAAAATACTGTGCCCTTGTTTTCTTGTCCCCTTTTCCTGTTGAGTGGACTCCAGATGAAATGGCTGGAGCTCTAGCAGATATGCTGGACCATGAGGCTGCATGCTAAGGTCATCAGAGCAACAAAATGGAAAGGTTCTTGATGACTGAGGTGTTCCTACCAGCCGTAAACTTCCTACCATTTGATTTATTTTGTATGAAAATGAAATAAACTCTCTTTTGCTCAAATCACTTATTTGAGCACCAGAGTGTTGATTATGTACTACTGAGCCAAATCCTAACTAATAAAAGGACCTTTTTTTAAACTTACACAATAGAAAACTTCTTTTAAAAATTGATGTGTCCTCTGAATAGGCATTCCCATACATTACTTATGATATACATTTTCTGAAAGAAATTCTGCCAGTATGTAACAAGAGTTACTATGCACATACTTTTACCCAGAAATTCTACTGCCAGGACTGTATCCTCTGAAAACAAATGAGTACAAAATTAATACTTCATGTTGTTCATAAAAGTGGTGTTTATAATAATGAAAAACTAGAGAGAAGTTAAATGCTCAGTAGAGGACTAGTTATAAAAATTACACTGCATTTATAAAATCAGACACCAGGAAGCCATTAAAAATCAGGTTTTAAAAGAATAATTGATGATATGGGAATATTATTAAGTAGTATTAAGCTAATAATAACAATTTTAAAGTAGGATGTGATTATACTCAGTTTGGAAGACTATGGGTAATTTAAAAACTTTATTCCTTGTACTTTTCAGAATTTTTAAAATATTCTATAATGAACATGTACAGCTTATACAACTTAATAAGGAAAAAACAACTCAATCCAAAAATAGGCAGAAGACCTAAACAAGCAATTCTCCAAGGAAGACATACAAATGGCCAGTAGGCACATGAAAAAAAATGCTCAATATTGCTAATTATCAGAGAAATGCAAATCAAAACTACAATGAGGTATCACCTCATACCAGTCAGAATGGCCATCATTCAAAGTCCACAAATAATAAATGCTGGAGAGGGTGTGGAGAAAAGAGAACCCTCCTACACTGTTGGTGGGAATGTAGTTTGGTGCCGCCATTATGGAAAACAGTATGGAGATTCCTCAAAAGACTAAAAATAGACTTACCATATGCTCCAGTAATCCCACTCCTGGGCATATATCCAGAGGGAACCTTAATTCAAAAAGACACATGCACCCCAGTGTTCATAGCAGTACTATTTACAATAGCCAAGGCATGGAAACAACCTAGATGTCCATCGACAGATGACTAGATAAAGAAGTTGTGGTATATTTATACAATGGAATACTACTAAGCCATAAAAAGAATAAAATAATGCCATTTGCAGCAATATGGACGGACCTGGAGATCGTCATTCTAAATAAAATAAGAGAGAGAGAGAGAGAAACATACCACGTGATATCACTTATATGTGGAATCTAAAAAAACACAAACTTATTTACAAAATAGACATAGAAAACAAACTTACGGTTACCAGGGGGTGAAGGGGGTGGGAAGGGATAAATTGGGAGTTTGAGATTTGCAGATACTAACTACTATATATAAAATAGATAAACAACAAGTTTATACTGTATAGCACAGAGAACTATATTCAATATCTTGTAGTACCTTATGGTTAAAGAGAATGTGGAAACGAATATATGTATGTTCCTATATAACTGAGGTATTGTGCTATGTTCTGGAAACTGACACAACATTATAAACTGACTATACTTCAATAAAAATATATTTTTAAAAATTTGCATGTGTCTATTGCCTTTCACCACACACCTGACTCCTCCAGCTGGGCGGTTCCTCCACTCACCTTCATGTACATTGTGTTCTGGTCCAACATGCCTCACTTATTTGTACCACAGAATATCCTTTCTGCTTTCTTATCGAAAATCTTTGTAAGGATGAGGAACACCTGATACACAAACATACTTTACTTACAGGTCAGATGCTCCCACTCCAGGACAATCCAAGCCCCTGTGCCTAGTTCTGGGGACTAGATGTTCCTGAGACACCCAGCATATCTCCTGACACTCTGAGTGATGCTCCTGAGCTCCTCTTGGATCTCCCCTTCCCTAGATACCAAGATGCCACTGGCCCTGACTCCTTGGGGGCTCCTGACCTCACACCAGCATTGCCTGTCTCTGAGCAAATGCTCTGTAAGAGGAATGTGGTCTGTGTCAATAGAAAAATGTGTTTAGCTGCAAGTACCAGAAAGCTTGAAGAACAGTGGCATAAGTCTTCCCTGGGGGTTTACCTTGTGACACAAGTTTGGAGAAAGGCAGTCAGCAGGGATGCAGCTTCTCGCTACGCTTTTGCCCATCATCCTTAATGAGTAGACTTTAATCCTCAGGCTTGGCACCTTGTAGTCACACAATGGCTGCTCCAGCTCCACACAAACCTCTACAGGGAGGAGGGACAGCACCAGCTGTGCCTTTCCCTGATTTGCATGAAAGTAAAAAACTCAGAAAGCTCCAGAGGGCCTTCCTTGCATTTCATTGGCCAGCACTGACTCACAGGCTGACTTCACACCCCCAGCTGGAAGAGAGACTGGGAAAATAAGAAGGTAGCTGAGCACATTCTTCCTCAAACAAAACCAGAACCGAGTGGGTCTGCGATTGACAACCAATGGTGTCTGCTACGTGTTGGCAAGACTGACTGTAGAACACCGAGGTCTTTCAGAAGGCAGTGTGTTACCAAACCACACACAGTGCAGTCCAGACTATTCATGTGTGTGCGTATGTGCTACCTAAAGGAAGAAGGGAAACCTATATTAATTGAGCACCTTTCAGAACCACCTGCTTTCATAATTATCTCATTGAGTTCATTTCATTCTTATAATAACCTTTTAAGATAGGTCTTATTCTCTTGGTTGTCACAGATGTGCAAACTGACTCTCAGAGAAGTTAAGAAGCTTGCCCCAAACCACACAGCTAGGAAGTCCTGGGGCTGGGCTTCAGCTGCATGGCTATCTGATACCACAGCCCATGTGCTGACCAGTATACAACACTGGCCTCTTGGCAAGTTCCATCATATATATCTGGAGGGTAAATAATGGATTAGGGGAAGGATAAATGAGTTTGCATCAAAACTTGAAGATATACAGTTAAAGACTCATGGGAAGTCAGACGGAGAGCAGCCTTCTGTGGGAAAGAGAAGATACTGGGTACGCTAGTGGCCATGACCGTGATCTCCCTCTGCTCCAGGAGGCAACAAATCAAGTACACTAGACCCCAAAGAGCAAAGTATTCAGGACGGTTATGACAGGAAGAGACTGGGTAAAACATCACAGACATTTTAGATGCCAATTGGAACCAGAAGCCTCAGAGTAAATTGAGAAGCAGGTGTGTCTCCACCGTATGTAGAAAGAATAATAACTCGTAACAGACAAGGGGAAAGGCACCAAATTTAAACTGGACATGTATTTATTTAAATACTGCTGCAATTAAACATGTAACAGATAAGCTACAAATTCCTGTTTATACTTAGTTGTGTCCATGCATGCAACAGACCCTACACTAGGGATATAAAGACAAATAAATGGGACATAATCCTTGCTTTCAAGGTGATGATCTAGTGGATATATGATTTTTAAATTAGGTTAGTTTTCTTGTCTCAGCTACATGAGGTGAAGTCTAGCTCTTCCAACCACTGAGACTACAACAGTAGGTCAAAATTCTAACAAATCTACCCAGAAAACAATAAAAAAACCTCCAGAGTCCCAGACAAAAATCCAACTCCATAAAGAGATGGAAAACAGCCCAGCTGTAGATAATTGTTACTTGGAACAGAAGAGCACTCCCTACGCGGACACTCAAGTAACATATTAGTGATGTATTTGGTGTCAATCTCTTGTCATCTTGCTTAGGGGAGAGACAGCACAGGACCTGGCACAGATTAAGCATTTACAAAATGCTGGATGGCTGGATGACAGATGGACGGGTGAACGGATGGACAGATGCTGGGTGGATGAAGACATTACTCACTACCTCCAGACTCAATCACTGCTCTCAGTTTTAGAAAAAAACCAAGCCAAAGCAAAACCGCTGTCAGAACATTGTCTTAAGCTTTAAATTTACATTTTAAACAGGGCTTAGAGGTCTTCAGAAGCAAGGCACGTGAAGTCACAGATCAGTGTCATTTTAGCTCACTGCAGTTTTCCTGAATAGGCAAGTTTCCTATTGGACACCGAGGTAATCAGTGTTTAATCTAGTGTTTAATCTCACAAAAGAAATACATATGGTTCTTGGACCGGAAGCTGTCAACCCAAATGAGGACAATCTCTTGCTACCTCCAGGTACTCCCTCCTTTGTCCAGAAATGTTCTCTGTGTGGTCATGAGAGACTGAGGAAACACTGTAAGGAATGTTTTATTCCAAAGGATACTACACTTCTGACATCAAAGCAAGAAACGTTTGCTTCCTGAGATACCCTGAGTCCTCTTCCTAAGTCAGGGAGGCAGGATACAGGCAGACAGAACTGCCAGGGCTCAGGTTGGATGAAGCCATCTGTCCCAAACCAGAGGAGCCAGAAACACACACAGCAGTTATGGTCTAGCCTGAGGTCACGTCCCAGAACAACTGAAGCAAACAAGGCCAGAAATGGGTGTCTCCGAGTCCCCGAAACTGCCTCTTCAACGTAGGGACCTAAGTCACCCACAATCCCCAAGCTTTGCAAGGACTGCAACAGCCACAAGCCCAAGTCCATGAAAGTACTCAGAGAACCTTAAGAGCCTATACGTTTCCCCAGTTAAGTCACTGCACACATGATTGAAGATGGCCTAATCTATGCCAGGCATTGGCCGACATACGTGCTGCACACAGTGCTCATGGCGGGGAACAGTCTGCAGGGAAAGCTGAGGCAGAAGATCCGGGTGGAAAGGACAGACTGGCAGGTGCAGACTCACAGACCGGAGCCTGGCAGGTGAAGGGACCCCGCAGCAGCCACCGTCCAACACCTGGGGAAGCAAGGTGCGGGGAGGGGCCTGAGAGAAGTGTAGATGCCACGTCCCGGAGCTGGGGGAGGCCCTGAAGGAACTGAGCCACAGACTGGGATCCAAATGGGGCCAAAAAAATAAGGGGATACAATTCTACACTCTCCAAGCTACTGTCTGGAAGCTCCGAACACTTCCCAGGGATTAGCCTGGTTTCAGACAGAGTCCCCTAAGTTCTAAGATCTGGAGGGATGCAGGGACAGGAATCTAGACCTCTCCAGCCTCTGTAATACCTCTCAGGGTCGTACTTCCACAGGATTACCAGTTCCCATAAAAAGGAACTTTAAAAAAAAAAAAAAACTTGGTTTCAAGTAATTTGTGACAGTCTTTTGATAGTCTTTTTTGTTTTGGAGTGTTACTTGACCACAATTCTGATCAAACCCCCTGTCAGCACTAATCTTCTGGTCTTTGACATTCAACTTCTAAATCTGGTTTCATAGCATCCATTGTGCACATCCCTTGCTAGGGTGGGATGCAGAGGACTCACATGGGTGTTAGCCTCATCCTACTCCCAACGTGAGATATGCTGGAAAGGGCCACTTAGGAGATTCAAGCTTGGACAAAACATAGCCAGGTCAAGGATGCCCAAGTAAATGGATACACTCTAGGCTGGGGTGGGAGGACACAGGCCCCTGAAACTGTCTTCTTGAGATTCCCAGGCAGATATGTAACAGGACAGCTGCACTGGTTCCTAACGCAGAACCTTCTGTGTGGTAAAGTTGAGTCAAATATGAAGGACTTGCCCCCAAGGCAACTCGCTATTGCATCCCTGGAAAAGCTGAGAGCAGGGAGTTTTCCATTCTAGGGACCCATGATCATCCTCCTCATCTCCTCCGCCCCAGTGTCGTGGAGCCTCCACCTCTCAGAACTGCCCCTCAAGTGTCCTGAAACTAACTCGTTTGTTAGCTCACTCTATGTCTCGAAATAATGAGAATCACGAACAGAACCCCTGCTGTGTAAGACCGACTGACCATCTCTCCCAGAAAAGCTTCTTTTCAAGCAGGAGGGAGGGGCCCTGGGACTAGGAGAGGCCAGGAGAGGCGCACAAGGTTTCACCCTCATGACACCACCGTGATGTGCAAACGTCTCTCAGATGCCTCTTCTCCCTTGGTCTCCCTTGGCTGAAGAGGGCTCACTGTTTCTGTCGTGGCTACACTCTCAAGCCATCTGCAGATGTATCCCCGTCTATTCAAAAAACTGCCTCTTCTGAGCTTTCTCTGGCATCATGATATATTCCTCAAGTCAAATAATCAAACTGACGTCCTGCCTCCCTTACGTCTAACTGCCATTTTGAGTTTTTAAACAGAACCATGATCAAGATAATAATGACGACGGTACGGCTCTATTTTTTGAATACCAACCACATCTACAGTTAAAACTGAGCTTGTGCAGTTCTCACCACACCTGTCAGGAAGGTGCTGTACCTTCCCCCACTCAGCTCTCCGCCAAGGTCCAGGCTCCTGCTACAACCCTCGGCTCTAGGAAGGAAGAGGCAGACCAAGATTTGACTAAGCATCTGGCTGGGGTGAGGGCGGGGTGGGCAGCCACTAGCTCTCTCTCAATTATAATTTCAATCTATTTTGTATTGTAATGCTGTCTTTTCTTTTCCCCACCATAGATAGCAAGGCAATGGAAGAAGAGTCGACTTCAGGACAGATTACAAATGAATTTTTATCTTTCAGAAGCTGGGTCAGAAGCTTGTGGCTATCAGGAAAGTATAGTAAGTGGTAACGAATGAGCCTACACCAAGGTTTTGATCAACGTCTGAGAGCTCAGCGCGCTTACAGAAAGAAAGAGAAAATGAGAGAGGACGCTGAAATTCTCTCACCTTGGAAAAATCCCATGAGAGAGGGGCCGCGGTATTGGTGCAGCATTCTCTGAGCGCTGAAAGCACGGGGAAATTTAGTTTCAAATTTGTGAACGTGTGTGTGCGTGTGTTTTCTTCCCAAAGGAAGCCTACCTTTTCAATGGACGTTCAATTTAGGTTAAGAACACAGTACAAAGTGGGGGTAGGACCACACATTCTAGGAAAGACTTCAAATCCTTGCTCTTTTATCAGCTGTGTGGCCTTAGGCAACGTACTAAAATGTTCCAAGCCTCAAATTTTCTCCCCAGAGATATAGATGGAATTATTTGCTTGTTAGAAGAATTAAACACACACACCAAGCACCTTCTACACATGATCTCTTGTCACAATAAATCTTTTTATTTGGCCATTTTAAACATTATAATCTAGGGTACATCTATATAACAGTCAAGGCTTTAAAAAGAATGAGGTAGATTCTTTCAACATTTGACAAATAAGTGTTGAGAATCCAGACAAAAAGCCCTCCTGTAACTTCCATTCTAGCTGGATAAGTCAGACAGTAAAATAGGGAAACAAATGACCTAATCCATTAGAAGGTGATAAATGGTATGGAGAAAAATAAAGGAGGAAAGAGAGATGGAGAACCCTGGGGAGGGTATCCTGAGAAGGTCACATCTGTGTAGAGATTTAAAGGAGGCTGATGCAGGGAGCCATCTGGGAAGATGGAGACGTCTAGGGAGACAGTCCAGGCTGAGGGGACTATCTGTGCCAAGCCCTGAGGCAGGGGCGTGATGGTTCATTTGAGGAACCAGCAGCGGTCCATGTACCTGGAATGGAGGGAGCAAGGGGCACAAGAGCAGAAAGCTGGGGCAGGGACAGATCAGGGAACGCGATCATCCTCAGCCTTGCAGCTTACTTAAAGGATACTATCTTTTCCTTTTAAAGAGATGGGAAGTCACTGGAGTGTCCTGACCAGGGGATACTATCTGACTTACATTTTACAGAATGTTTAACTACTATGTTCAAAAGAGAATGTAGGCGCCAGGAAATCAATTAGGAAGCTATGGAAATAAAAGATGAGGCTGTCTTGGACCACGCGGGTGGTTAACAGTGGAGGTGGTAAGAAGTGGATATATTTGAAAATCTATTGGAAAGTAGACTCAACATGATGATTAATATGTGGCACATGAGAAGATTTTTTTTTAACTTCAGCAGCTCAAAATATGGATGGAGCTGCCAATAATTAAGATGGCAAAGACTGCAGGAGGAAGGAACAGATGAGGGAGGAAGATCGGGAGTTTCACTTTGGACATGTTGAGTTTGATATGCCTATGGGCATCCAAATGGAAATGCTAGGCAGTCAGTATAGATTTAAGTCTGGAGCTGAAGGGAGCAGAGCTGGCAGGTTGGTTGGAAAGAGAGGTGGGTGGGGAGGGAGGAGTGGGCAGCGGGAAAGAGAGAGAGACACTCACAGACAGACAGGTGCATCCGTCCATGAAAACACACCTAAGATACACATGAAAGGCAGGGCACAAATCATTACGCAGAATATGATCTTGATTCTGAGCGAGTACAGTTTTAAAAGCCCATTAGTACATGTAAACAAAAAATAATTAGATGCATATGCAATAGAAAGCTAACAGAACTGGGAATATGAGATACTTTTGCCATAATATTTGGATTTTATATAAGAATGTGGATTGATTTCTAAGTAAAACACAAAGGCAGGAGAAAGAGTGCTCTTTGAGTGAACTATCATAGCCATTAATTTCTAGCACAGAACTCTGTTTCCTTCTCTGGACTGCAGCGGTGACCCTGGCCACCCCCTACCTCAGTTTGCCCTTCTCTCTCTTCTCCTTTAGCTTTCCCCAGTCTGTCGCTACCAAGTAGGAATGACCAGGAGAACCCGCAGTCTACTTCCCGCGAGCTGAACTCACAGGAGAGAAACCCGAGTCCAAAGTCAAAGTAATTTCAAGAGACCTGACGACTACGCTTTTCTTCCTGGACGCAGTTGCCAGTTTAATTCTTGAGGTTTTTTTTTTTTAAGGTCATGACATTTAGAATAACAAGGCCCTAAACACTACCTGTTCCTTTACATGTTTAATTTCTGACCATGATGTAAGAATGAGCAGTAAGTGAGTGAAGCTGAATTGGGTACAGGAAGGTTAACATAAACTGCTTTCAAACTGCAAGTTTGCAAGCCCGAGGCCTTCAGCCTGTCACACAATAGGCATTAAGGAAAAATGTTCTTTCCTGGATGTGAAGATAAATCTTCATTTTGCTGGGAGCCTCTGCAGCAGGATTCTTTGCGAATTTTTCCATAGAGACATTACAGCCAGGAAGAACTCTTCATCCCATCTCTTCGGCACCACCTCCTGTTCCCCTTTAAACACATTTCCCCAGCTCTCCTTGTGATAAGTAATGGAATTAGACAACCGTCTGTCAACCCAGGACTTTCTTCCCCAGAATCTAGCCCTCAGGTTGAAATCACCATTTGAGAAGAGAAAATCACTGTAGACTATTTTTCTACTGTTCCAAATAGCTCAGCTGGAGGGAAGTGGTTATTTCCTCTTTAGCAAGCCCTGCTGGAAGGATGTGTGGCACTCCTTCCTCCCCTGTGCGCATCAAACACGCCCCGCTCTGCCCTTACCTCCCGGCACCTCCAGGCCAGTGAGGGGTCGCAGCTCCACAGCCGTCCCTAGAGCCCCCGAGGCCGACTGGCTGGGCTGCAGCCCTTCTTCAAAAGCTACTCTGTGACAACAGAAGCCAAGAAGGAGCTGTCCTTAGCGACACTGCTGCTCTCTCCACTTCCTTCTCCAAAGGTGGAGGAGAGGGGTGGGAGGGGCCCTGCAGAAAGCCTTCCAAACACTGCCGGCTGTGGCTGTGGGAACACAGGGATATTTTCTGCCTGACGGTTAACACTTCAAGATTCAGGCAAGTGACATCAGGCCCCAGAGAAATAAATCTACCTCCCACCAAACTCAGCTACAGACCCTCTACCATCTTCAGGCCACAGACTTGGCTGATGGTGGCTTACGGGTGAACACAAAGGCGAACAGAGGGACTAGCCCAGGAGTCAAGAGGCCCAGGTCGTAACCCAGCAACACACCAACCCACGGTCTGACCTTAGGCAAGATTCTCCCTCTCAATGGGGCCTTCAGTTTTCTCTTTGGGTAAATGGGTACTGAGCAGGGCTCACTGGTGGCCACACTCTGATGTGGTCAGGCACAAAAATGGAGTTGCTCCCGGGGAGGCTGGAGGCGCCACCCACTCGGCCTTCCCCTGGTCCTCATGGGGAAACCTGAGTTACCTTCCAGGAACACAAAGGTCCCCTCAATATGGTATGGAGTCAGAGAGCTGAGATCTTTCCCGCTCTGATATCTTCCAACTGCAAAACTTCCCCCCAGCAGAGAGGGAGTGCCAAGTCCCTCCTCCAGATGGACTGAGGCTGCCAAGCCCAGGCCAAGGGGAGGGGTCTGTCTCTGTGAATGACGCCAGGGGAGTCAGGTTGGGGACAGGAGCAGGTTTGGAAGAGGAGAATGGCTAGAATGGCTGGCTAGTTTAAAAATGTGTCTTAAAGACTCTTACGTTTAAGAGACTTCTATTTTACTCTTACATTTTCAACCCCTGTAAAAAAAAAAATCAAGAAGTGAGGGCTGCAGGCATTCCTCATACTCTTCACTGAGGACTGAAGAAAATGCAGCTGCAAAACCCAGAGCTGAAGAGTCACTGTCAGATCTAAGAGGCGACTTCCTGACTGGCTGGCCGCTGGGCACTAGGAAATTCCAAGAGAAACTGGGGAAGGATCTTTCCTGCGAGGTTCTTAGAAAAGGCTCAGAAACCCAGGCCTAACACATGGCTTTCAATTTCACCTCCCTCTCTTTAATTTGCTCCCTTTCTCTGGACAATCATTACTCTATACTCTGGAGGGTGTCATCATAGAGAAGAGAGATAAAGCAATTAAGTAACTTGTCCAAGGTCATGAGGTAACTGAGAGGTGCCCGAGGACATATTCACAGATATTCAAGGATGACTCACCCTCCACCAACTCTTCAAGGGCCCCATCAAAGGAGCGATGTCAGAAGAAACACAGAGAACAAAACAATAAGTCAACCATTTGTCTGTCTTCCTAAAGATGCTTTTGCAACCAAAGCTGAGACAAGAGACTTCAGATTTGCAAGAACTGGATATGTTGTAACTCAAATGGCCCAAGGAGAGAAGAAGCAGAGACGAGAATGAGGCAGACCCTGGCCTCACACACCTTCAACATGCACACCCAGTGCTGATCACAGATGGAGCTACAAGAGGTAACATCTGGGGAAGAAGCACAGGGAGAGGCCGCTGAGTCCCTAGAAGAGGTTCCGCTCACTACAGCTTTCCCCATCGCCATATGCATCTCTGGGTTCTGGGCAGGGAAGAGGTGCTCCTGAAACCCCAGGCAGCTGGCACCCCAGCAGCAAAGAGGACCTGTCTCTTGCTCCCAATATGAAATCTATTTTGCGGTAAGCCTCATAAAGATGTCCTCTGCATGGAAGAGAAATGGCTGCCAGGCAGATCCAAGGAGACAAGGCTTCAGGGTGAAACTCACCACAGTCTTTCTTGACACCAGAAGGTCACTGAAGGGCATCCTTAAATTTTCTGTGGCCCTAAAGGGGGCCAAGGAGGGGCCGTGAGAAAACTAGTGAACCCAGAAGAGTATGACTTGAAAGAAAGACGATTCCGCATGACCTTACTGGAAGCGGGGAGCAGAGGTCACAGATAGGATCCTAAGCTCTCCTCGGACGCACTGAGGATGAATACTGCTGGATAACTCTTTAAAAATAGCAAAACTCTGCAGAGGTAGATGCCAAACAGACACACCAGGAACCACCTCATACCAATATGGTAGCTTGTAAACCTTCATCTAACCCCCTACTTCCTCAAGTTGAGATACAATCCTGAATTAACAGAATTTACGGAAGTAACTAACTGAATGCTTGTGTTACCAGATGGAACTAAGGTTCAAAACAGAGGCAAGGTTAAAAATGAAATATCATCACCAACAACAACAATGCTATGTTTCTGACCCCCCCGCCCCGTATTTGTAGGACTATGAAATGTCATTTCTCCAACAGGCACAGACACAAGACTGCTCCTCACATCGCTTAGAGGCACGATGAACGGCCTGTGGACAGCCTGCCTGCAGGTGCCACTCCCATTGCCTGCAGCTTCTGAGGGAGGTGGCCACCAGGTAAGGGAAGGTGGACTGATGGGCGCACTGTCTCTGCCCTCCACCCCGACAGCCACATGGCCAAAGGAAGGCTGCTTTTCATTTCACCTCTGATCTCTCTTGTGCACCCATCCCCTCCTCCTCACCCCACTGCCCCAGCCTCAGGTCTGCACCAACTGCCCATCACAAATGGTTCTGAGACATGCGCAGAAAGAACTGTCAAATCAAAGGAACAAGTCAGCCTTCCCTTGACGGAGTCTGTCCAGGTAAAACGTGATGAATTTAAATGTTTCATTTCACATAAGGACCCTGGGGATCTATCAGTGCCCTCACTGCCTGTAAAATGTCCTCATCCTTGTAGAAAACAACATTGATCAAATCCGTTTTAAATAGTGAAGCATTCACCCTGATGGGGATTATACTCTCCTTCATTAGGATATTGTTGGATATGTAATAAATTAACTATAGCCATTCAGTCTTATCACCAACAGGAAGTCCCTGCTTCCCCTCATGCTTATATAAAAACTCTGCTTTAAGTCACAGCAGAAATTGGGTCTTTAGCCGAGAAGGACAGTCTCAGAGCCTCATGGAAAGAACTGTGCCGAGTCTGATGGGCACTTCAATAACAGAGCCCTTGCTACAGGCTTCCACGGTGGTATTTCTTAGACAGTCGCCAGATGACAGGAGAGACTGAGTGTGGAGTTCCAGGACTGTTCAGTCCAGAGGTCAGTTTACTTCATAGAAGTTCAATGTTGACCCAAGAGCCAGTGGCACCAAAAATAATGATGCAGGACTGCAGAAACTGAAGTGAAGGAAATAAAACTTTGACCACTGGTTTTGGGATACTGCTGGTATTATTTTTACTGTCCTCATTTCTGATAGGCACATAATGAAGTCCTTTCTCTTGCTTCCTGATCTCTCAGTATGAAGTCAGTGGTCTATGCTTTTACAAACATGTGGAAATGAAACACTTTCAAGTGGTACCCTTGTTCTCACTGACCCCCCCAGAATTCTGTAACAACACGTTTTTGTCCTGAGTCTTTTTACTTTTAATGGCAATGTAGTTACTTGCATAGGTTCAGTAAGAATTTGTTCTCGTTTTCACGAGTAACTCATCAAATAGATGGTATAGCCAAGGCCACACTTGCAGTGTCATATTTGAGAGCAAATCTCATTTAATCAGGTATAACAAGCCTGCCTTGAGGAAACAAGGTGTATACTTTGTCTGGAGAACCACAAAGCCCTCCCAGAAAACTGGTCTGTTACCTTACTGTGACAAGTCAGGAAACCTTAGCAGATTCGGGGGTACTTGAGGAGAGATGCATTCACCCCCATGTGTAGATACCACGGGCAAAATGGTAGAAATGACTTTCTTGGTTTGGCTTTCTTGCCTCAGAATAGAAGAGTAGATAAAAGTAACCAACAATATACCTGGAGTAAGAGACACTATTAAGACTTACTAAGAAAGGAATCTCCAGACAGTTAATTTTCTAGACTTTGTAGTTGCTTAGCACCACAGGGCTTTAGGTTTTCTGACCAAACTACAAGGAGGTTTGTACAGATGAGTTAACCCTTCTTACTGCAGTTACATAAATGATCAGCCCAAAATGCAACAAGACCAGCTTTTTGGTAATCAAGAGTAATCTATGGAGATTACTTGTGACCACAGTGCTTTACAGTTTACAATGTCCACATCCCGGGTTAAACCTCCCCAAGAAATTTTTAACACAATATTCCAGTTGTCACCACCATGAACAAATTTAGACTTGAACATCTCCATCTATGTGCCCTGGAAAAGACAAGACAGCTTAGGAAGAGACAAGTGGATAAACACTCACATCCTATTCATCTTCCTCCATCACAAATAGTTGTAGGCTTCAGAATACATGCATGAGCACGCTCGTGCACACACATACACACACACACACACACACACACACAGATGTCCAACATTTTCCATGGAACAGCCAGATCCAGCTGCAAAAGCCCAGCTTCACGAAGGCCAATGCAAACTTCCATCTTGGGTCTCATTACAGAAGGCTCAAAAAGGGGCTGAGACCAGTGGGATAAAACTACTTTCTCCATCATGAAGACACCAGGATAAGCCCGCCCTTTCCTGCCCTGCTCAGCCATGAGACACCAAGCCCCCTGAGGAGGTTTCTTTTCATCTGCCCTGGCTCTGTGCCGCATGCCAAGCAGAATATATTAATAAAGAAATGCTTTTCGAGGGGCAGGGGCACACTCTCCACCATTGTGACATCTCTGCAATCTCTGTTTTGAAATCCAGCCTTGAGAAGTTCAAAGAATTTAGAGATTAGAGTTCACAGAAGACCAAGATGTACCCCTCAGCAGGCCTAGTCTGACTGCTGAAACCTTGCCCTTCCCATACGAAAGCCAGCTTGACCTCTGAAAGAAACTAGCGCATGTCTTGGTCTAACAGAACCTCATTCAGAGACTCTCAGTTCATCCTTTTCTATTTAATGGAGGCGGAAGGGAGCTTAGTTTGGAGTTTCTAAACAAGCTGGAGTGCCCGCCAAGTGCGCCCACCTCCCCGGCCTGGGTAGAACAGCTCTGTTACAGCCCAGGTCCCTGGCGTGTGCGGCGGAGCCAGGCCTCATCAGGCCACCCCGACCCCCCACCCCTCCGTCAGGGGGTCTCCTGCGATGCTCACTCACCATTCTTTTCTGCCCTGGATTTTGGTGGCTCAGGCTCCGGGAGACAGGGACAGGGCCCATCGCAGAGAGTGGTGAGGCTTCTCCCAGTAGAACAAGCATGGAACTCCAACTTGCACTGCAAAAGACAGACAGAACAAGCCTTACGAATACTGCCTGGCAGACCCTCCTCGGCTTCCCCAGGACACAGCCAGCACCCTTCTAACCACAGAACCAAAGGCAGAGAACGGAGGAGTCTATCTGTTGGAGGACTGAATTACAGAAGACTAAATGAGAAATGGACTTTTATGTTTCCCCCACTGCACAGGATAATGTCTAAAAGCACCCCACGAGAGGCTAACTTCAATAAATGGTAAAGTCAACTGTAACAGTGTATACAAGTGTTAGTACAAAACTGAACGGCTGTGGAGTCCCAGAAGGTCCACAAAGGCCCCCACTTCCCAGCAGAAGGCTGCTCTGCCATGTACCCCTACCAGAGGAGCTGCCTGTGCAGCATCTGCCTCCGGTCTCTCCCAGCAGCCCGCATTCTGCCCGGGAAGGAAGAGCAACCACCTATTAAGTTTGGATGGTGGACGCAAGTGAGGAGTGAATGCCTTTGCTTCAACCATCCCAAACCTAAGTTTTACACAGTCTTTCTGCCCAGAGGATGCTTGTGATTATCTAACCAGCCTGGGACTCGGTGGAAACATTCACCAAATTCTAGGATTCAATATTAGAAGCCCCCAAACCGTACATCCTCTTGCCAACCCCTTCATCTGAGACAGTGGTAGTATTTTGGCCACTCTCTGCCAGCTCTTTACTCTTAAGTCTGAACTGGTCCAGAACATGAGGGAAAGAAGGATGTTACTGACAGATGCAAAAGACCACAACAATGAACAGCATTTTATTTCTACGTTGTGGAATAAGAAATGGAGACTTAGAGGCTACGCAGCTGGTGACAGACCATGACACTCACAGCCCAGGATTCCAAGCCCTGTGTGGCTGACCCCAGGGCTGAGCACTGAGTGGTCCCACATCACTGTTTTCGGCACGGGGAGGGCCCGAGAGCACTCAGCCTGCACTGTACTCTGAGAGAGGCGAATTATGCAACTTTGCTATTGGTCTGGGTCTGAGTTGCCTGATAGTCCCCTCCCTTTTTTACCTGTAAAATTCTCTAGATCAAGGCCTGTGTGTAATCAGTCTTCTGCAAAGGCCCACAGGCCCAGAACCATGTTGGGGATCTGCTGGAGGTTCAAAGGAAGGGGAGACAGGCAATAGCGAGGGGGCACCCACTGTGCGCGCAGCTCTTATCGGTGCCACGGGGAATCTTTCAAAGGGAAGAAAAGAGGAGATACGGTCCTTGCCCTTGGAAAACACAAATGCATCCCTTTGAAAAAGGCCACTAGCATTTGCAAAGCAACCCATGAGCGCAGATGAATACCGCCTCCTTGTGAGAGGACGGCCTATTCAGTCCCCGAACTGATGACAAACCGGCGGAGAGAGGGCTTTCAACCCAGATGTACTGGAGCCACTCTTGTGTAACTCCCACTGTCACCCACACAGCTGCCGGCTACCCTTGCAGAGACAGCAACAGATAAGCCGACAGGGTGCTGACTTTCACGTGATATAAAACTCCCTTTTGACAACATTGTGGGGTGTCTGGTAAGTGCTCATCATAGTGGTAGGAGTCGGGGGATGGGTGGGGGAGTGGATGAAAGGAAGCCACAGCCTGGGCCACAGAAGTCAAGTAACTCAGTGAGGAAGCAAAAAACGTGAGCCCTTATAAAGTCACGTGGATCTGAGTATGAGGGGAGGTGGGACGTATGTGGATGCAGCATCAAAGAGACCCTAGGCAGAGATGTGCCTGCAGACAGTCCAAATGATTGAAAGGTGGCCCAAGAGGCATGCCTGAAGGTGGCAGCTGGGCCACCAGTACGCGAAGCTTCTTTTCCAACTAACACAGCCTATGCACACACGCCCACTGCAGCCCCACTCCCCGCCTTCCTCCTCCTCCCCACCTCTCCTCCTCCTCCTCCCGGGGTAGCTCTCCAGAACACTCCTCAGGCTCGAACTAGTGATTCTCAAACTACTTTCTCAACAGGATCCCTAAAGCTAATTTAGGGGGAAATAGATGTATTTTTTACATATAAATTTATTTTAGAAAGTCAAAATTAGTACAGTGACTTGCTCTAAAGCTTTGTAATACAGTGACTGCAACTGCCTGCTTGTATGTGTGATAAATGGTAATTCTCTTCCCAAACGTTCTCTGGGCCCCCCAAAAGAAGAGTCTACACTTTGCTCAGTGTCCTGTGTCTTTGCAGCACAGCACCGCCCTGTGTGGAAGGTGATGTCCCCACCCTGGTGACAGTAGTCTTAGCCACATGACTTGCTCCGGCCAGTAGATTGTGAGCAAGAGGGATGCAAGCCAGGTTTGAATGGATGTTTTGGTTTCATTTCTTGCCCCTTTCCCTCTATTATGAAAATGACATGTGCCCAATAAGGGCTGCTCCTTCTGCCTGGGACCCAGATGGCAGAGGACATGGAACAGAGCTGAAGCTAACCCACAGCCGACAGGCAACATGAACAAGGAGTAGTTTGCTGTTGTCAGCGCTGATGTTTGGGGACTGCGTGCTACCACAGCATAGATCAGTAACAGGTGACTTCCTATGAGACCCTAAAGTACTGAACAGCAGGGAAAAGTCTTAGTCACTGTCTCTCCCTGGTATGATATGACGCACACATACCCCCGGCACAGAGAAGGCATTCAGTAAACAGCTGCTGAACGATACAGGCAGGAGAGAGTGTGGCCCTGTTCGCTCTGCAGTTCTAAACCTTGCCCTGGCCACCAGGAGGCACCAGTCTGCCCGCACTAGGAGTGTAGGTGCTGGAGCTTGGTTTCCAGATGCCCGTCGCGAACCAGCCTTCGCCCACACCCCTCCTCGGTCCTCTCTGGGAGCTCCACGTTTAGCACTCTGCCCTTCAGCCTCCCCCCTCACCTCAGTCCATCACTGGAGTTGGGATTACTGTCCACTCGCTCCCTAGACGCCCAGAACAACTGCCCCCCTGAAAGGCCTGCCTAGGGACTCCTGTGGGCTGTAATTCCAGTGACTCGGCATCCTCGGCCAGCCCGGCACCCGTCTCCCGCTGTCTCAGTCTGTGCAGGTGGCTGGGCCGCTCCCTCGATTCCAGGAAGATGCCACCAGAGAAAACAGTATTTATCCGCAGTGGTGAAAATGCATGTTTCAAGGGCACAGACCTGCTTTTTATCATCTAGAAGAATATGTGGCATTTAAATGAAGCTCAAAGGCTATAATTTCATTTTTTATAAAGCTCAAAATGCGCTATTTGGAGATACACACGTAGATGGTAAAGGCTACTTTACAGGAGGGGGAAGGGTTGGCAAATACCATCAAGACAGGGGTTACCTCCAGAGGAGGCAGAGGATGGCGTCAGACAGGAGCCCCTAGAGGCATCGTGGGGAGTGGGGATGGTTTATTGCACAAGGTGGGTGTTGGATTCTGAGGTTTGTTTTGTTAGTAGGCTTGGCAGTGTATAAATAATACATATGTGTCAAGTATTTTATGATAAAATATAAAACAAGAGTTGATAGGCTTGCATTAAGGTGACGACCAAGCTCTAACCACATCTCCCGAGGAAGCTCATTAGGAGGAGCAAGGGAGAGCGTGTGTCTAGGGCGCCCTCTGGGGAGGGTGGGGAACCCTGAATTATCCACAGGCAGAAGCATGCTGAGGGCCCACGACTCAGCCACCTCGCACACGTCCCCTCCCCACAGCTCCTCTCCGCGTCCTACCAGTGCTGTTACTACTCACCAGTCTCTCACCCCACCCCCTCTCCCCGGCTCCCAGTAGACAAAGAGCAGATATGGAAGCTGAAAGGTGAGCACAGTGCCACTTTGCCCAGAGGGGACACGTAGCTCTCAAAGCACAGGACTTCCACTCGACTGGGCTGTCCAGCATGCCTGGGACCTTCACACCACGGAGAGGCCTCCAACTCCCTCTCCCAACATGCAGGGAATGTTGGTCTGCTTACCCGAGGATCACAGGTAGAGATAACACACAGACCTGGCTGGACCTGGAGGAAGCGTGCCCTGGTCTGTGCACACAGAGATTTTGGAACCACAAGGCAGGTATGCTGCCCCTTGAGTGTAGACCGACCAAGAGAACAAAAGCCAAGAGAAGAGGAGGCGCCCACGTGGCCGGGCCAATGCACGGATTCTGCTCCTTGCTGTGAATGTGCACCTGATCCAAGAGCCACTGGGCTCCCACCAATCAGGACACAGGCAGCTTTCCTGGGAAAGAGGCAGTGAGCAGCAGAGAGCAAGACAGTAAAAGGATCCTGCCGGGAAGATAAGAAGAGGGAGAAACAAATGTCCCCCAAACCCACAGGGACATCACTGGCCCCACCCCACTTCAAGACCAAATGATAAAGCTTCAGAACTCCCACACATTGTTCTCAAAGCAGGAAGGGAGAACTGACAAAACTGAGGATGCTGAGTTCTTTGCAGTAAGGACTTCCTCAGACAGCACATATCCACTTCCTCCACGTGTGCCCCGCAGGTCCTGAGGACCCAGGCAGCCGGCTGGCACCCCACCCTGCCCCACCTGGGCTGTCGTCCTGTATCAGAACAGGGTCTACAGAGCTCCAAGAGACACAGGGTGGAGTGTGAGCCTGCCTCTTAGAGTCCACAGCCTGGAAGGAGACTTGAAAAACAAACTAAAAATGACATTCTTGGGAAGTGACAAAGGGACAACCAGAACTCCTCATTTTAAGGGAAAAAATGGCATTGAGTGGATAAAAGAGAAAGAAACAGGTCTAAACAACGCTTATGCATGTGGAGAGGAGAGCCACTCAACTGCTCAAAGGTCACCAAGAGCACAGGTGCTCCCTAGAGCTCATCCCTCACAAGGGGAAAGAGTCACAGAGCAATCCATATGGAGTTCCCACCAGACGGTCACTGTAGCCCTTGGGGGAGAACCCTCCACGCCCCGGCCAATACCAGAAGCTGGTCTAAGCAGAGAGGAACTACTGCTGTTCTGCCCCCACTCTCCCTCTGGAAGGGAAAGCTTGACATTTCATGCTCTGAGTTGAATTCTGTCCCTCATGTTGGATTCTCGGTGTCTGTGAGTGTGGCGTATTTAGAAAAAGGGTCTCGACAGAGATAATTAAGTTAAAATGAAGTCATTAGAATGGGCCCTAATTCAGTATGACTGGCATGGCTTGTAAGAAGGGGAAATTTGGATAGAGACAGACACTCACATGGAGGGAGGAGGATGTGAAGAGTCCCAGGGCAAAGAGGACCATCTACTAGAAATGCCCGAGGCTGCCAGTACCTGGAAGAGGCAAGAGATGGCTTCTCTCTCGCAGCCTCAGATGGAACCAACCTTGCCCATGCCCTGATTTCATTCTCTGCCTCCAGGACTGTGAGGTGATGAACTTCCGTTGTCTAAGCCACCCAACCTGTGGTCCCCTGGTACAGCTGCCCTAGGAAACAAGTATACCTCCCACCCAGATCTGCAAAAAGAGACAGTCTCCAAGGCTTGCAGCACCTTGTCATAGGTTTATAAAGCACAGGTCTTTGCTCCAAGATAGCTCAATTCTCCTAAAAAGAAAGAAAGTAACATGGAACGGCCGCCTCGGGATATCGGCAGTTGGACACAAAGAATTTGCCCAGTGTATGGGCTAAGATTTGTGCCCAGAAAAGAGGAAGCATGGAGACTTCAAGGCTTTGAATTGACTTTATGATAAAGCAGTTAAATGAATAATTAGCCATGCCCACTGAAAGGGGGAGAGTGGAAGAAGTGAGAAATAAGCTAAGGACTTTAAAGACAGTACTGGAACCCGCATTCATATGAAGACAAATATAAAAATAAACACACACCCCCCGCAGCTTCTAGACCCCTCTGGACCTGCCGGAACAGAAAAGCCTTCCCCAACCATCACAGAAACAGAAAAGACAGAAGAAGAGCCAGAGATTTCACAAATGGGCAGAAATCTTCAAAATGTTGACCTACTTAAAAATAAATGCTCTAGCAGATTTCCCAACCAATCTTCCCTTCCGTTTTGCATAACACGCCAACACATCACAATGAGTGAATGTTTTCCCGCAAATGGCCAGTAAATCTCTCTCCTCTGTGATTTGTAAAGCACCTCTAATAACCTCTCTCTGGTTCACTGCTCATGCAGGTCTCCACCAAGCGCAGTCTCTACCGCGTGGCACTCTTTCTGACGCCTCACAGCCTTTGGGTATTTTTTTTTAACATTTTACTTAAATTGCTTTCTCCACTGTATTTCATCAACTGATCTTCTATTTTTAAACCAGACTGTTGACAGTTCACAGTTGACAATTTTGTTCACAGTTGATGAATTCTGATTTGTTTTTATTCCCTAAAAATCATGTCAAGGAAGGGGTGGGGGCAGATAATCTCATAGCTCTGCTGGCTTTTGTAACTGGGCGCCAAGTGAGCGACTGCTGACAACACACGTTAGCCCTGGGACCAGGAACAGGCGTCTGTCTGCCCAGGGCTTGAGTGTCTCTACGGTCATCTGGAAGGAGCACAGAGGAGAAACAAAGGAAGGAGCTCTGGTCTTATTCAGAGATTGTGTGTTCCTTTTCACATTCCACAAATATTCACTGAGTGCCCAGTGTGGGCTGGGCCCCATTCTAGGCTCTGTTCTCATGCAGCAGGTGCTGATGAGGGCTGTGAGGACCACAATGGAGAATAAGGCACAGAGAGTAATGGGCAGGGGGCGGGACATTATACAGGTGACCAGGATATCTTCTGGCAGGATGATATCTGTGCAGGGAACAGAATAAAGTGAGCCATGCAGCTATCTGAGGAAAGAGGTTCCAGGCAAAGGGAAGTGCAAAGGCCCTGAGGTAGAAGATGCTGACTGCACTTGGGAAGTAGTCCTAAAACCAACGTGGCTGGAGAGGAATGAGCGGTGGGGAGAGCGGAAGGGATCAATCAGCTCAACAGGCCTGATGATCAGTCTTCTGAAGAAGCCCTGTGTATGTCCAGGCTCAGCCTTTAGATCTCATTCTCCATTTCTCTTTCTCTCACAACACACACACACACACACACACACATACACTTTTCTTTTCTCAAGTAAGCGTTCCAAAGAAGGAAGAAGCTTAAACTTTAAAATCAAGTTGCTAAAATTTTGTTTTTTTAAAAGTTCTTCTTTATGGAAGAATGCCAGCCAAATAAATTTAGAAGAAATGTTAAAATTTGAAAACCACCGTTTTGCAACCCCCTCTTTGTAATAATTGAATCAGGAAGGAATCATTTGATGTTTGCTAAAAATATTGGGTGAAAATTACTGGGGAACAGGACATTCACATAGTCTTGAAGTGTCACCCTCATAGGGTACCTCATTAGAAGAGGAAAAAGGACATTTTCAATAAATATTTGGCAGTCGCCCCTTAACAAAGGGATCAAGGGGCCAAATGAGTGCTGCCAGTAGTGGGACCACATGGCATGTGTCTCCTGAAGTGCCTCAAAAGGGAGTAATGATAGAGCCTTTGAAGGATCAGTGCCAAAAATGCTTAGCTTGAAGCTGTTCATTAGAAACCAAAGCCAACATTGAGGACGTTTTATAAGACAACTGCCTGAATGCTCAAAACGTAAAACAAACACGAAAATCCCTGGAGTGAGCAGGTTGTTGTTCTAGAAGACATTAAATAGACGAAACAAACGCAATGAGTGAGACTTGATTGGTTCTTGAATAATAATAATTATACGAAGCTATAAAAGGCATTCTGGGGAAAACGTTGTGATTGTAATGTGGATTATATATTAGGTGATGCTGAATTATTGCCCTCGGAGGTGTAATAACACCTACTAAGGTGATCGTACAGGAGAATGTCTGTTTTCTTCTCTAAGGGGTGAGACGTCACAATGTCTACAAATTACCTGTAAATGGTTCAGGGGAAAATTGCACGTGTATGTATACAGAGAGAGGAAATGCTGCAAAGTGTTAATAACTGTCAAACCTTGGTGATGGGTATATGAGTATTCACGGCAATATTCTTTAAACTCTTCCATACGTTTCCTAATTACTAAACCCATCTCTAGGGGAAAGCAAATAGAGCTTGCTTTGCCCGGCGGTGCTTGAATTCTTCGCAGAAACCACGCCTATTTGTTCCCCTGAACTGCTCCCTCCCTAGTGTGCGGCCACCAACTACTGCACTGACTTTTTCCTCCTGTGCTTCCCCGCTAGGGGGCAAGCAGTGAGGCTCCTACACTGCTGCCCAAAGGACCCGGCCTGGAACGGCAAAGAACCAGCCTTCCACAAGGATTTGTCAGACAAATGAATGAGGCTGTCCTGAAGCACAAAGTATCTCCATAGACTTAAGCAGCTCCCTGCAGTGAGAGGCTTGGCAAGGCACCCTGAACTGCAGCGTTTTAAGTCTTGCAAAGCCGCTCTTCCATGCTGCACAGGGGGACACTGAGGCTGGACAAAGATGGGCACCTTGCCTGAGGTTGCTCTCAGCTGCTGCTGACCTCCTCTCAGCCCCAGCACACAGCAAGTATTAACACGTGCCCACTTATTTATAGGATGCACCTCACATAACACTAGGTGAGAGCTGCTGTTGGTTTTACAGGTGAGGAAACTGAAACCTCGAGAAAGCAAATGACTGCCTCTAGGTAGTCAGGCTTTTTTGGGCAGATTTCATTTTTAGTCCGGATCATTCGGCCTCCCGCTCGTCCGCTGCTGTGTGTGGTGACTCACAGACTTCTCCATGGCGAGGGGCCTGGTTAAGCCTTTCCAGGCATCCCGGGAGGGCTGGATGAAAAGGCAGAGGACAAGAGGAGGGAAGAGCCAGAGCTGGGGAGATGGAGGAAGGGGCTACCACCAGGCTGAGCTCTAGCGGGGAAATGAGCCACTGGCCACGTCTCCCTAAATTATGCCAAATGGAACCCTCACTCGTCAGCTGCATCACTGACAGTGATGTGACTCAAAGTCACTGTACATTGGTACAATTAGCTAAGATAACTTCCAGAAGTCAGGCTGGTTTGCCAACACACCTGGATACGGTGATGTGGGCACCTTTCCTTGGCCTCCAGGAGCTGAAGGTCGCAGGGGCCCCTCCCCTGGAGGCGCACACGACTGCAGCTCTTCCGGGCTCACAAGAGTAACTGCTGACCAGCATGGCCAGCTGGCTCTCCTCAGCAAAGCATTTCTGGGGCCTCAAACAAGAGATATGGCCTTTGAACTTGACTCCCATCTGATGGGAAGCCCCTCGAGCGCAAGAACTGGAGGCTGGTCATGCTCACACCCCCCAGGGCCAGACTGAAGCCCCACACCTCTAAAGTGGGTAGAAAGGGCTTGCTGAAAAAATTAATGAACGAATCATCCCCCCAGCACCTCTTGGGGATCAGGGACCACCACTCTCATTTTACAGATAAGAACAAACACAGGTCAGGAAGAGAGAACACAAAAAAGAATGAAAGGAGGAGAGGGGAAGAGAAGACAGCAGGAGAGGTGGCGAGGCAGAAGGAGAGATGGGAGCGAAGTGAAGAGAAATATGGGGAGGAGGATGGGGGCGACGCTGCAGGAAGAAGCAGAAACCCTCCCGGAGAGACTCCAGGGAGCGCGAGGGGCGGCAGGAGCAGGGCCTCCTTCACAGTCTCTTGCCCAGCCCGGGTGTGTAGGCGCAGGCAGCGCCAGGAGAAAGGAAGAGAGTCTTCCGAGGCGCTGACACCTGCTTAAAATAAAACCTTTCCACAGCTAGCAGTGCCCTGGGGATGCCTGTCTCTCTGGCTCTCCAGCTTCCTTGAGGGCTGTGCCCGTGCTAAGCGTCTTCTCCCAGCTGGCCATCCCCCTGCATAGCTGAGGCGGAGTCCCGACAGGACTCATGGGAGGGGGCAGGCGAGTCGAGGTGGCATCTGATTTCCATGACTGTCACCTCTCAGGCTGTGACAAGGAAGAGGATAGGCTTCTGCTCTGGGTCTACCTGCCTCTCTCACTGTAAATCTAGCAGGGGATCTGACATTCAGGGCTCCACTGCTTACTGGAGGTGACCACCGGGGCAACTGGCACAACCTGTCCAAGTCTCCCTTTCCTTATCACTCAATAAAGAGAATCCCCCGTGCAGCTGTCAGGAGAGCAGAAAAGACAAGCCAGGGATCCTTCGCACTGGCAGTACTGCTGACACACGGGAGACAATAAATCTCCATCCCTTCCTCCAGCCCTCCCAGCCCTGCCTCCAGCCCTCCTGGCCTGCAATAGCTTCTCCACACCCCAGTGATCTCTGTCAAATGCAAATGTGTTTGTGATGTTCCAGCCCAGCTTACACCCACTCCTTGTTCCCTGTCACCCTTAGATAAGAACAGAAATTTGAGCCCAGCAGAAAAGGCCCCTGGTGATCTACGGCCCACAATCCTTCCACCCTCCTCCCTTGCCTTCTCTCCCAAACCTGCCCCTCTGCTCCAGAGTACAGACCCCGATGTGGACAATACATGCTCCACCTCAGTCCCTCCTTCTCCACACTTTGCTCTGTCTGCAGCCCCCCATGGAGCCTGTGGACGGTGGCCCCCCAAGGCTCCCTCACCCCAACACCTGCCCTGTGCTGCAAGGGCTGCTTTCTCATCGGTCTCTCTCGTGAGCTCCACAAATCAGATGTTTTCATTCACTTGTTTAACCCCAGTGCTGAACAGACCATCTGAGAAACAACAGGTACTAAATAATGAACTCATCTAACAAAACAGAAACAGTCTCACAGACATAGTAAACAAACTTATGGTTACCAGTGGGGAAAGGGGGTGGGAAGGGATAAAGTGGCAGTTTGAGATGTACAGATACTAACTACTAGATATAAAACAGATAAACATGTTTCTGCTGTATAGCACAGGGAACCATATTCAATATCTTACAGTAACTTATAATGAAAAAGAATGTGAAAATGAACGTATGTATGTCTATGTATGATGAACAGTGTGCTGTATACCAGAAATTGACACATTATAAACTGACTATATATCAATAAAAAATAAATAAAAATAAAAACTAAATAAACACTGGGTGGATGAATAGATGCTCAGTCAGATAGATGGATGGATGGACCATCTCACTGCCTCCTGAGCAATTCCACGCGGCCCTGGGGTCATCACTTGCAGTCAAGCTGCTAAAGGAAGTCATCTCTCAACATATAACTCTGGGCATTGATGCTCCTCAGCCTCATGAGTGACATCTGGGCTCTTGGGTTCTACCGGAGGCAAAGCTCGGATGATTCCTTCTGCTACCCTGTGATTCTCCCCGCTTCCCGGGGAGTCAGACCAAAGATCCCCAAATACTGACACTTTCCTCACATGCCCACATCCTCATTTCTGAGGCCCGTCACCTCTGGTCCTGGTGCAGCTTCTCCAACCACACGGGCTGCCCGTTCCTTCAACAGCTCTTCTCTGCCCTGCTCCCCAGTCCTGGCTTCACTCTGACGTTCCTCTCCCCCAGAGCCTTTCTCTTTTCCTATCACAGCCTCCCCGCTCAGGCCAAGATCCTCATAGGCGCCAAGCGCTCCTGCTCCAGCAGGACCCCCTGCTCCAGCCACATTTTCAGCCATCACAGCCCCAGGCTGCTCCTCCTGCTGCCTCTGTCCCCCTGTTGTGTTCTTCCCCTTTATGATTCAGCTGCCGGACTTCAAGGCTTCTGAGTCCTATGTGTAGCCTTCAGAGTAAAGCTATGAACACAAAGTATATTTGTATTCTCCACGGTGCTGGGAGAAATGGATTATAAAGTCTTAATAATATGTATAATGTTCAGTTATATATAATATGCATAATATGTATAATGTTCAGTTAGTCGTGGAACCAGGCACTGTGCTAAAAGCTTTACCTACACTTCTTTTAAAAAAAAATTTTTTTATTGAAGTATAGTAGATTTACAATGTTGTGTTAGTTTCAAGTATAGAGCAAAGTGATTCAGTTATACATATGTATATATATTCTTTTTCAGATTCTTTTCCATTACAGGTTATTATAAGATACTCAGTACAGTTCTCTGTGCTATACAGTGGAACCTTGTTGTTTATCTGTTCTATATACTGTGTATCTGTTAATATCAAACTCCTAAGTTATCCATCCCCATCCTTTCCCCTTTGGTAACCCTAAGATTGTTTTCTACGTCTCCTACACTTTCTTCTTTAATTTTCACTCCAGCTTCTACAAGGTAAGAACTATTGTAACAGCCATCTTACATAGGAAGAAATGGAGGCTCAGAAACATTGTTTCATTATGGAAAACAGTATGGAGATTGCTCAAAAAACAAAAAACAGATTTACCATATGATCCAGCAATCCCACTCCTGGGCATATATACAGTGGGAACCTTAATTCGAAAAGACACATGCACCCCAATGTTCATAGCAGCACTATTTACAATAGCCAAGACAGGGAAGCAGCCTAAATGTTCATCAACAGATGACTGGATAAAGAAGTTGTGGTATATTTATACAATGGAATACTACTCAGCCATAAAAAAGAATAAAATAATGCCATTTGTAGCAGCATGGAGGAACCTGGAGATCATCATTCTAAGTGAAGTAAGCCAGAAAAAGAAAGAAAAATACCACATGATATCACTTATATGTGGGATCTTAAAAAAAAAAAAAGACACGAACGAACTTATTTACAAAACAGAAACAGACTCACAGACGTAGAAAATAGACTTATGGTTACTGGGGGAGAAGAGGGTGGGAAGTGATAAACTGCAACTTCAAAATTTGCAGATACTAACTAATATATATAAAAAACAGATAAACAACAAATTTCTTCTGTATAGCACATGGAATTATATTCAATATCTTGTAGTTAGCTTATAATGAAAAAGAATATGAAAACAAATATATGTATGTATATGTATGACTGAAACATGCTATACATCAGAAATTGATACAACATTGTAAACTGACTATACTTCAATTAAAAAAAAATGCGTTCGCCTAGGGAAAGACAGTTCTTGTTGCAGAGCCAGAATTCAAACCCAGGCTATCTGACTCTAAGGTATGCGTTAAGACACTTAGCATATGGTCTCATGTCTAGATGCTTACCAAGTTCAAAGCTGTGCTGACAATGGTCCATTTGGTCAGCCCATCCATGGTGCCTGCAGGAACCACTCTCTTACAAAGACAGCTAAGTCACACAAACTGGGAGGCATTCCCTGTGAAGCACAGCAAGGCAGCCTGCCCCGTAGGGTTAAACTATTCTGCATCTGGAAAGGCAGAAAGGCAGTGTCCCTCCCAAGTGTCTCTATAGGGCTCTTGGCGTGATCCCACTGGACCGTGGGCTCCATGAAGGCAGGGATCTTGGACCTCTCCTTCCCTTCTGCCTCTCAGACACCTAAAGATGTGCCCAGCACATGAGGGACCCTTATTTGTTCAGTGAAAGAATAAAGAAACGGCATAATCAGCACACTCCCAAGCCCTGGCAGACCCATCACCAAAGAAACAATGAGCTTCTCAGAGAAACAAGGGAAGAAAGCAAGACATCTGACGTGGCTACAGCAGAGAGGGTCCTTCACCACCACGAAAAGCCTGGGAGGACCAAGTCACTCATGAGAAGGAAGGTCCAAGTGAGAAGTGTGTATCAGACCCACAACTGGGGAAGGCAGCCTAGTAAAGGCCTCTTCTGTGGCTTTCAATTAATTTTCTCCTGTTCTGAACTCCTAAGAATGTAGGCTTTGTAGGCCCTTAATCTTGTGGAGTTCAGACAATGGTGAAGTCACCTTTCTGTTCTGGTCCCCTCGGCAGAAGGACACACTGCCTCCAGTCCCAGAGCACCTTAAGGGCGGTCCCAGGGCGCCTTCCCATTTTGTCTGTGTTTCTCCATCATCACTGACACGCTGCAGAGACAGGCTCCTGCATCCTGGTTTCTGAGGGGACGACCCCTTGTCGGGCCTCTTCATAAAAACCCCTCTCTTCACTTAGATACAGAGACTCCGCAGAGGAGGGAGAAGAAATACAGACAGAGAAAGAGGAGCAGATTTCTAGAGGGATAAAGCATCCAGTCTCATCCCCAGCAGCCCCTGACATTCTGAAGAATGAGAAAACAGATGCCAACTAAGCTTATCCACCAGCTCCTTTCCCAAAAGCTAACACGTCTTGCCAAGGTCAGAAAAAGCCATTAACATCTCACCGTGGCCTCACAAGATAACCATCACCAACCACTTGGCCTCACTTTACCTCTGCTCTGCAGCCCAGTTTCTCCCCCCCATCCTTTATTACCTGCTTGAGAAAATAAACTTCAAGTACCTTTCTAAAGAAAGGCTGCTTATGTTCATAAGAGCCAGCAAAATAAAGCTACAGGTAAAGGTGACCAAAAACGCCAAAGCAGACTAACCAAGTGCAACAAGATTAAGGTGATATTTAAAAAAATGAAACAGTAACTTAAACTTTGAATTACTGCCTGATTTTAGTGCTTAGAGATAAAAGACTCCGGAGTGCTGAATGAAAAAGCCATATAACTCAAAGAGGATTTTCTTTGCTTGGCATCGCCTCTGTGAAAAATACATTTAAGTCATAAAATGCCCTTGCAAGGCTTTATTCTCTGAAACTGGTGAGGGCTGGACAAAGGCTGTCATTTTCCCTTACTTCTGCTTACACAGTTCCCCTTCAATGAATCTCATCTCATTTCTCTAAAACCTGAGGAAAGGGGAACTACCTAGACCAGGTGTTCCCTGAGGATGACCCTCGTGACCATCCTGCCCTGGAGGCAAGCTTGAGCTGATGGTTCCTATGACTCATCCCACAGCCAGAAATGTCCAAGTCCCATCACTCACGGGGACCTCCTCTCCTTTTGTACATTTCCATGAGGCTGTAACTACAGCCCCAGTGATGCTGAGATGGCTGTGACTTGACACAGGCAAACTTATAAGGTAGGTGAGGTGCGGGCATCAGATACTGGAATATAGTACCTGGCTAACTTCTCCAGATGTACAGGGAGAGGCAGATCTGAGGCAGGAAGCTCAGCCCTGGGGATGAAGGGAGCAGAGACACGCCCAGCACTTGCAAAAAGCTCTGTCTTGCGACGAGATGCCAGGACCCAACCAGGTGGGTGGGATGCTCAGGTAGGTAGATCCAAGCGGTGAGCAACTGACATGGGTCCAGACAGGAGGGGCAGGAACAGGGCCCCAGCTGAGACAGGACACCACTAGAAGTCCTCATGCAGAATGCAGGGGACGGTGAATGTAGATAAGTACGCAGGACCGTTATCCAAATGCTGAAGGAATGGGACACGAAAGAAGCTGTTGGTACAGCTTTTGAGGGTCAATCAGCCTTAGATTTCCACCCCCAGCTGTGTGTCCTTGGGCTCGGAACACGGCCAGGAAGGCCTCAGAGTCCGGGCTGGGCCTCAGTCTGCGGGAGTCTGAGCAAAGTGGTGCAGCTTCAAAGATCCGGGAGCTCATTACACACTCAGGCTTCAGCTCCAAACTCTACACAAGCCTTTCCTTCCACCAATTTCAAAGTGAGAAAGTTCAAACTAGTCTCCTCCCACCTGCCAAGTTGCTACTACTTGCATATTTTGATGTCAATCCAGAACCTGTGTTAATCAGGCCAAACCTTATTAACGAAGGCCAACTGTAATCTCCAGGAAGCGAGCTGCTCTCCATCTAGGATAATTTGTTTCATACAGTCGAGTGAGTTTTCAAACACTGTAACACTAAGCCCCGAGGTGGGGAGAACCCTGTGAACAAGTCGGGCCAGCTCCTGTCTCACGACACGCGTTGTCAGGTGTGAGCTCCCTCCCATTCCAAGCAATTCTGCACCACAAAGTAATAGCGCTCATGGCGCGCCCCCCCCCCATCATGTCGCTGCCACAGATAATTAAGCTCATCAATTATCTCCTTCCCTTTGCTGCCTGAGAAGGACGCCACTTGTGAAGCTCCCAGGAAGCCCATATATTCAAATCCTCGGAACCACATTGCTCAATTCCCAGAAGAGCTGAGAGCTCACAGCAGATGCTCTAGAATGCGCCACCCCGGGTTCCAGTCCTCCTTGGCTCCAGACATCCGAGCTATGGGAAAATTAGCTAATTTCCTAATTTGTAAAATTGCAGGGGGATGATAAAAGTGAGCTCAGGAGACCTCTGTAATTCACTCATTCAACTGAAGTTTGCTGAGCAGCTACTGTGTGCCAGGCAGTGTTCTAGGTGCCAGGAATGCATCAGGGAACAAAACAGGCACCCCCGCCGTCCTCCTGAAGCTTACATTCTAGAGGAGGAAGCCAGATACTGGGAAAGATCAATATTGTATGAAACGATGCATACACAGCGCTTAGCACAATGCCAGACCTGAGTACGGGCTTGTGAGAGCGGGAAACGCGGGCCATGCTTGGGTACACATCTCCCCCCTGCCTGTCCACAGAGGTGGGCCAGGCTGCCATCCCTCCAGGCTGGCAGGAGTGAACAACGATAGGGAAGAAGCTTGCTGGGGCTAGGGGTGAGGCAGTGTCATGGAGACGACAGAATCTGGGGACAGACAAACCCAGACTGAAATCCCAGCTTGGGCTTGCTCACTCTATGACCCTAAGCACTTCACGTAACCCCCTGAGGCTCAGTTTCTGCATCCGTAAAGTGGGGGTGATAGTGGCACCTGCCACCTTAAGTTGTGAGAATCAGCCAGAATTATGGTCAGGGCTCAGCCCCATGCCTGGCACAGGGTCAGCGCTCGTTCCCTCTGCCCACCACCCTCCCTCAACACTGATGCGGGCAGCTGGGCTGTGACAGTCCCTCCATCCCACTTCTGAGACTGTGCCCAGGGGCCTTGAGTCACTTCATTTGTCATCCACAAAAATGTCATAAATTCCATCCCCACCAGGCGGCTCTGCCCCCTACTACCTGGTAATGATGGCACTGAGCACACAGGTGTACCTTGAAGCTACAGAGGGGCCAGGGGTCGGCAAAGCTGGGGCAGCACGTGGGCTGTAATTCCCCGTTCAACTCGGAGCCACGGAGGCAGCCGCTCTCCCCTTCCTGCCAGGCTGTGAACTCCTGCAGGGCAGAGGCTCACCGTCTCGCTCGAGCACCCCCCCAACCCCCAGATGGTGTGGGGACACAGAGAGTCCCTGAGGGATGGAAACAGTTGAAGCAGGACCAGGCCAAGGGGACATGGAGAAGCCACTGTTAGAAAGGCACTTGTCACCCCGATTCTCCCACAAGAAGTTCTCTGTGAGCAGCATTAGTGAACACAAATGTTCTGCTAAAGACTCTGGAGGGCCACAGAGGAGAAAGTGACATCACGGGCCCCACACCTAAAGCAACCGGAAATCATAGATGCTTTGGTCTCCCCTAGACGTCCCTCTGCCCCTGCCGCTGACCCAGCGTCTCCTTCAGCTCTCCAGGCCAGGCCACCCTTCACTGGCTCCAGATGTTTCTCCTCTGGATCCTCATACTCATATCCCTCTAAGGAAGCAAGGGGCCCTTTTAGGGACCCACCATCTGCAGAACACAAGGGATTAATATCAGGCCCATTAACTGTCCACCATCACACACACATTCTATATTTATTACAATTCTAATCAGAACAAAGCAATAAAATTTGTGTAAAAAATAATAAAATTTCCTTGTATCTAGGAGACAACCCAACAGGTGACTCTAACAGAAGGGACTTTCAGGGCCCAGAGTGACAAACCACACGAGGAGGTCACAGATCAGAGGGTTCCCTAAGGGGCACCTCTGAGACCATCCAGAACTGCCCCACCTGACCCCTCTACACACACAGGGCAGGCGACCGAGGACAGACCTATGAAGTGGACCTAACGGCAGCTATCAGAAAGGGCCCATAAGTTATGCAAAAAAGGAAAAACCAAGATTTAAATTTAGGGCCACGACAAACCATAGCTCTGAGGCATCTGGAGGCAGGGGCAGGAGAGTGACACTTCCCCAGGCAAAAGCTCAGCTCCAGCACAGTGACCCAACTCACCATCTGTAATGGGGGCCAAGTGCTGGCCGGGCCTCCCCCCGGCTTTCCCACACCAGGAGGAGGAGGAGGCTACTGATGAGAAGGCTGGGAGGACACAGTCTTAGAGAAAGAGGTGTGGGGGTCCTGGTGAACACTGAGAGCACTCGTGCTCTCTCCAGTGGGGAGTGAGAACCATACCTTTCACAAGGGAACAAAGAAAGATAAGGCAGAAATAAATGGCTCATTCCACCCCTGTTCACCCTGATAAAAGCAGACGTCCAATGATGACGACAATGATGGAAATATGACGACAATAACTGCTACCTATCCACGAGGTTTGTGTCCATGAGGTCATTTGAACCTCACAACAAACCTCCAAGGTAAGCAAGCCTGGTACTTAAAATATTTGCCAATCTGATGGGTGGAAAATTGCGTCTAATAATCATTTCACCAACACAAACCCCTCCCTTCCTGTTCCCACAAGGCAGTGCCCCTCAGGGCTGGGCAGTCAGACAGACCTCTGTCTAACCCCAGTTCAGCCACGTTCTAGGAAAGTCTGGTTCTTCCAGCCATAGACTGAATGCAGTAACAATGCCTACATCAAGGGCTGCTAAAGTTAAGGCAAATGAAATAGAAATGCTCATAAAATTGTTCAGCACAGGGACTCCCCATCTGGTCCTCCTCCCTCTTCCTCACTAAGACCTCTGCATCCTCTAGGCCCTCTCCCCAGGTTAACCTCTTTCCCGACAGCTGGTGACACCTGAGCCCCACTAAGGACCCAAAGAACTGCCCGAACCCCTGGCTCCTCCCCTCTGCTCCTCTCCGCCATCTCTCCCCACACCCACACTCTGCCCAACCACAAAGTTTCTTTGTAAGGAAAAAAATAAACCAGCCCAAAGGTGATAAGGGGTCAAGGGCTATTCGTCCCCATCAGCCCCCACCCAAGTGCAGAAACTGGGCAGAGACCACTGCAGCACCTCTGTCGTCATTAGCTTTGTTGGACAGATGAAGAAAGTGAGACCCAGAGAACTCGTGTGATCTGTCCAAGGTTACCAGGAAAATACCAAGTAAAGCTGAGATCTGAGTCATGTTTTCTGAGTACTAATCAAATGTTCTTATTGTGGAACAAGCTGTCATCTCCCCAGCTGCTGGGGGAGTCCTTGTAGATATTTGTTGAAATGAATTAAAGCAGTATAATATGGATACACCGAGAAAAGCTTCCCAAAGAGAAATGATGAAGACAGCAGTGCATGGTCTGTTTTTCTTTCCATCTCCACTGATTACCTGCAGCAGGACCAGAGGGCAGAAGGGTCACTGAGTGACCTTCTCCCCTCAGGTAAGAGTCACATCTGCAGGCTGCGCCTAGAAGGGCTGAGCAGTGCGGGGCTCCCCCCTCAGACCTCCGCTCCCCCCAGAGACCCTGAGTAGGTCCGGATAAGTCCTGGACGCGTGAACTCAGACACATCACCTCACCTCTTTGAGCTCCCACGTCCTCCTCCAGAAAACGGAGACCAACCACCATGTGAGATGTCTAAGTGAGACAACAGAGGTCAAGCTCTTGGCCTGGGGCAGGACTCAATACACAGTAGCTATTTCATCTTTATTGTCCTCAGTCCCATCATTGTCATTGATATTGTCATCCAGGTCATCACGTTCTCCTGAAAGAGGTTATCTCCCCCGAGATCTCCCATCCTCAAAATCCCTGCATCCTTAGGCCCCAGGATGGCAGGGAGGACTGGAGATTTTGCTTCTCTCTCACTGAATGGCACGGCTTGTGTGTCAGGGCAGGGGGCCCGGGGAGCACTGTGACCGACATGCAGGAGAGGCTAGAGACAGAAGCGCAGCACCAGCTGGATCTCACAGGGGCCCAGAGAGGTCTCCCCAAGCCACACGGGAGGGAGAACACTGAGACATCTCCAAAAGGAGGTCAGGAAACAGGCAGAAAAAGAGGTGAAAAAAAACACCTCTGTGATCTGGGGAAACACATGAGTAGCTCTATTTAAGTGGAACCTCCCACCCAGGATTTCTAAGCTTACTGGTGCCCAGAAGCGTCTGCCACCCTCCCATAAAAAGCTCTGGGGTGGAAGTCAGGTAACAGCTTCGAGACTCTGCTCGGGCAATAACCTGACTTCGCGGGTCTCAGTTTCCACACCTGTCAACGTTGTTAGAGGGTGGGAGTGGGAACCAGGAGAGGCTGGAAGAGCTGGGTTCTAGGATTCCCTCCAACTCAAGTACACTGAGCCTTCACGAGCCGACAGAGCATCCTACCTCAAGGCTGATGCGGATTCCTCTCCGGGGAGGGGCTACGTCTTCTATTTCTACAAAGCCTCCCAGGGAATATGACTGAAGTCTCCCCAAGCAGTGTTTTGCATCTGAAGTCAGGTCCCTGCCCCCTGCATATTTATGAGGAAAATTTAACTTCCTAACCCCACTGGTTTTATCCATGTGAGTGGGTGGCATGTTTTTCATTTCCTCAGCAGTCTCTCATGGATTTGAAAAATGAGTAGTATCTGTCTGCTAGATGGGCTCACTTCTACTTTTGGATATAAATCGCCTGATCAGCTTGCTCCAAGGCATTTATAAATAAAAATTAAAATTAATGGTATTAGGATGTCAGACCTATCAACCTCGTGGAGAAAGTGTGCTAATCCTCTCACCTCTCTTCTTACCCACCATCACCCCCATCTCTCGGGATGCCCTTAGTTTGTCAGGCCAAGCATTTTTGTTTTGGGAGGACTATGTGTTGAGAGATATACAAACAAGTGGCAGGGTCATGGCCCCTGCGCTCAGAGAGTTTCCAAGTAGACTAACAAATGAAACGACCAGCATGTTACACCAAATTGGCCGCCATTACATGGTGGACCATGGCAAGTAACCTTAAGCTCTGTGAGGTTTGAGAGACAGAACACCTAGTGGGGAGAAGTCTTCTGGGTGGCCTTGCAACTTGGTGCAAGCTTCTGAGGATGTGGAAAGAAGGAGGCACGTGGGAGACCAGGAGCAAAGAAAGATTAGGAAGGAGGCTTAGAATTTAAATTGCAGCCTCATCTTATTGTGAGGAGTAAGAAGCAGCTGCTGCATTTGCTCAAGGAGAGGAGAGGTCCAGTTCATGTGCCAGGAGGGGAGACCAGGAAGACACTGACAAGGGCCAACAGGATGCATTGGAGAACTGGGGAGCGGACAGAAACGGGGAGGTAGCACAGACCTGCAGGCACAGGGAGAGGAGGGGAGGGTGTGTTTCCAACAGAGCCAACCCATCGCCACCCTTCCCTGGCCTCCCATCCCTCCCCTGTCCCTGCCCAAGAGCATCAGAGTCTTTGACTCTCCCTCTGCTTCAAACTGGAAGAACACAAAACCAAAAACCCTTAGAGCCACCCTGTCTCAACAGCGTCTTCTAATTCTCTAGGTAGCTGGGGAAGGCAAGGAGAAATGCCTTTAGGCTTTCAGACTCAAAACTGAAGGGAGAGCTGATATCTCATACTGAATGCACTAACCCTAGAGGCCAACGTGTTAATTCCCACGATGTGACCACCCTCCCCTCTCTCCCACGCCTGCCACAACGTGACAGCCGAGGGCCTTCATGCCCCTGACCAGAGGGCAGGAGGACACCAACAAGAGCTCCTGCACACCCAGGATCCGGAGGGCTGCGCTGCTGTCTCTCAGTGCCTTCTTAGTGACGTCACCCAGCCAGACCTGCTTGTGACTTGAGTCACCAAGAAAACCAGGGGCTGACTTCAGGAAGCCATACAAAGCAGATGAAGCCTCAGAAAGGAAGCATTCTCCATTGAACCTGGACGTCTGCTCAACCTCCAAGTCCCATTAGATGCATCAACTCATACTGAGACAAAAATCTCCAAACCTTCACTAATTTTTAGTAACAAAGTAGGTGCAGAAATTGAGGGTAGGCTTTTAAAAACCTTAGTTTCAAAACACGCTTTGTGAAGTCAAGGGTTAGAGGGCTTTGTAACTACAAAAGAAAACTCCACAGCTGGAGACGGAAGGAAGAAAGGAAAGATAAATACACCCTGGAAGCGAGCCAGGAATAGGACAGAGGCCGTCAGCAGGCTGGAGTGTTCCACTCCCCAAATAATCGGCTGGGATATAAGCACAGGATCTAACACCCGGATGCGAGACATTTTTTGCTCGCTGACTTAGATGAGAATCCATGGAGAAATGGAATGATGGAATCAACGTGGAGATGGTCCACCATTTAGAACAAGAGAAATGGGAGCAATACTTTCTCTAACAAAACGTGCAATTCTCCTGCGAGACAGTATGCTAGTTTGAAGGTTCTATTTCAATGACAAAGGGTGGAGCTTGCCTCGAGAACAAAACAATTTTTTGCAAAACAGCAATTTGAAGTTCATCCTTTTGTCAACAAAATTGCTGTGTAATTTCCAAACTTCTCACAGAGAAGCAATTAGCCAACAAACACCTCCAGGAGTCACAAGACAAGGAAAGAAAGAGAAGAATCCCTGCTCTGTTCTCCCCACCCTCTCCAGTGTGCCTCTCCTGTCCTGGTCTGCAGGAGAGCATCTCACCTCCAGGCTCTGCCTCTAGCCATACCCAGGCATTCCCCCCTGTACTTGGCGGGCATCTGGCACACAGACATTAAGGGCCTGGGAACACTTGAATTTCCATGTTCAGTGCCGCTCGCTGCACAGCCAGCAGAAGTAAGTAGCAGCTAAGACTGCCAACTCTTCCAGGACAGGCACCATGTCCAACGCATCTCCACGCATGCCAAGTATGGGGACCAGAACTCTGCAAGCCCTTTTGCTGGCCAAAGTTAGTCAAAGATGAGAATCAGTCCAGTTCAGTTGCTACATGGGAT
Organism: Vicugna pacos; assembly: GCF_048564905.1. Taxonomy (NCBI): domain Eukaryota; kingdom Metazoa; phylum Chordata; class Mammalia; order Artiodactyla; family Camelidae; genus Vicugna; species Vicugna pacos. Next base: position 25,172,761 of record NC_132989.1, on the reverse strand, counting down.
CATCTTGAAAGCATGAAGCACCTCTCAAATGCTCCATAGTCCCCAAGCTGGGAGCGACGAAGGTCATGGCACAAACAGAATAGGGAGATTTTGTCAAAGGAAAAATCCCTTTGTTCCCCCAGGCTTCTAAGCAAGGGGCCTTGACAAGATGCAGCGTGATTCTCCTGAGACTCAGGCGCCTGTAGTCATGAAGCAATTCCTCTTTCTTATGGTCCTCACTGGCTCAGTTTCAGGTTCCAGCCTCCCCCCTCCCCCACCTCCTCATGAGCTTCTACAGCCTTGGAACTGAGCCAGGCCCAGGGGAAAAAGGCATCCCGAGAGCAATGGAAATTGGGTCACAGGTTCCCTTTCCCTGCTTCTGTGTTCAGGGGCCAAGAGGCACAGGGGAGCAGAGGGGCAGGAAGGGAGACGCAGAGTGAAGACGGCCATATGGAGTGCAAAGAGGTATCTCACAAATCTGCTTCTTTGTGTGTCCAGGGACTCTGCCCTCAAACTTGGCCTCCTGGAGGTTATCTCCTCCTTCTTTCCCAGGACTATTCCTTGTCTACTCCATCTTTTCCTTCTACCAACATTTGCTGAGCACACTAGCTTGCTAGGCAAGGGAGTAGGTTGCCAGGGATATAAAGTAACAGCTCTAGCAAAACAGTGTCCAGACAGGCCCAGAAGAGACTCCCAAGGGTGACACTAAACTGAAAAGCTAAAACCCTTGCCCTGGCTGCAGCTGAGAAACAACCCCTTCATAAAACAGCATCAACTCCAGGCAGCTAAATGGCCCAGGCTGTACTCGGAAAAACCCCGTGCACATTTCCACCGAGAGATGTGCCTGCCGGCAGCCCCTACATTCAGGTTTGGTTTCTGGGTAAGGCCAAATAAAAATAACAGTTCTGTGCACAGCCAGGTTTAATTTAACTGCTGGCTCCCCTTGGCTCCCAGGCTCTCTGAGCTTCCCTCCGCCTCAGCAATCCAAGTTTGCTCACTGTTGAAGTATCATGGGTCCGCTCTGAGCCCCCAACAGAGAGCGCCTGCAGGCAGGGGCCTTGAATTGTTCACGTCCGTCATTCCCGGGACACAAAGCCCAGTGTGGTGGTGCACACCTGAGGAACAGTGAACCTAAGTTCATAAACCACTTTCTCCAAGACTGAAAGCTCTTTGCATATGGAAGTTCACCTGTCCTAAGAGATTCTTTATTATATTTGCTCACAAAGCTACTCCATCCACTGAGACAAAATAGAAATCTCACAGCGCTCAATCGTATCGGTCTTTATAGACATGATCAACTCACGTTTTCATTATTTTCCTGCCAAGTGCCACAGAGGGCCACACAAAGGCCTTCCTGATCTGTCCCTGCTCACCTTCCTCGCCCCCTCTCTCCCCTGTCCCCACCCACAGCCTTTCCATACATAGCTGCCTACTGACTCATTTCTCTGTGCCAGACACTGTGTGAGCCCCAGCCAAAAATAAATATGGCTCCAACTCCCAGATGCTCAGAGTTCACTGGGGAAGAGAGAGGCTAGTTAAATAATCTTACAAATACAAAATTAGATGGTACCTGCGGTGAAAGCCAAGAATAAAAGCTACAGTAGTGTTGCTGAGACCTATAACAAGCGGCCCTGACCAGCCCGAGGGCATCAGGGAAGGCACTCCTGAGGGAGTGAGGTAGGGGCTGAGGGCGGGAAGATGAGTGGGGTTCACTACAGGTGTGTGAAGGGGGAGCCCAGCAACCAGGGCTGGACCCCTGTGTCCGTGCTTTTGCCTACACTGCTTTCTCCTCCGGGCACCCTTCCCATTTCTCTGACACACCTCAGCTAACATCTCACGGGGCCCTCCCTGACTGCCCAGGTGAGGTCGACACCCTCCTGTGGTGCTCGGAACACAGCCACCTTTCTAGGCCACAGTTTGGGGCCCGAGCCCCTGGATGTGGGGTAGCGTCCCAGCCAATGAGGGGAGGCCCGGGGGAAGAGGAGAATCAGGAGCCGTTGAACGTGATATGTCAATCAAGGAAAAGCTCTAGTTGGCCACTCAAAAGGCACCTATAAATGCACCATGCTACCGCGATTCACTGCCACTAACCAGCAAAGTTTAGTACTTCACACTCTTCAGGTACTGACAGAAGACCCAAACTGTGTAGGTTTCTTCATCTGTAAAACTGAGGACAAAACTGCTTCACCCGGGGCTGTCAGGGCAGACCGCACATCCCGAGAGCCAGGCCCTGCCTCCCAGTGAGAGGCTGGGTGGGGTCAGCTGTGGTTCTCCACGCTTCTCATCAGCTCTGATTCTCCCTAGGTTGACAGAAAGTTCATGAAGGAAAAAAGCCTGAGAAATTCCAAAGCAATACAGTAATACTGTTCTGAGTGACTGAAATAGCAGGTCAAGAAAAATGACAGCTACAGGGATAAAAATGTGGACCCACAAAACATGCAATCAGGGAAAGCTGTGGGCTGTGAAAACCAAGTAACCTCAGGAACCCTCCTTCCCTCCCTGCAGGAGCACTTCCCAACAGTACAGAGAAATCTGGGGGGGGGGGAAACAGGAGAGAGGGAGAGGTGAGTCACCAAGGAGACTAGACTCAGGGAGCCGTCAGTGCTGTCAGCACCCAAGGCATATGAAAGAAGCCCTCTGTGTATCTGACACACTAATGGAGTGGTGTGGACAGGGTCCTTCCTGAGGGAGCCCGTGGCCCGCCCCATCCTCAGCCTCCAGCTGTCTGCCGGGACCCCTGAAACCGCTCAGTCACATGCTCTGCTCGTTTTTCCATGGGTGGGCGGGCTGTTTTCCATGGGCGGGCGGGCTCTCTTCCACGGGTGGGCGGGCTCTCCACCCTTTCCACGTGGCTGTAATAAAATAATGACTTCTATCCAAGCCAAAACAAACAAACAAGAAAACAGGTTCCCATGACAACCACTTCTGAGCGAGGCACTTGGGATGACACCACGCAGAGGCAGCGTCAGTGGGGTGTTCTGTGGTCCATGGAGAACCAGCCCTCCACTGCACCCCAAACACCCAGGCATCTGTTCAGAGCTCTGGGAAGTGCCATGCTGGGTCGATCCCATCACCAGGAGGGGAAAGGAAAGCTCTGCTGAAGGGCAGGGATGAATGCAGACACAACTGCCAAAGGACCATTTTCTCTACTCAGGAAAAGGGGCGGCTTGTGACAGTTGAAAACAAATTATCACAGCAGCACAGCTGTATCTAAGAAATTGATGAGCCAGCCCATGCCATTATCTGTAGGCATTTGCCAAGGCAAGATTAATAGACCTTCTACACTGCAGCCATAGTATTTCTTGAAAGTTAAAGACAAAAAATTCTTTTAAAATAGGTATGATTAAAATCCAGTTTCCTTGCCAGTTCTGACTGAATTCTGCCCCTCCTAGATTAGGCTGAATTGGGCAGTTGTGTTGTACTGCCTTGAGCAGTGTGGGAATTGTGTCTGTCTGGACATGGCGAGTTGTCAGGGTGATGTTGGGGGGAAGCCTGGCTCCTCGCTTAGTTGGTGAGGGACCACAGGAGCATTAATAGCTGCGTCTGACCTACTTCAGTATCTCAAGAAGGGGTTTAACACTAGAGCCCATCTCATAGGATCAGCACGAGAATTTAGCAAGATCACATCATGTTCACATAGCACAGTGGGTAACACAGGGCAGATGCTCGATGTGGAATGGGCACTGGTGTCTGTGTGGTCAGCGGTGCGTGCGGAGGGGCTGGGACGTGACACTGACCCCCAGAGAGATTCTGGAGCAGACTTTGGCCCCTGGCCTTGTGAGGAGTGGGGCTACCTTTGTTTAATTCCTTAAAGTGGGCCGCCTTCCAGGCAGGAGCAGGCCCGAGCCCAGTTATCTACTCCCCATGTGCATCCAGCAGACTTGGTCAGGGTCACATTTCTGCCCAGCCCTTCCAGTAAAGGTATCAGGCCAGCAAAAATGCAGCTGGTCACTGAGACCTCCAAAAGAGCCCTGTCTCAGAGCTACTTAAACCTGGCTCAGAAATACCAGGAAAGCTCCTCTGGCTCTAGAAAGTGCAGCCAGTTCACCTGCCTCAGCATCTCTACACATGTCGAGTGTACAAGACGGCCTCAGCAAGCGTGTGATGAATGAATGACTGAATGAACAGTGGAGGGAGGATGAGGTGATGTCGCGGCGAGACAGGGAGAGGAGTGAGCGTGCAAAAAACACTCCCACCTGCAAAGCTGTGCAAGTCTTCATCCATTTCCTACTGCCTCCTCACCAGCTCTGTAAGGCCATTCTGATGGCCTTACACTCAGGTCCACCCTGAGTCCACCAACAGCAACACAGCCATGCCCAAAGCTGCTGGGCCTCACACTCACGACAAGTGGACAGAACGAATGGAAATGGACCTCAGCACCACTTCACACCAACAGCTGCAGCACCTACCACGGTGGGCGCTGCCACGGCATCAAAAGTGAGTAACAGAACCCTCCCTCATGCTGGCCAGCGCCCACTATGGAGAAAGCCCTCAACGAAAGGTGCCTTCCACCTTCACCCCCACCCCCACCGCCGAGACCATGAAGCCTCCCGCCAACGTGGGAGAAAGAGGCAGAAAAGACCTCAGGAAGAAAATGAAAAATGTGATATAAAAGTGTTGGAACCACAGGGAGGACTAGCTTTCCAGACAAGGACACTTAGGCTTCTTTGGGGAGGGGCAACTGATATCGATAAATGGCTTTTCTATGTGCCATGGACTGACCTAGGAATGCAATCCGTGATAACTAATTTAACCCCTGCAAAAACTCTTACAGGCAGGTAGCATCATCCTCTTTTGTAGACAAGGGAATGGGGACAACCAGGGGTTTCATGACTTGTTCAAGGCCACAGAGCTACAAACCCAAACCAGGATTTGAGCCAATGCCATCCGGCTTCACTGGATAAACTCTCAACCATGACGATGATGTGTTAGCCCCTCCCCTGTCCTCCCACACAGCCACACCTCCACCACACCCCCTCACCTGGCCAACTAGTGAACAATCTGTGTAGACATGCCTATCTTCCCTAGAACCAGGGGACAGGCTGGGGACAGGACCAGGGGCTGGCATGGGCCTGGTTCATAGTGGGTAAGTCTGATGACTTGAGAGGCCACCCTGGAAGAGGGTCCCACAGTAGACACCAGAAAGTCTGCAGCCTTTTCCAACTCTGCAGACTTGGAGGTCTGAGATAGGAATCTGTGAATGAACTACACACTTGTAGTCAGAAGATGAAACGGCCCCTTCTACCCACGTGGCCTTCAGAGGTGCCATCTCCCTTGTTCCCTTGTCACTACAGGGCTAATGGCTTTCTCACATGAGTAACAGGGACCAGGTCAAACATGTCACTCTTTTCTTACTTGCATGGACCACAGATTCTTATCTCCCTCATTTACACACCTGCCCCCCCACCATCCCAGCCACGCCCTGGGTGGCCCTTCTGGCTGCCACTCAGTGTCCCCCAAGATCTCTGCTTCTCAAAGAGAGGGCAGCAGGGAAATGCTTACAAATGAAAACCGGGCTCTGTACCCAAAGAGATGTAAAAATCCAGATGCACTTTCAGTAGAGAATTCTCCTGGAGTGAAGACTCCAAAGTGACTGGGTGTATGGGGTATTGAATCCTTTTCATCTTCTGATTTTTCACTGGAAAAAGTCTTTGAAAACTGTCAACTCTATCTTCTGACACTGCCCATCCTAGATGAGGCTACAGAGTGGGATCTTTCTAAATAACGGAGGGTACCAGCATCAAAAAGAGAAACACAGAGACAAATGCGAGTATGTGGAAGAATGTGCTCATCTCAAGGCACGCTCTACAGGTCTGGTCATCTTTTTAAAACTTTTTAAACTGTTGTATTAAGGTATAGTTGGCACATGATAAACTATGCATATTTACAGCATATAATGTGATAAATAAAATATACACACTCATGAAACCATCACCATAATCAAGAAAATTAACGTATCTTATCATCCCCAAAAGTTTCTTTATGCCCCTCCTATCCTTCCCCAAATAATAGGAAACCACTGATCTGCTTTCTCTCATCAAAGATTAGCTTGAATTTTCTGAAGTTTTATATGTGTCATCAAGTATTATCTGTCCTTCACACAGCATTATTTTAATATTTACTCATGATGCTACATGCATTAGCAGTGCATTACTTTTTATTCTGGGAAGTATTTGACTGTATGGATAGACTACATTTGTTCATTCATTTGCTTGATGGACATGTGGCTTATTTGCAGTTTTTGGTTATTACAAATACAGTCTCTAAGAGCACTTATGAACAATCATTCCTATGGACATATTCTTTCATTTCTCTTGAGTAAAGACCTAGAATTAGAATGGCTGGATGATATGGTAGTTTTTCTTTAAGAAATTTTCAAGCTGTTTTCCAGATGGGTCAGATCATTTTACATACCCACCAGCAGTGTATGAGAGTTCCAGTTCTTCCATATCTTTACCAACATTTCATATGACCTGTCTTTTTGATTTTAAGTGTTCTCATGTAGTAGAATCTCCTTGGGGTTGTAACTGGCATTTCCTCAATGACAAATAATGTTGATCATCATTTATTGGGCTTATTTACCATCCACATATCTTCTTTGGTGAAATGCCTGCTCAAACCTTTTGCCTATTTTTACTAGGTTATGTGTTCACTTATTATTGAATTTACAGAGTTCTATATATATTCTGGATGCTAGTCCTGTATAAGATATATGATTTTCAAATACGTTGTTCTAGGCCATGGCTTCATTTTTCATTCTCTTAACAGTGCCCTTCGAAGGCAGAATTTTTTTTAAATATCAATTTTTTATTTTATGCACCATGCTTTTGGTTTTTTATCTAAGAAATATTTGCCTAATCCAAGGTCACAAAGATTTTTCTACTTTTTTTCTAGAAGTACACAGTTTTAGGATTTATACCTAAGTATATGAGGTGTATATTTTTACACTTTTACAGATTTATCACTTTCGCTTTTCCTAAAACCATCCTGCAAATATAGCTTCCCTTCTCCCGCTAACATTCATTTTATGCATTCAGTGCTGGAGACAATAAGATTAGCAGGAGACAGTTTCTCTTCTCAAACAGCATACTTTTTTTATTCAGGAAAATCTGTGAATATTTGACCAAGTAGAGAAATTAATACAATGAATTTCCACAATTTCAGTTCAACAATTTTCAAGATTTTGCCACATTTGCTTGATCTTACCTAAATTACCTTAAATTATCTCAAAGCAAATCCTCTGTGTTCTTCATGGGAGGTCTCCTTAAAAATGTGTGTTTTTCTTACTCCACTACAATGCTATCAACATATCTAATTGCCAGTTCATAATCAAGCTTCCTTAAGGTCCCCAAAACATCCTTTTCTTCTAAAATTTTTCTTGGCTTATTTCACTTTGGGTTCAACCAGTGCTCACAAAACATTTAGTAGCCAGGTTTCCCACTCCACATTTTTTATGCAGAAACTGGGTCCATTTTCTGGCTCCTCCAATACCTCACATTCTGAATGTGTCTGTTTGCCTCTGGGTGGCCTCTTTTAACACAGTCCTCAACCCCTGCACATCTGGAAATGGATCTGAATTGGCATTTTTGCAAAGAGGACATACAGTTGGCCAATGGACACATGAGAAGATGATCAACATCAGTAATCATGAGGAAAATGCAAATCAAAACCACAATGAGACAGCACCTCACACCTGTTAGAACAGCTATCATCAAAAAGACAACAAATAACTAGCGTCGGCGAGGATGTGGAGAAAAGGGAACCCTCACACACTGTTGGAGGGAATGCAAATTGGTGTGGCCACTGTGGAAGACAGTATGGAGGTTCCTCATAAAATTAAAAATAAAACTACCACATGATCCAGCCATTCCACTTCTTGGTATTTATCTAAAGAAAACAAAAACACTAATTTGAAAAGATATATGCACTCCAACGTTCACTGCAGCATTATTTACATTATTTACAATAGCCAAGTTATGGAATCAACTTAAGTGGTCATAGATAAATGAAATGGATAAAGAAGATGTCTCTCTCTCTCTCTCTCTCTCTCTCTCTCTCTCTCTCTCACACACACACACACACACACACACACACACAGAGGAATATTATTCAGCAATTTAAAAAATGAATCTTGCCATCTGCAACATCATGAAAGAACCTGGAAAGTATTATGCTTAGTGAAATAAATCATACAGAGAAAGACAAACACTTTGTTTTCACTTATACATGAAATATCTAAAAAACAAAGCAAAGGAATAAATATAACAAAATAGAAACAAACTCACCAATACAGAGAACAAACTAGTGGTTGTCAGAAGGGAAGTGGGCAGGGGATGAACGAAATAGATGAGGGAGATTAAGAGGTACAAATTCCCAGTTACAAAATAAACAAGTCACAGGGATGTGATACAGAGCATAGGGAATACAGTCAACAATACCATGATAACTTTGTGTGCTGTATAATCTATAATAGTATCAAATTATTAGGTAAAAAATAACATGAGAGAATTATTTTTTATGACTTCAGATACGGTTTTAAATTACACTGGAAAAATCTACTAAATACACAAGGTTAATTGCTGTTGAGTTTACTGTGAAATAAAATCTAAATATTTGAAAAATATAATAAATATAATGTACTTTAATGATTTTATTTCTCACTTCTATAAGTTTCAAATTAATCTGGTATTTTTGATAGTATATCATTCATCACTTAAGTTTTCAATTGCCTTTTTCTTAAACATTTAAACATTTTGAACACTTGAACTGATTTTATATCCTGTATCTGAAAAATTCATTTCTCAAGTTCTTGGGGGGGGGGTCTAATTCTGCTATTTATTACCTGTGCTGCCTCTTGCTCATGGTGGCTTATTTCCTTCTATGCTTTAAGGATTTATGAGCTATATTTGGCAGGGTTTTGAGGGAATCCAATGAAGGCTGGGTTGATGGTTCCACCTTCCAGAGAAGATTTACACATGTTTCTTCCAGGAGCCCTTGGGCATCCCATACCCAGGGTCACTTTAAGTCAGCTTACAAGCCTCAGGATTCCTACACAACCCAAAGAGGATAAACTGGGACCACACCCTCAGGTTCCCATTCACACGGCATGCCAGAGGACAGCTTAACAGCAGTTCCGGTTCTAATTGGTTTATATCTGTGTCCTATATTGGTCACCGAATATTCTGTGTACCAACTGTGCTCTAACTGAACAAATGCAGGTTCATTGTTAAAAGTTTGGCAGGTCATCTTTTCTGCCCAGGCTTCAGTGGACAAATGTTGTCTTACTTTACTAACAGGCATATTTAAATTTTAAAAACAATCATGCCCATTCTTTAACTGGAGATTATCATCTTTTTTGAACCAAGCTCACTCTTTAACTCAGGGCAAACATACTGAAAGTTTTGGATTTACATTTAGGGTCTCAGCTCCAATATCTCCCCTTGTAAGAAGTGAAGGCATTATCCCCAGTCTGCAAGCAGCTGTTACTTCAAAACCTGTTAGTTAGATCAGCTGCCCCCTACCTCCTTGACCCCCAGGGAAGTGGTCAGTATCCATCCTGGCTTTTCTTCCCTCTACCCCTCAACCAGAGATTCCCCTCACATCTTGCAAGATCATCTACTTAAAAGGATATTTATTATATCTAGGAGTTTTGCATCACAGAGTTTTAAGGCTCTCTAGCCCAACATATGGCTGGATATACACACTTATCTACAGAGAATTCCAACACAGTACAATACATGCTCTAGCAAACATACATACATATGTGCTATTGTAGCTCACAGAAAAGAAATGGTGCATCTTGCACAAAGGGCTCAAAGATGCTTCACTGAGGAGATGGTGCTTAGCTGAACCTTGAAACTGAAACCCCAGGAATATGGTTACCCCATTTTTGGCAGAGGTGCATAAGGGTAAGGGAGGCTCGCTCCATCCCAACCTGTTATGTGTATTAAAATGCAAAAAAAATTATGCATTCTTTCTACTCCACCTCTATCTTGCTTTGTTTGGTGGCAGGGAACTGGGTCGTGTGGAGATGTGCTATAACCATGGGGCAGGTGGCTGGTCCAGAGAGCTCCCAGCAGGAAATGGTAGAAGACATGAGAGATATAGCAGATCTTGCTCAGGACCACTTGTGGGGAGTACACCCCCCCCCATCGCTTATATTTCATATCATCTTTTGGTCTCTCTACTAGGAGATAGGAAAGCAAAGAAACCCTTATAAGGAGCTCCACCTGATCAATGTGGTCAGGGTCCCTGGGTTCCCATAGCACCTGGTCTCTTGCCTGGCCGCCACTGCACAGCCTGCCTTTGGGGAGACCGGCATTCCATAGTCCTCAGTGCCTCTGGGTTAAGAACTTGGCAAAAACTGCTCTCTGAGACACAGAGTCTTCCCTACTGCTGAAGGTCTGCTGTTCTGAGAACCTCACTGGACAGAACCCACCATCTCAGCAAGGCTATCCTTGGCCAAACGATGAGACAGTTCTGTCCCATGCATGGTAGATAAAGATGCAAAAATGTTTCATCTGCTTCAGAAAGGGAAAAAACCCAACCACCAGCTATGGTAAAAGGGAGAGCATCATTAAGGTCCTATCCTCAATAGGCAGTGAGGGCATCGAGTCATGGTAAATGCTGATCCAGCAAATACTCCCTCCTTCCCCCACATGACATACAAGCCCCAGCCCAAGGCTCAGAGAATGAGATCAGCTTCTCTGAGCATCATCCCTGTCTAGTAGTGAAATGTACTCTTGGAACAACATGTTGTAAACAAGTCTGACTGTACTCACTTGAGCATTGTTCCAACAGGGACCATTTTGTTTGTTTCTTTTTTTAAAGAAAAACAAAAGCAACATGATCCTGAACTTAATTAAACTTGTTTGTAATGATTTAATTAGATTTATAGCACTATGTATATCCATTCTGGCCAGGGACCTGTCTGTCTTCTAAAGGATTGGTTGGCGGAGATCTCATGAGCTTTGCAATTTTTCCTAATCCTTAATTTCATCTCCTGATGCGGTGAGGATGAGCATAATCATGTTCAGGTAATTGCTTTATCAAATCATTTAATTGTGCATTCAACAGAGCTGACAACAAGAAGGTTATTCTTCCTAATGTGTATTTAACAATAGTGCTAACTAATGACATGGCATTCTACTCAGGGCATGTGAGAAGAAGAAATGGAAACCTATTCTTCAAATCTTGGTTAAACGCATGTTTGCATACAGAACACAGAAATAAGTGGTAAAATAATTAGCTGAATTGCTTCCTTCTGCTGTAACTTCATCACTTCTCTGCATGTGGAAGGAGACTCTAAATTCTGCAGGTGCCTTTTCACCATGGACAGTGTATGAACATCTGTGCTTTCTGAAAATGTCACAATAACCATTTTGCCTGAAACTTTATCCTCAGGAGCCAAAAAGACTGCGTTATCTTGGCAGCTTCCAAAAAGAAAGAACTATTTAATAGAACTGAGGACAGATGTGCCTCATGATTAGAAAGAAGTATTACGACAGTAGGCCAAATGATTTAAAAGATATCTGAATTAAAATGGTGCTGAATCAACTTCATTTTAGGTGAACTTTCTCTTTAACTAGGTAACTAACACATCCCTATAGACCCATCTTATTCGTCCCTTTGGCCTTATCATTCCTAGAAACACAGTGTGCTTTTATACCTCCTTCTAGGCTAGAGCACTGTTATTTAGCTGAAGCCTTTCATGACACACATATTTAACAATATTTGATATTTTAAAGGTGATTATGTAGTACACTTCTTTATAAAAATTTTATTCAGCCCACTAAATATTCTTTCCTCTCTCTTCCTCTGGTAAAAACAAAAATACTACCCTTGATCAAACTGAGGGTAGGAGTAAAGAGGGTCACATGACCACGGTATTTGATTAAGGGATGAACACATGATTCAGAAACAGCTGACTGGAATCCTTCCCTGGGATTGAAACACAGACACTGGCAAAATTACTTTGCAGTTTCCAGGCTACAGGCAAATGCATCTGGGGCTGTCAAAATCCCTATTCCCTGCCAAAGGGAGAAAGCCTCCTGGCAGAATGAAGCCAAGCAGAGACAGACAAAGATGAGAAGGAAGGAGACAGAGGGTCGTCAGCACTGAATCTCACCTTCTTTCTCTAAGGTTTGCCTCCCCTCAGCACACTTTCCAGCCTTGTATGCCATGAAATCTTCATCTTCTGATTAAGCTAAGGTTGAGTTCTGTTTCTGTCACTTGAAATCAAAAGCATCCTGATGATACAGCTCGTATTTCGTACTACTGTTCAGACGGCATTTTACTCATAGACGTAAAGACTGTGAGTCAAGAATCCGACAGACCAGGGTTCAAATATCTATACTGCTACTGAGCGCTGTGTTAACCTCGGGCAAAGCTTTACAGCTTCAGTTTTCCCACCTTTGAGACTACTAACTACCTACAACTCATAGCTTTATTGTGAGAATTAGACGGAATAATAGAGGAAATAAAATAATACTCAGGCATTGAGCACAGTGTCACAGTACTTAAAATAGGCTCAATAATAAATTACTGTTGTTTTGGTGTGATTGTCATTAGCATTTAAAATATGACCATGGTAGAGTCTGCTAGGTGACTCCAACATCCACCCTATCCTTTCTTTTAATAATACAACTCTCACATTTTAGCTGGATACACAGCTGCCCAGAATAAAACCCACATTTCCTGGCCTCCTTGGCAGCTTAACATAGCCTTGGGATTAAGTTGTGGCCACTGGGATGCGAGCAGAAGTGACACCAGTGACTTCCACACTGTGCCTCCTTTTACTGGCGGGCGTGTGGCAGCCATCATGGACCCAGATACAGAAGCTCAACCATTCCAGCTGCTGAGGATGAAGGAACAAGAGGGGAAAGGACACTGGCCGTCCTCCATCTGAAGGCAGCTTATCAGCCCTGGGCTGCTGATCTTCTCAAAAAAATTTTGTGTACAGTTTTTAAAAGTTACTTTCCATTTACAGTTATTACAAATATTGGCTCTATTCTCCATGTTGCACAATACATCCTGGAGCCTATCCCTCCTCCCCACTGGTAACCACCAGTTTATTCTCTGCATCTAAGAGTCTGCTTCTTCTATGCTGTATTCACCACTTTATTGTATTTTTTAGCTTCCACATATATGGGCTGCTTACCTTTAGAATGTTTGCATGAGAGAGAAGTAGAACTAACCTATTTAAGCCTCTCTTCCATTTGGATTTTTGTTCTAGCAGCCAGAACATATATCCTAACTCACATACAATAAATATTTTAAATATTATTTATACCTGTTCCTTCCAAAAAATGCTCTGGAAGAGAAAAGGGGATGATAACCCAACGAGGGTAAGAACTCTCTTGAAATGAATAGTTGAGGGTTTCCATACTATGAAAACTAGCTTCTTATGATCAAGTGATGTTTGGCTATCCCAGACTGAAGAAAGGACACTGAAAGTGAACAAGGCCTGAGGGGAACAGGCAAAGCTGGAGCATATGCCACAGGGATTTGTCCCTAAACCTCAAGCTGTGTAATGGATACAACATAATTTCTTAGAGTTGGTTAGATGCCACCTCTTGTGTTAGCTTGTCCTCAGCAAAAGTAAAGCAAAATAGTGAAACCTATGACCCAACTCCCTCATCAGACCGTTGGTGTCTATGTGGTCCATGGGCACAGGACTGCCCCTTTCCTACCCCTCTACACCTGAGAGCATGCGGGGATGGGGGCAGGAGACTTACTCCTTCCTGTCCCTCCACAGGGCTGCCAGATGGCAGCATCCAATGTCTAACCTAATTGCTGCCACTCCTCCTATTCCATGACTAGTGCCACTGTGCTCCAGCTTCACATGCACAGCGTGTGCAAATACATGCCTTCCACTCTCAGTGTCTGATCATCTTATCTTCTGCTTAGTCAGAAGCAAGGCCCTCACCAATGAGCCATTTGCCAGTGAAGACAATTCTCACCCAGCAGGTTCTAGGAAGGTAGGGCCATCCAAAAATAACCCTGAAAATACTACCAGCCTCAACTGGGCCAAAAACCCAAGAGGAAGCCACACATAAAAATCTCCCATGCCTGTCGTGGACGCAGGGCCATCAAAGTCTGGGGGAAGGAGACCGAGAAGGCATACCAGGCTCAAAACTATCTTGAGAGGTCTTACAAATCCACACCCTGGATTGGCTCTAACCCTCAGAACAGCCTGTTGGTGGGAAATGCTGGCCAAAAGAGACTCCACTTGCCAAGAACTTCAAACATGACCTTTACATGGTAGCAATTGTTGGAAACTATTAAGATGACTCTGAAAATAATATAATCCACAGCAACAATATGTTGAAAGAAATGCCAACCCTGTAAGGCAAGCTCTTTCTCCTCCTCCCTCACATGTGCGAGCTCAGAACAAAGGAGAACCATTTTCCTCCACGGTGTTCTTAACTCTGCATCTCTCTTCTGTGTCTAGACAGAAATGAGCCATTTGCTAATTGTTTAACGGCAGTTAAGGAAGTAAATGCTGTGGGGGGAGGGTGAGAGCAGACGGGTGATTGCCTGCTTGTTTTCCCATTACCAGCAGCCAGGCTGATGCCAGTGAACAGGGCTCCCAGCTGCACTCCCAGAGCCCTTCCCTGGGAGGCCAGGCCGAGCGCCCTGCGCCTGGCACATGAGCAGTCCTGGCCCTGACCGCTGAGCTCTGGTCACGTGGGTGCAGGTGGAGCAAAGTCAAGGGAGTCCCGTTGAAAGAGGCGTGTAATGAGAGACCCAGCAGGGCCTGAACCTGGAGCAGTGGAGACCTCCACCCCTGCTCACTTCTCAGCTGGTAGGACGCCAGCACCATCCAGATGTGCACCTACGTTTCCAGAACAGCTCTCGCCTCTGGAAGGAAAAAAAGCTGCGACTGCCCTCATGAAGCCTGGGCGGACGGGCTGAATTCAACCAGGGATGCTCCCTCTCCTACTGGATTAAAAGTTGGCAGCCAGGACCCCAAAAGCTTTCATCTTTCTGTGCAGATAATAGTGGAGAACAGAAAGGCATTCACAGACGACGGGGTCCCTCTGGTTTCGGCTGAGGCCACAAAGCTGTTGGCAAGACCAAGTCCAAGTCCCAACAGGACCTAGATGGTTAAGACGTAGTTCCGCTGAGCTCAAAGCTGAAATGACTTTCTGTATTTGAAATTCGGTCACCAAGTCCTGCTCTGACTTCCCAAATGCCTCTTCAGACTGTTTTCTTTCCATTTCTACAACTGCCATACAATTCCAGGCCTCACTCCCACCCACAACTTCCTCACGGTCCTGCCTCAGCCACTCCCAGCCTGCAGTCAGCATAAGCCGAGGCGAATATACACCTTTGATAAGATCCCGAGTGTTCTTCAGGTAAAGTCCAACCTTTCTCATGTGGCCTTCAAGGCTCTGGAAAAGTGGCCCCTGATCCTTTTCTAGACCCCAATCCACATGCGCCCCAGCCACAGTGACACTGTCACTGGTTCCTGCAAGAAGGTCATGCTTTCTTTCATCTCTTCAAGCCCCTCTTACCTCTGATGGAATGAGTTGTCTATCCTTCTTATTCTGGGCAACTCCTTCCAGCCTGAAGATCTCAATGGAACCATCGCTTCCTCTAAGAGACTACTCACACCTCGAAACTGGTTGAAGCGGCCCTGTTCTGTGACCTACAGCACCCCAAACATCCCTTATCTGGACACCTACTTTAATGGAGAGAGAATGATTTTTAATTTGTCTGCCTTCCTTGTAAGTTCCATGAAAACTGGGGCTTTGTCTTTGGTCATACCCCCCAGTACTCAGCACAATGAGTAAGTACATAAAGAAAGAACGCAATAAACATTTACTGGATTTCTGGACTACTTGGGTTTCCCTGGCCAGGAGACTGTGACATCAGGGCTAGTTAAACTGTGAGGGTGAGCCTTACTGCCTAGAATCAAGTGAAGGGGCAGGCTCTGAGGCTCTGTCCGGCAGTACCTGGAAGTCATTTCTTTTGAAAAATTGGAAGTCATTGCAAAGGAGTCTTCCAAATGCCAATCCCGCCTCTTAAACATGGTATTTATCACTACCTATAAGCAGGCAAACTTCTCTAGCAGAAAAAGTCAACTTTCCAGCCCAAAATGCAGGAGGGCCCTGACTGGCTAGCATTGCCAGAGACACTCCCTGAGCAACTGACAGCATTTCAAGCCATGTCTGACAAGTCACCTCTGTTCCTTGTAGCTCAGGGGTCACAGGGAGCTGGCATTTCAAGCTCCTTCTGCAGATGAGAGACAGAGGCAAGCAGGCAGGTGGTTGCTGGAGTTTGATGTGTAACGTGCCACTTGCCCAAACAGCCCTGATCACTCACTGACATTTTATGGCCTATCTCTAATCCAGGATCAGACAGTTCACTCCAGAGCTGGAGGGAATAACTGAATAGCACAAACTGCATCTTCACAAAGACAGAATCAGTGCAAGGAGCCTCTCTCTGCCAGGGCCCCAGGCTGGGGGTTTAGCTAAGCACCTTGGCCCAGAGTGGGGATGGCTTATTGCTCTCCATCACTAAGCTCTCTGCAACCCATTCACTCAAATTCCAGAAGAGTTGCAGAGACAGGAATCTCACCATCCTAGCTGGCGTCCTTGGGGGCTCTCATCCATGACACTTACAGAGCACCCACTATGTGCCCCTGGCCTGGTGAAGGTGGATGGGCATTGTTTCTGCCTCTAGGATCGCACACTCTTAAGGCAGACGCGGGCAAGAAGGCACTCGCAGTCATCAGTGCCCTGAGCCTGGCACTGCCCGACCACCTGCTCACCTGCCAAGCTTTGGCTGAACGTCTCCTCTTAGGCCATTCTCACACCCTCCATGCCTCTCTCATCTCATCTCCTGCGCCTCTCCGCTCAACATCCAAGCCGCCACTGGCGCATCCTCTCAGTTCTTCAAACTCATCATCCTGCCTTAGAGCCTTGGCCCATGCTATTTTCTCTACTTAGAACATCCTATGCCCCCACCCCCCACTCACAGTTTAAAGGCCCCCTCAGAAAGGCCTTTCCTCACCATCCCCTATAAAGCAGGCCCCTCTCTCTTTCTCACCACCACATGTATTTCCCTGGTCATATTTACCAAAATTTGAAACTCTGTATTTGTTTGGTCAGTTAGTTATTTCTGTCTCCCCTCCCAGAGTGTAACCTCCAGGTGATCTGGAACTGTGTCAGTGTGGTTCCTCACTGCCCATCCACACACTCTGCACAGTGCTATGAACAATGACAAGTGTCCAAGAGATAGTTGCTGGACAAATGAATGAAGGTCTGTCTCAAGGACGTGAAGGGTCTGAGCTTATTTGGAGCTGCAAGGGGAAAGCTCACCATGCCTTTTAAGTGGGGGAGACGCTCAAACAGAGTTTTATCACAGAATTATCCACACCTTCTGCCGTATGGAAATGGACTTTGGGAGCCAGGGAAAGGCATACTGGAGGTAAAGAGATCTATTAGGAGATAGCTATAAAAACTGAAGTTGTCACTACTCAAAGTGTGGTCCGTGGCCAGCAGCATGGACCTCACCTGGAAACGCGTCAGGTCCCACAGAACTGTTCTATCATAACCTGCATTTTAACAGAAACTCCAGGCAACTGTTCACATATCTAGAAGGTGGGCTTTGGGAGAAAGACAATAATGCCCTGATGTGCCTTTGTAGAGCAGAGGATAGAACTGATTCATCAATGTTACTATGAATGCACTACTCTGGACATGTGCAGGGTGTCAGAAGTCACAAACTATCTCCAACTGCAGTCCCACTGGGGTCAGGGAGAGTGGAGAAGGGGAAAGGTGGGCACGTTGAACCAAGGTGGGCTGGCTGGGACCTTGGGCAGAGAAGCTGCAAAACACACAGCAGGTCCAAAGATACAGAGGTAAGGATTACTGGCTCTGGCCATGAAAGAGCCAACTGTTCTATTTCCATTGTGTTGTAAGTGTCTCAAGCACCTGGCACAGAGCCTGGTGCGTAAGAAAGGCTCCAATAATATGTGTTGAAAGAACAAAAGAACAATCAAGCAGTGATTATGATGTGGAGGTCCTACAGCAGATCACAGGGGTCTGGGTACAAGCAAGACAGACCTTCCGGCTTCCTGTTTTGTTCAATATATTCCCTTTGGTTAGAAAACTGTGAAAATCTGAGAATCTAAGACTCTACTTTTGCTGAATAAAAATATAGGCCTTGTACAACAGAGAATCAGTAGGAAAGCCTGGCACAGCCTTATAATAATCCAAATGAGCTTCTGAGGACAGCAGGCAGTGAGGGTCCCCCAGGCCTGCGCAGTCTCCCTGGGGGCGAGGCCAGGCTGGTGAGGAGATCACAGAGAACAGAAGCTGTCAGCGCTGGGTGCAGTGGGGAGGGGAGGGGAGGGGCGACCAGCAGGAAAGCCGAAGCCAGAGGACCACGTGACAATGTGGCCACAAGGGACCAGGGACTCACCAGTTTCAAATCTCAGCCCCAGACTCCATCCTGCAAATGAACCTTCCATAGAAAACAAGCACGGAGATGAAAGCGGAGCAGCTCTGGCTGGAGGAGACCAGAGGGGCAGAGCCCCACTCCTTGTCCCTGACCCACGTTTCATCAAAAGCTCCGGGGACACGCACCTGGGACTTTTCACGCCTAGCACTAAGGGGGTGCTGGTTTATGTTTGTGGAATAAGGAACAAGTAAGCAAACCCCTGTCAATTCTGTGGTTTTTCTTTCATTTATTATCCCAATGAAATGTGCCACACCTGCTCAAAACACAAATGGGTAGCCTTATCCCAAGGAAACTGTTTAGAGTTGCAAGAACAAATTATCACCTCCTTTCCTTCGTCCACCCTGATGATCCCTGCCTCCCTGCCTATTCGATAGTTCCTTTGATTAGAACCCGATCACACACCCCTCCTCTGGGAAACTTTCCCTCTTCGTTCCTCCAACAAGAATACACAGACCCATTTTATCCCTCGTCCCTTTTTCTATGAAACCATTTTCTCTTCATCAGTTTGAGTTCAAATGACCTGTCACCATACTAGCCACTGCCCCAGTTGGACAATAAACCCCTGAAGGCCCCAGAGAAAGGAACAGTAGCCCCTCTAGCCCCAGGGCCTGGTGTCCTGCTGGATGCATTCTAGATACACAATAAATGCAGCTTAAACATGTGCTGACATCACATGCCTTTTCTTCACCATGCTGTCCCTAAGGCAGGCATCCTAGGCCTCCCTCACATCTTTCTCCGTCAGCAGAGCTGAGTGACTCACATCTTTGGAACAGCTTACAAGCTCACCTCCTCCAGGAAGCCTTGCTAGATTCACTTCAGGATCACACACCACTCTCAGAATCACCATTACCCTTAGCCCTCAATCACTCCAGTTACATAGGCGGTAACATTTTCATCTTGTCTCTTAGGCCAGAGAGTCTGTTCATGTGGCAGACTTCTCAAAGGCAAGTCTCAAAGCCCACTGAGATTCAGAGGCCCCAGTTTTGGCCCAGAGACGCCAGAACAAGCAGACATAGGGTACTTTTTCATGACAAAAGATAAGAGAGAGCACCGACCTTGGATGTGTAAGTGTGGCCATCGGAGCCGCAGACCATGGCTGACAGCGCCACCGGACAGGGCTTGCACTTGACCAGATTCGAAGGTCCAACCCAGTGTTTGTGGGCCACGTTTCCTTTCTTTTGCCTGAGGGTGAAAAAAGAGGGGTAAATTAACTGAAATTCTGGTCCCAGGGGTCTTTCTTCTGGGTTACCTGGAAAAGAGCCACATAAATAAAGGCCAGTCAAACATCCAGGTGCACCCTAAAGGCACCTGGCCAGCACCCCCATTTGTTCTGACTTGCTGACGGGGCAGGAGACTCTTTTCCAAAGGCCTGGGTTCAGCCCACCAGATGGACCGAGGAAAGCAAGTGGCCATTAAACATGTTGTAAAACATCACTTACTGACACGAAGAGACGTTCACAATGCATGAAAGAGACAATGAGAGGACTCTACCAGCTCTCCCAGCCCCTGTGAGGGCTACGGCAGGTCACGAGGCCTTAAACCACGTTCCAGAGCAGCACGCTCCTCGGGTCAGCCTCCGAGGGGGAGGGCACGCAGCTGAGATAGAAACGCATCTCCAAACACAACCGAATGACTTCATCACAGCTGTGGAAAACCATCTCTGGATACGTTTTAAAGCCATTTCAGTCTAGCTTTCAATATGCCATTTGATAGAGGCTCTGAGGTGATGTCACTTTCAACTGCTAAAATAATCAGAATTCTATTCTTTCATTCCAGCTCCAGTCCCCTCATCCTAACCTTTGTCATCATGATGAATGGTGCTATTAGGATGGCTTATGTCCAGGGAAGGAACCCCATCCCTGTATTGTAAACCACTAAAATAAAGGCCTACAGTTACTGCCACCCTTTTCCTCTTAGTTGAGGCTGTTTTCCCAGCAAACCACTGGGGGTGACCCTCATGGCCGAGGGGCGAGTTCTAGTGGAGGACAAGTGAGTGTGAACTGCCCACCAGTCAGGCGAATACTGTGCCCTTGAAGTATTCGGCTCAGGCGGTCCTGCGTGGTGCTTAATATCTGGCCTCTGGAGCCAGAAACACGAGTTCACACCTCAGCTCTGCCACTTAATGTGTGATCTCAGCAGAATATTTCACTCTGACATCCCAATTTCCTCATCTGTAAAATGGGTTTAAGGGTGGAAATACAATCTCCTTCAAGCAGATGGTATGAAGAGTAAAGTGAGCTGATGTATATAAGGGACTCGGTATAATGCCTGGAAGACAGGAAGCAACAAAAATGGTAGCTGTTGTCATCATTATTATTTGCCCAAATAGATGAGGGTATTGAGAATGAAAGTAGTGTTGCCGTAGACATGTGATTTAATTCTAGGGCCAGAGGTCTGCAATGGCACTGAAATCCCCAGGACTCATGGGCCACAAGGAAGGAACCCCCTCTTTCAGGTGAGTAATGAATCGCCAGCTCCTTGAGGATTTGGGTCTCTCATATGAGGTAACCCATCCTCTTCCAAATGAAGGCAAGTAAGCATGAACAGCACCCACCAACCTGGCTCTTATTCCACCTGAACCCCGCCCCCAGGGATCTGGGGGAGGCAGCAAGAGGAGGAGGGTCTGTTTGGGGAACTACCTTTGAGGATGACATCAAGGAGGATAACCACGTACCCACAGCACGACATGGAGCCAGCGGGGATCCCAGGCTGGACAAGCTGTGGGGCTGACCTGCCTGAGCAGCGAACTAGGAAAGGCAGTCCTGTGAGGGCACTTGGCGATCACCCAGTCCAGATGACTCACTTGACGAATGGGGGCAACTAAAGCCCAGCGGGGGGAGTCTGGAGACAAGCTGGGGCTAGGCTGTGGTGACATTCACACAACCGCAGAGTGTGCGGAGGTGACTCTCTTCTTCGACTCATCTCAGTCCACATAGGTTACTGGCCTGACAGTTCTTGGGGGGCACCAACACGTCTGTCATCAGGGTCCTCTCTCTGAAGCCTCCCTGTTCCACAGCCTCTACCCACCTTGTCCTGGCCTCTCCTACCACGGCCTTTCTAAATCACACGGACATGAGGTCTCCCATTACCCCTAACTAAAGCCACTTTGTTCTTTCCAGGTTTGTTCTGGACTACTGAAACAGGGAGGGGAGGTGACAGGACTCCGTGCAGTGGATGAGCAGGTTGTTGGCACGGGGTTAACCTTAGAGCATCTGATTCCTTCAGGAGGACACCACGCATTTATCATTCCCACAGCAGTTTGTCTGACACTGATAATGAGTCAGCAAATACATGCAGCAGTTCTGGCATCTGGCAGCCCCTCTCCTGGATCAGTCCCCAGCGTACATGTCCATAGCTGAAGCAATTCGTGTTTTGAGTTTCCAGAAAGGGGCTATAAAGTCCAAAGAGTGGGCAGCTTTGCTGGAGTGGACATAACCATGTGCAGTGATGTCCCAAAGGAAGTCAATCTGCAGGAGCTTAGCCAAAGGCAGACAAAGGAGAAATGAACACTGAGCCACTGGCTTTGAGGACAAGACAGAACCACCTATTAATCACTAGCTAATGACAGGTCATCCCTGTCTCTGGATCTGAACTTCACCATTAAATTAAGTGCATTAAGGGCAGGCAAAGAGGCAAGGCTGGCCACTGCTTACTAGTGGGTCTGGTGCACCAGGAGTGCCCAATATATCCTTGCTGGGTGAGTGGGGGTGGGAGGGCTGACCACTGCAGCGGTTACTCGGCACTTAATCACAAACTCACAGGCTATCTATCAGAGCCAGAAAATACCTTAAAATGAATCTAGTCTAAGAACTTTATTTTATAAACGAGGAATCAGAGACATGGGGGAGTGAGTTGCCTAGTGTCACAAAGAAATATGGCAAAGTTATTTTATATCTATTTGTCAGACTGATGTTATCCTGGAAATGATTGCATTGCACTGAGACCATTTTAATTCCCTTTTTTGGCATCTATATTTTCACTATCAGGGCTCGGTTTTACAAATAAAGCCCCTCTGAATCCCTGTCCCTGGCTTTTCACCTGCGGAGGAGCAGGCTTAGCATACACAAGGCCACGTGGTCATGGATTACGTCCAGGAGGAACCACGGTGACCTCTCCTGGGATGCCTTGGGGGCTAGAGGTACAAAGGCCAAACCACTCTGAATTTTCTCAATTCTAATGAAACAAGCATACCTGTTATACTAGGGCAAAACCAGGTGTTACTTACTCCACTAGGACCCAAGTGGAGATGGCATCCAACCTGTAGTCTCTGACCAGAGGCCAAATTATGCAAAGTTATGTACCAAGTACATGTGCACCTAAGGAGGCGTAACTTCCCTGGTTATTGTGTATATATTTCAATCCCCACAATTCAGTGCAAACCATAAAAAATTACCAACCCAGTCGAGACAAGGGACTAAGCTTTCTGATTGTAAGATATTTCACTTCTTGAGTCAATGAAGAGTGAAATCCGATGAAGGTGTCTTGATGGGAAGGCTATTCCCAGTGTCACAGACATTCATCAACTGGGGCGACACAAGCAATTTAGTCTGGGAGGCAGGTCCTGCCAGTCTTTCCTTTGGCCACAAAGTCCGAATTCCACTCCAGCCTGGCTGCTGCTGGGGGCAGCCACACCTCCTACCCTACTCACAGTGCCACACAGAAAATCCCAGCCTACACACACACAATGGAGAGAAGACAGGCACTCGGCCGATCACCAGCATTTCTCATGCTCTTTTGCTCAACTGCTTATTCTCAATCTATTTCTTTTTCTAAGTTTACCAAAATTCCCAGCTTGTCTGTTTTTGGAAGCAGAATAATGATTCTTAAATACAAATCTGGTGACGTGACTCCCCTGCTTAAAGCTTCCGTCCTCTCCCCACATCCTAGGGTATCGTCTGAACTCCCAGTTTTGGTGTTAAACTGACTGAGACTACCTTCACTGGGTCACTGCCTGCGCTGCTCCCCTCTCCAAACTGCCTACCACACACACACACACACACACACACACACACACACAAACTCCATGTGCACGCACGCACACACACGCACACAATAATCACCAACACCAAATATTTTTGCTTCAGCCACCCTCTGCTATTTCCCAGAGCCCACCAAGGATCTTTGTGCCTCTGAACTATCATGAAGGTTTTTCCCAGATCGGAGACACCTTTATTCCCACCCACATTTCTCCCCTCCACCCTCCACCCCTCTCTGTCTCATGAGGCTTTCTTCAAGCCCCAGCTCAAAAATCCTCTCCCCCTGGAAGTCTCCTGCCCTTCCGCAGGCAGTCAGGCTTGCACTCCCAGCCCACCATGGTCCTCTGATTACTTCTGGTTAGGCTCCCCGACTAGCCTCCAAGCAAGCACCTTGATTTGGCCAGACAGCATGTTAAGATGCTACTATTATTCAGATAGGACATGGGGTACATCCAAGCTAAAAGCCCTGGAGCCCATCCTAGACACCTCCCTTCTCTGCCCTGACCACTTCTCCCCATCACTCAGTCCTATTGATTTGACCTCCAGATCGTCCTATCAGCTGTACCAAGCAAACTCAAGTCCATGTGACTTCGTAAATGCGTTCTACTTGCAGAGCAAATGTCTGCCCCTCGTCCAAGCTTCAGATTGGCTGCCTTTCATTACGTTTCTCTTCCCCCTGGGAGCCCTACCCCACGTAGAATGAACCATGACATTATTTGTTCCAACATTACGCCTTGTTCAGACCCAACTGTGACAGTTACCACAGCACAAAACAGGCCATTTTGTGTCTATCTTCTGCAATATAGTGTATGCCCCTCAAGGGGAGTAACTGGATCTTAATCATTTTTGGGCTTCTTGTGCTTGGAAACATGACTGACCCTCACCACATGGGTTCGCTCAGTGAAATAAGTGAATTTATTAATTTGGACATTTAAAACTTTCTCCTTTTATTTCTGGAAACTATTAGCACTAACTAGAAGGCAAAATAAGCAACAAAAATTCAACAGACCCAGAAATCCTAATACAGACTAGAAAAAATTAATTAGCAAAAATTTCTAAAGACAGCATACAAGTGGGTAGGGGGGACTCTCATGGTCATCTGAGGGCTGAAGGACCCCCCATCCTCTCAAAGTCAGACAGCTTCCAAAGCTGCAGAAGGACCCCTGAGGCAGTTGTTCCACAGTCCCAACAGATATTAATTTTCAAGATTTGAGAATGAGAAATCAGAATTCTCAGGAATCCTCAAGAATTGCTGAAATAGTACATTTCTTTCCTGCATTCATCAAAATATTTTATTTATGTTTTTTAAACAAATAGGAAACATTATGTTTAGTAGTATTTATAAAGAAATGTAGCTTAAAGTGAAAATTCAAACACTAGGAATTGTCAGCAAGCATTATTGGGTAGTATTCAAATAATGGGACATTTGGATCTTCTAGAAAGTTAACAGCATGGCACTTAATCATATGTTGGTATTTGTTAACTAAAACTACTTCTGGGAACACCATTCAGAGCATTTCTATAAGGTATACTACGCAAATGCTCTTAGGAATAATCATTTTATTTGTAAAAGCAACTCACCATTGGCAGCAGAGTGGACTATGAACACACCCTTTGAAGATGGCCCCAGGCACAAGCGAGGCAGGCTAGATCATGACTGCTCCTTCCTTCCTAGTTCCTAGAAACGTCAACCTTAACCTTCAAGTCCACATGTCAGGGTTTCCTGCTCTTGCTTTCCACTGGACTCTGCTGCTCCTCACTCAGATATCCTCACCCTCATCAATCAAGCCCCAAGTTGACAGCAAGGGAGTCTTCGATGACATCAGTTGTGACCCAATATTTCACTCGACCACAGGCAGAGAAGGGCCAGAATCAGGGCCCAAGTCAAGCAGGGTCAGAACAAAGACTTCTGTCGTAATTTTTCCAGCCAGAAGTACACATGCAGGTGTAAATTTCCTGTTATCAATTGCACAGGATGACATTCAACAATGTGTGTCAAAAATATTTGAATGATGCGGTGGGTGGGGGCTGTTAAGTCTGTCTAAGTGTATACAGAATTGTTGACTTTTTTTTCAGTTATTGAAGAAGGGCCCTTCATTTTATTCAATACCCTGTGCATTCTAACACGTCTGCGTAACTTTAGAGAGAACTCCTCCACCCCACGTATGAACAGCTGGTGAGAGAGAAAGGCAACTCCAGATCACAAATGACAGCAGCAGCACTCCAGTTGTTCTGTGCGACTGTCACATGCCTGTCGCAATCCTGCACACATCTCCCTGATTCCTCACCCACAGCAACCCCCTGGTGGTAGAGGCTGTCATAACCTCCGTTCTACAGAAGGGAAATAAAACGGAGGCTTACCTAACTAGCCCAGTCCCAGGACCTTCTCTGTCCTGTCTTTGTTCTCTCACCCAATCTCTAAGGTAGACCTGTCAGCTCAGAGGCACGGAGAACCTACCCAAGAATCATCCCTTTCAGCAGCCACACTGTGTGTTTGCTGGCTGCCAGCACTACCTGCATTTTATTTTCATGTTAATATCAAATTGCCCATTCAAAAACAAGATTAAATTTACTTGCAAAATCAGAACTAATTGCTTCCCAAACAAGGATGCAGGATACTCAGAGAGTTGATGCGGTGGCTATTATTTTGAACCAGAGGCAAAATCATGAATGTTAATTGAAATGAGAAACATGTTAACCATTGAAATAATCTGTCATGTAAAATGAGGCTATCATTCCTTCGTTGTTAGGGTTATTTGAGCCATTATACTCAGTCATAAAATTACACAGAAGAGCATAACGGCCTGTGTCATTTACAAAAGCAGAGAGACAGGTTCCCACATGAGACATTCTCAGTCCTGGTACCCACGGGCTCAGAAGTCTCTCTCCTTTTCCAAACGAAGGTCTCAGACACCAGATCCTCCAAAGAGAGTCCATGTCTCCTAATAAACAGATGTCTATTAGAGAACTGCACAAAGAATGTCTCCAGAGAGTAACTGCTGTGCCCCTAGGAGTGCCCTAAGCGCTACTGGGCACTCCCTGGTACAAAGATGCACTGCTTACAGAACCTGGAAACTGAAAAGGGCAAATGTACAACTATGACAGTGGCAGCTGAGCACTTCTTGAGGACGTCTCATTCTGCTGACACTACTACTATTACTACCAGCGACAATAACAAGCACGTTCTTAGCTCTCACAACACTCCAAGCACTGTCTTAAGCCCTTTACATGAACTGTCACACCAACTCCTCCCCACAGCTCCAAGAGGGAGGAAAGGGACAGTGGGCCTCGGGAAGCTGTGCTGGGAGGGAGATGGGGAGACTTCATGAGCAAAGCAGACCCACAGGGATGGGAAGGACTCAGGCTCACAAGGTGGGCCCTGCTCACCAGTGGGGAGCATCTACTGATTCCAGCTGGCAGGTCACTCACAGGAAAGCCAGCGACCTTGCATGGCTTCCCCTCATCGGGCGTGGCCCAGATAAGGAGGCTGGGGGCCTCAACATACCCCAGGTCAAGGCTCAAATGCATTATGAGAGATAAACAGATGCCACATAAGCCAAGAGCCATCAATCCACAGGCATGCTTCCAAACCACCACCAAGACAGGTTTCTAAAGCACCTGCAAATCCACAGGAAAAGTGCATATTTTGAAAGTTTTTAAAGAAGAATAAAGGCCACCAAAAAGATGTGTGTCTGGAATGGATGCAATTCTAAAAGCAGGAACATGTCTCTGGGTGATGTGAATGTCAGTCAACCTCTGGACTGCAGCCCATTTCAACCGGAGGCTCCATGACCTGCCTTTCACCTGAGCTGTGTAATGGCCAAGGCAGCTGGGGGAAGAAGCATCTAGACTTCACAGATGACAGGATTCAATAGCCAGAAAGAAGTTTCCAAAAACCCTGTCCATGCATGTGTAAAAGAACTGAAAATGATTAAGGGGGCACACTGCAGAGGGAAAACACCCTCAGCGAGAAGGGAAACTTTGATTTTGTTACTCTATATGTCTATTATGTGACTCTCTTACAATTAGGTACTGCTGGTTTAATCTGTTCAAAATTTAACACATTTTCAGAATTTTTAAAGAAATGCACGTTGTCAAGTCTACCCTGTCTGCCAGTCTTCCATTGCTCCAGGAGTGTATAAAAAAGCTAACCTGATTGAAACAGAAGAAAGATCTCCCAGGTGCAAGAAGGAGGGCAGAAGAAAAAATAGAAAAAGTTCAGCTAGATAAAAGCCCCTTGACCAGTCCTCAAAGGTTTCAGTGAAGATCAACGGGTCAGAGCTAGCGGAACTACGTTTCTACATTATATTTTGAAGGTCTGTTTAAGCAAAGCTATCGAAACTAAAGGTATAAATATTCCAAAAGTGGTTAGGATCCTAGAGGCAGTCTTTTTCAGTAAACGTGTATCACATACCTACTATGTGCCAGAAATTGGGCAAAGAATCAAAGATAATGCTAGCGTGTATTAAATGTACTTCCTGTAACACCCATTACATGTAACAATTATTAGTAAGCACAATGATATTTAGTTAACTCTGAATGACTGAGTTTATCTGGGGCTGGGTGTTACCGTAACTGTTTTTATTTTTACTCACATCTTGAGACAGTGAAGATTCTCATAGACTACTAACTTACCCAAGAAAATTTCTACATGGCAGGACATTTGCTGTTAATTTCAGGACTCCCCATCAGCACCCCCAAGCCATTCCACATTTAAGAATGTCAGAAGCTATCTATGTGGCCAATGAGTAAAAGACAAGATAAAAAGGAATTTGCCAGATTACAAACCCAGATCTTTGATGTTTCTCACATTTCTGGACATTACTTCGATCAAGGTTTCCTTCTACTTGAAACCAAACAGATATGTCCAGGGACCCTAGTCAAACCTACTTCTGGCCTAAACTCACAATGCCCTCAGTGCTTTCTGACCAGATCAGGAAGATTAGCAGGCTGATGTGATTATGCAAATTTCACTAACTGGTTGGAGACTGCCTGCAGTCACCTTCCATTAAGGGGACAACAGAGCATGGCCACTGGCACCAAGAGACTCTATAAGGCAGAGACAGTGGGGTTTTCAATTCAAAGTTCAGCTTGTTGAAGAGCACAGCCACTGGGACCTGCACATAAACTTGTGTGCATGGACACACACACACACACACACACACACACACTCTCACAGGGCCCAGCTACAATTTTGCTTTGTTAACGAAAAGTGCCAAGCCAGCAGTGTAATAGCAGCTATTAGGGAAATATAAGAGAACCACTGAGCTTTCTTTATTCCCTTAGGATAATGGATAGCAGTGCACTGTTTTAAAAATCCCTTTCTTCCTAAAAAGGGGCAGAAAAGAAACTGTTACTATTACCCACTGACCTTTAGCCTCCCCATTGGATTTCTTATTTGCTGATCTTCTTTGTTGGCCCAAGAAAAAGAGGTCCCTTTTGCCCTGAGACCTTAGAGGAAATCTTTAGCAATGGACATGGTAATTGGAAAAAAAAATCAAATGATAAGCTAGTACAGCCCAGGGCTGAGAATTTCATCTGCCTCCCTCTCTGAGTGTTCATAACCCTGCCTCTTTGAAGGAGGGGCCAGAAGTACTGAGGGCTTTGCTAACACAGCTTCCTGCTAATTGTAAGCTCAGGTGTGCACACAAGAGTGCGTGCAGGCATGTGCAAACCTACCACGGGCTCTGCTGCTACAATCTTAGAAAACACACGCTTGCGTGTGTTTAATTACTATGAGATGTGTGGATAAGAGAAAGTGTACCCACATTTGTTTTCTAGTCACAGGCAGCAAAATGACCCCACTCTGGGAGGGCTGCATATGATCTACTTCAGCAAAATGAAGGAGAAGTGGGGAGATGGCACTGGGGACACTGCCTTTCACAGGACAGGCACAGAGACAGGCTGGAAGCTGACAGAGACACAGTATCCAAGGAGATCCAGCTGAACACCATCATCCGCAAACCACCCACGTGGGGCCACTCACCACAAGTGCAGCAGGATGCAGGTACAGCCACAACCACAGCATAACTCTCACCTGCTCTGAAAGCGTTCTTCATGGTCAAGGTCAGAAGAGAGAAGCCAGAGCCCCTGACAAGCTCCTTCTTGTCTCTGTGGCCCTCACTGGTAGGGAATTTTCCGGGTGGGGTGGCCAAGAACTAAGCCGAGCTCCCTTGGTCTTATGTTTTCTCCAACACTTTTACCTTCTCCTGCCAGGCTCCCCTCATCCTTTCTCAAAGGCCAGCTCCAATGCCATCCCTCTCAGAAGATGTCTCAGATGGCCCCTCCCTTCCTCCAAGCACATCTGCCCCATGTTCCCCGTGTTCCTGCCCTGCAGCTCTTTATCACTGGCCACTGTGGGTGATGCTTATTCAGGTACCCAGTGGCTCCTACGTAGAGACAAAATGCTCAAGAATGTGCTGGCACAAGGAGCAGTAACCCTGTGTCCTAATGCTATTCCAGACTAAAGTCTGGACCAGAGGATAGACGTGACCAACAGAAAACCTTTTGACTCAATACAAGGAAGACATCTTACACAGCGAGTGAGAGCTGTCCAAAGACAGAAGGTCCATCTCAGAAGGCTGGGAAGAGAGGCTTCCCAGACTGCAAAAGTTCAAGCAGAGGTCACTTAGACGAAAGGGATTCTATAGAAGGCATACTCTGATTTGTGCGTATGTGAGAATGTGAGAAGCATTCTTCTATGATGGACAAAGAGGAGGTTGTTTCCATTTCTTGAATACTGTAGTCCAGTGTACTGAACATCCTTGTATATAAATCTTGACGTGCATCTCTACTTACTTCCGTGAGATAGATTCTCCAGTGTGGAATCATGGGGTCAATGAGGCCAAAATATCCACCAGAAATGCTGTAACCAACTTACACTCCATCAACCGCGCCCTGTAGGGAGCATTACTCCATTATCCTAACCCTCCACTCTGCAGACATCTACCAAGTATTGCTCTGAGAGCTGCTCTGAAACAAAGTGTTTAGATTCTCCACCAAAGGTCCATAAGTAATCAACAGAGCCATCAAGAGCAGCAAGCCAACTTCACCCATTGCACAAAGTGAAAGAAAAAAAAAAGGCACAAGTAGAAAATGCTTAAGTTGGAGAGTGAGTAGATTCGCAGGAAATCCAGTGTCACCCCAGCATGTTCCAATCAGTCTGGCCCTGCCTCCCTCACTGGCATCATGCAGGCAGGCCCCCTCCATCACTGCCTTCCTGCTACTCAGGTCTCTCTCCTCTCACTGCCTTTAGGACACCAAGTCCCTCCCCCTTCCCTGACCCAAGGCCTCTGCGAAAGCTCTCGCACCCTCCAAGAACACTCCTCCCTACTCTGCACCTTTCACCCCCTTCAACCACCCTCAAGTGACCCTCTCATGGTACCTGCTCTTATCCTACTTAATGCACATCACAATTCATTTGATACTTCCTTTTCATCTGTCTTCTCCAATAGACTTTAATCTCCACAGCATCCATTCATCACAGAACTCCAAACACACAGCAGTGTCTGGCAGATGGAAGGCACCGGAAATACTTGTTAAATAAAGAAGTGATCAGACTGCAGCTTATCTGAATGAGTGACCTTTAAGCCGTCATCACCAGGGCATGGGAGCCACTTCCTGAGAACCAGTCCTACCAAAGCAACGGCAGTGGGGACTCAAGCCTGAAAGCCCTCCACTACCATCGCCTTCACAGATGGCCGTCCTGGTACCTGCCAGACAGGGACACTAGTTCCAGGCCGGAGGGGAGCCTTGCCACTTCGCCCTCCACTTGGGAATTCCTTATAGCAGTGGAAGCTTGAGCCGGAGCCTCCTCCCTCCCACCAAGCACATGGGAAGCAGGGGCTCAGCACCGCCAGCTGTGGCAGGACTGCGGACAAGACAGGAGGGAAGAGGCGCCTTTCACTCCTCAGTAAGACAGCACATTCATGTTAGCGTGCACCCATGAAAACTGTCACTTAAGAGAGTGCCTTGGAAAGGTATCAGGGTCCCCAAACTAATTAACTTTCATCTCTCCTGTCCCTCTGTGCATAGAAGGCCTTGCCCTCTGCCCACCCCCTTCATCAGGAACATTAAAGATGGGACATTAGCTTGAGAACATCCTATTTAAAACAAAAGTACATCTAAAGATAGCCTTGGATGCCCGTCTAAATCATCCCGAGTCCATTTTCTGGCCCCAGAAAACCTCATGGTCAGTGCCTCAGATGGGCCCTACGCTGGTGCCTGACATCCATAAAGAATGTCTTTCATGGTTCATTGGTTGAATTAATCTGAGAACAAACACCTAAAGTGAAGACCTGTGAGGTGGGATCTTGATGAGTTTCGGCAGAGCAGCAAGCAGGCCACAGCAGACTCAGTAATAACAAAGGTGAAGGAAAGAGGTCTAAGAAAAGTAAAACAGAAGTGAATGCGGGAAAACCAATCTGATCACCCCTGCAACAGATGATGGTTGTGTTCTGAGGCCACACTGGCATTGCTCCCCTGGATCCTGGAAAGCACGCCAGAATGTGCAGGGGCCCCTGTGGACAGAGGGGCAGAGAGAGCTGGGTCAGCGCACAGGGATAGAGCCAGGCTGTGCGAGATGAGGGAGGGGGTCGGAGCCACCAGGAAACACAATGGGCAGGCAGAGAACAATGCAGGATCCATGCATGGAATGGCCAGAACACAAGCCCAGAGGAGGGGGGCTTCACTGTGGGTGGAGGACTAGGCGAGGCAGGGTGATGGAGGCAGGTCTGGGCTGGATCCAGAGGAATTAGAGAGACACAAAGGCGGGAGACCACGACCCAGGGAGGCAGAGGCCATACTGCAGGAGGTGGCCAGGGCGGGGTGTTGGGGCTTCCATGATCTTAGGAACATCTCTGCCCGGTGTCACACCGACCGGCAGAGCAGCCCGAGGACATCTGCACTGGCTGCTCAGAGGCCCAGGTCATCCGTGGTCCATGCACCAGGGGCTCCTCATGTGCCCCCGGCTGTGCTGGTGGAGTCAATGCCGGACAGGAAGGGTCCACCTGCTTGGACAGACACGGGAGACTGGAGTCCCAGGAAGACCATGCATGCGACACAAGTCCCCTGGAGCAATTCAAGGATCCATTTCTGGGGACAGTGTGGGGGACACTATAGCTCAGTGGCAGAGCCTGCTCAGCATGCGCAAGGTCCTGGGTTCAGTCCCCATTAATAAATAAATAAACCTTATTACCTCCCCCAGAAAAATAAAAAAATTTAATTAAAGAAAAAAGGGACCCATTTGTACACAGACGCTGCCACAACTCCAGCTACCCTGGTCCCAGACACACTTCTCTTGACAGATTCTCCAGGTTGAGCCTGGCCTGCGTCAGGCCTACGCAAAGGTAACACAACAACAAAGGGTGGCACACGCACCTCAGCCTCCACTTTTTCACCCACTTAAATCTGATGAATGAAATATGCCACTCTGTACATTCTTTATTATGCAAGGACACCTGGGAACACGGCAACTGCAGCCCCGTGATCTGGGGCAGAACCACAGAGCAGGGTGGTGCACCGAACGTTGTGTAAGAGATGGGGAGGAAATGAGGGAGTGGTGTTCCATCAGTCCCTGGC